>NC_084825.1:25762407-26134875 GCF_958449725.1 Rosa rugosa
CTAGATGCTTTTCTTCTTTTCCTTGGATATATTTTTCAAGACAATCTCTTTAATAGATCATCATCACTTCCATGTTGTTGCACCTTCATGCCTTGCTTTCATTTCATCATTTCTCTATCTTTTCCATATTTTACAAATCACTTTCATATTCCACTTTCATTATTTTTCTTCCACTCATCATTTCACTCTTCTTTTTCTTCCCTATATAAACACCTTCTCTTCTCATTCTAAATCACACATTCACAACACAACAACAACATCTCTAAGATGATCTAAGTTCTCTCTAGAGCAAACCTCTCTAAGAGCAACTCCTCTCCCTCTCCTTCTCTTTCTCTTAGCGGTGATCTCACTCCTAGTTCCTAGTCTTCTCAGAAGCCGACTTTTAGTGCCACCAAACCCTCTGTCAACGTGCTTCGGTCCTAGTCTCCTCGGGAGCCGACGGTAGTGCCGCGACCACAACGGTTACAGAACCAGCCAAGCAAGGGTAACGCCCTAGCAACCCAGCCAAGCTAAAGTCACGCTTTAGCAAGTTCTCCTCACTTCCCGGTGGTTCTCGCTCTGCTCGATCTACAACATCGAGTATCGATTTGGTGATTTTCAAGAAGCTCAGCAAAAGTCCTCACCACGAGGCACAAAGAATCCCACGACGAGGTTGGTGCTCTCCTCGTCCACAATCGCTCAACAGAAGTCAGGTCAAGGGACACCCCCGACGACCGCACCCGAACGGTGCTGGCACGCCCGCGCAAGAAAAGAGACTGTTGACCAGCTGCAGCAAAATTGGAGCCAAACATTTTGGCACGCCCAGTGGGACAACATCAGAGTCTTTTCTCTTGAAGCACATTCAACCACCGGGCTTCAAAACAAACATTTTGGCACGCCCAGTGGGACAAGGTTAGAATTTTTTTCTTTTGAAGACATTTAACCACCGGGCTTCAAAACAAACATTTTGGCACGCCCAGTGGGACTATATCAGAGTCTTTTTGTGTTCACCATCATTGGGATGCCAGAGGAAAATCTTTACCAAAAGAAATTCCTGAAGTCATGGCGACGATAGAAGGCTATGTGCCCATTCCCATTCCGGAGAATGCGAGCATAGAGGAGCGACTTGCTATCTTTCAACAGAACACTGCTTCGTATTATGCGAATTTGAAAAATGTCCTGGCGGCGCAGCAGAAGAGGATGGATGAACTTTTCCAATCAGCCCAACAAGATTCGTGGCAGACTTGGGAGCAGCTGGCCGACGTGACCCAACCAGCCCAAGAAAACCACCAGCAGTCGATGAATGTCGTCGCGACCGAGCACAAACAGACCTCATCGGAGTTCGCGACCTTACGCGAGGAAGGTTTCAGCTTGGCTAATTCGCAGCAAGGCAAATTGGAACATCAAGAAGCTGCTCGCGAAGAGGTCATTTCTGAGACTAACTTGCCTATAGGTGGCAATCAACCTAAGGGTCTCACTGGTGAGTCACAGCCTTACACAGAGGCTGTGCATGGAGAAGACGGTCCACAAGAATGTTTTTCTGACAATGAAATTGTCTCTGAACAGATAGCTGATTTCTCCACTGATCAAGCCAAATACGTGGCTACTGATCAGATGCATGGGGGGCAAGATGGAGCCCATGTTCATTCTGTTGATCACCAAAAGGAATTTCTTAAAAATTCTAATAGCCAAGCGGTGATTAAATATGATCTAGGCGACCTAATTGTTGTTTTTGAGGCTCTTGATCATGAGAATTCAAACCAACAAGTGGTCGTCTATAATGGCCAATCTGTGGCTAATTCTATGCCAACAAAGATACTTGGGGGGCAAGATTACTCCTCCTACGAGCCAAATTGCTTCCAATTCTTCGACGAGAAGTATCTTCGTTCTTTTCCTACAAGCTCTCACAGGAGGGATTTTGACCCTACAAATTTTGATACATCAGAGCTTGGAATGAAGCATAGATGGCCTCCCCCGTGGCCTTCTGGAGGTTAGCCAAATATAGTGCTGCTAACTTCTTTCTTTGTTTTTAAATTTCTTGTCAATTTTCAGTTTTCATTTTTATTTTCGTCATTTGTGAATCATAACGGAATAGGTGAAGTCTCTTTTGTTAATATTGGCCTAAACTCCTTATTGGTGCCTAGTTCAGGTCCCTTAAGGTTAAGGGCGGCTTTTATTAACACTTGTTGAACTGTCTTCACACTTATGACCTTTCTCATCTTAGTAAGTATAGCCTATGTGAAATGGTGTCTAGAAAGGGGACAACGTTCATGACAGGTTCTTGAATCCAGAAGTGCGTGCAAATGGGCCTAAACCACTATGTGGGAGTAGCTCATGCCAAAATGGATTCTGCCTCTCTTATTCGCCCTCCCCCACCTGGCCATTTCAGTAAGGTTGCCCAAAGGATTTGAAAGAAAATTTGTGTCTAGACGACTATACTTGGGCCGCATGTCTAAACCTTGATTCACAATGTCTTATTAAAAAAAAAAAAAAAAAAAAAATACAAAAATACAAAAAGAGTTTCAAATTTGTGCGTCGCGGAGGATGCAAAAAATTGTGTTCTTGCCTAATAGTGGCTGGAACTTGCTAATATACTTAAGAGGCCATTGGTATTGGTCTGGGCACATATACAAGAGGCATTTAATATGCCTAGTATGGTATTAGCAGTGGAGGAGGTCAAATCAATATTTTTGCCAATAATTGTGGCGAAAGCTGGGTTGCGAATTGTTGGCAGCGAAGTGGTTTTAATTACATGGCCTCGCAAAGGATGGTTCGCTAAGGAAGACTGGCGATTAATATATGTATGCTCACTATGTATAATTAAGAGGGAGAGAGGCTACTGTTCAAGTAATTTTAGTCAAGCCAATACAAGTGGCTTTGGAGCAACGACATTATAAGAGGAGTGCTGATTCAAGACCTCTTTAGTCAAGACGAGGACCTTTGACTTCGAGGTCTGGGGGGCAATGTTTGGACCCAAAATGAACATTTTGGCCTGACAAGGCGTGTCTTGGAGAGATTGAGCCAATGTCAGTGGCTCAAGCTATATATTGTCGACAAGCTCGAAATATATATTTAGAGGCTAAATAAAGCCTACTATGGAAGTATGACAAGTCAACTTTAGCATATTTTCCTACTTCGGCTAGGAAAAAACCGAGCTAGACAAGGAAGGAGGGGTGGCAGACTAACCAAATGAAATCGAAATGTGCTGAAACTTTCCAGATCCATTCTAGACAGCCCAAGGATCATTTCTTATGAAGAGTGCAAGAGTTTTTTTTGAGTGGAAGACCTTCAAACAATCAGCCCAATCTTTTGCAGAAGCAAAACTGGAAAACTGGACCTGTAAGAGGTCCAGCAGCGTTTTCGGCCCAACCACTATACCAAAAATTCTGAAATTTTGCCAGGGTGATCTACACTCATAATGGAACATTTGTTATGAAGAGGTCATAGTGAAATTCGGAATGCTTGTTGGAGAAATAATTGAAGGAATAAAGGGGCAGAAACTGACCTAAAACCAGCTCAATATTCACATGTTCATGTTTCCTACCCACATGAAGAAAGCTAGATGCTTTTCTTCTTTTCCTTGGATATATTTTTCAAGACAATCTCTTTAATAGATCATCATCACTTCCATGTTGTTGCACCTTCATGCCTTGCTTTCATTTCATCATTTCTCTATCTTTTCCATATTTTACAAATCACTTTCATATTCCACTTTCATTATTTTTCTTCCACTCATCATTTCACTCTTCTTTTTCTTCCCTATATAAACACCTTCTCTTCTCATTCTAAAACACACATTCACATTCAACAACAACATCTCTAAGATGATCTAAGTTCTCTCTAGAGCAAACCTCTCTAAGAGCAACTCCTCTCCTTCTCTTTCTCTTAGCGGTGATCACACTCCTAGTCCTAGTCTTCTCACAAGCCGACTTTCAGTGCCACCAAACCCTCTGTCAACGTGCTTCGGTCCTAGTCTCCTCGGGAGCCGACGGTAGTGCCGCGACCACAACGGTTACAAATCCAGCCAAGCAAGGGTAACGCCCTAGCAACCCAGCCAAGCTAAAGTCACGCTTTAGCAAGTTCTCTCTACTTCCCGGTGGTTCTCGCTCTGCTCGATCTACAACATCGAGTATCGATTTGGTGACGCAAGAAGATTAGCAAAAGTCCTCACCACGAGGCACAAAGAATCCCACGACGAGGTTGGTGCTCTCCTCGTCCACAATTGCTTGAAAGAAGTCAGGTCAAGGGACACCCCCGACGACCGCACCCGAACGGTGCTGGCACGCCCGCGCAGAAAAGAGATTGTTGACCAGCTGCAACAAAATTGGAGCCAAACACAGCTATACCTAGCTAACAAGTTCACAACATATGAGAAGTCTGGTCTTGTACAATGGGGTAAGTACAATAATGCGTCTATTGTATTTAAGTACGGCACTTCTGCCTCTAGCAAATCTTCG
This sequence comes from Rosa rugosa, assembly GCF_958449725.1. Lineage (NCBI taxonomy): Eukaryota > Viridiplantae > Streptophyta > Magnoliopsida > Rosales > Rosaceae > Rosa > Rosa rugosa. Next base: position 25,766,844 of record NC_084825.1, read on the forward strand.
TCGTCATCATCCTTCAGACGAAGATGATCATTTTCAGGATCAAGACTACAGACGATCATGGGAGTGCTTGAAGGCTTGACCTTGTCAAAATGTCTAAGCATCTATCAACACCGTGCTCAAGTTCCAAACCGAGGCATAAACGTGTTCTCCTAAAATCCTTCATCTCAAACTCGGATTTCAAGTGTTCAACGGTTTTCCTTAACTCTTTAAGGGCTTTCAATGAAGATCATGTCCAATATGAACCGCGATAGAACCCGAAACTTGTTATGGAAACGCGCGGGCATATCTCTTCCCAATCAAGTAGTCACTTTAGTGAGCGTTTCAACCTTATTGCAAACGCGCTCCGTGGTTTAAAGCCACTTGACTTGGGTAATTGAAGTTCACCATGAACCTTCGTGTACATTTCGTATCTAGATCCCCATAGAGATACGTAGTGACCACATTTGTAAGCTGCATGTTCAATTATTCGGAAACTACCAAACTGACAGGGTAGTGGAGTGTAATGACATCCATTACGAGAGAATATGTCTCATCGTAGTCGATTCCAGGGTGTTTTGTGAGAAGCCTTGCACCATAAGGCGAGATTGCCATATCTTTTTCTCATCAAGCTTTCTAACGAAGACCCATTAGTCAACATGTTTTATGTCAGGAGGTGTTGGCATCACTGGCTCAAAAACCTTCCTCTTCGTTAGAGAATCCAATTTAACCTGGATCGCGTCTTTCCTTTTAGGCCAAATCTCTCTACGTTGACATTCATTCATCAACAGAGCGTGGTTCGATGTCATCAGACTCAACAAACTCATGCTCAACGAAATGCTCAACTACATCATCAATTATGATGGAGTTTCTATCCCACGTCTCATGTATACTAGTATAATTTTCATAGAGCTCTATATTCTCATGAATATGTTCTGACGTTGAGGCATCCCCCAACAATAACCATAATCCGGAAGATTCTCATGAGACGAATTTTGAGTCTTGATGATCAAAGGATTGAAATGTGCCAAAGTATCCTTCGAACCCATGGGCCTCCCACGTATCCTAGCTGGGGACATGGCCTATAACACCAGAGTGCCACTCTCTTTGGCGTTGGCGCGATGCCTACCTCCGTTGTAACGCCCCAAACTGCACCTCACCAGCTTGAGCACGTCACAGTGCCGCGAAACCCCGAAACATAAACCGAAGGTTCGATTTACATTCCAGAACCCCGCAAGGCATTTTAATAAATAATTTTTTCGTAAACCGCACAGCGAAAACGTCTAAAATAATATTGAGGTGAAAACTTGAAAACTTTTATTTCAAATATTTGTTCGTCTAGAGCTTGAGTCAACAAGGAGTCAAGAAATAATCGACATATCCGAGAATCGAATTTATAATAAATGATCAATCAACTACTTCTGAGATAACACTAAACAATCAAGAAATGGAATTAAACTTCGAAACCTGTTCCCATTACAACCGTTTACCGAAGTTGACTCCGCACACCCGCTCCGTCCGTCAATCCCGTCACCAGTGCACAGTACCTGCATCCACACTGTTGTAGGGGTGAGCTTTCGTCCTCGCTGCTCAACAGGGGCTTCACCCCGGCTAGATTTGAAAACCTTTAAATAAACTTTTATGGCGCCAGTATAAAAACATAAGTAAATGCATTTTCTTTAAGAACGACGACTTAAATGATTTTCCGATATAAAATACGATGCATGAACTTCAAGTAAATACGGGCCCAAAACAATACCTGATGGCCGGTCCCATAGACCAACTACACGACCTTACCTCAAATCAATTCATAACCAGGTAAGCGTAGCGAGAGCGTCCGCTACCTAGCTACACACACGGAATCGGGTCGTCATTACGATCGCGCACCGTCCGACCGGTGTAGCTAACCCTCCAGAGGTTTTGGGGATCGAACCCAAGGAAGTCAGAGCCACCCTTCGCTCTCAAGCCATCAACGATATCTCTCACGGAATGGTTAGTATGCATTGCATTTAAACATAACCATACCATATAATTTAACATGCATCATGCTTCACTTTATATAAAACGGGAAAACTACTAACCGAGAAAGGCCCCGAATCCCCTACCTGGATTCCGATGCTTTCTCTCACGTACTCCGAGAGTCGCGAACCTTCTGTTCCTCGGGTAACTGGAGTCCTAAGTTCCAACATTTCGATAGTTAATATCTCCGAAAATTCCCGAAAATTCCCACGAACTCGTCGTGTCGTGTATTTTATTATCGAGTCAAAAAATAACATATTCCACCTTGTGAAAAATGCAGATGAATATTTCCGAGTATTTAAATAACCACCGAGATCGAAAATTTAATTCCTTAAACGATCTCACTAAACCTTTGAATTTTTCCGGGGCTCACAGTTCCACCCCCTTAAATAAATTTCGTCCTCGAAATTTCATGATTGGTCAAACGGTTAACAACATGCACTTCTTTCTTTATGTTGGACTCCAGTACCCATATAGTTTCTTTACGTCATACATCTCAATTCTGGAGCTAACCTTTTTGTTCCACAAGTGTTCCTCATATACTTCCAATAGGACACACTTTGCTCCGAGAATTTACTTTCTCACTCAACAGTGAGGCTCAAAAATAGCCATTTTATAGTACTGTCATTAGTGGCAATGCCCGTAGACGACTCACGTCTACACCAAACTCCCCTTCATGAAAGTGAAGACATTTTCAGGAGTTTAAACTTTAAGTACACTATATAATCTGAAGAGATCAAACTCTTTTTGTAAATCCTAAGTAAACATCTCCACATCGCCATCTTGACAAAGAAGTCAACCAAGTCGCCATACTCATAAATTGTAAAGAACATCAGCGACTAACCGTGCTCATCTTAACATGAGAATTTTCATTCGTCAATGATACGTGACCTACAAGTCTTTGTGAAGGGTATGTTAGTTTCCTTAACAGGATAATCTCTCAGAGAATTGGTCAAATTTTTCGTTTTGGTTACGTCTTCCAAGAAAGACATTACGAAATTTCACAACCATGTGACATGCTCCACGAAATTCGAACATGATGTCGATCTATTCTACAGATCGTAGGACAACTTGTGTTCGACACACACTTACTTGTACCAGCCCGGTTAGGCTAAACTATTTAACCCACGAACTCAACGTCGAAGTAGTCATTCCAACCAACATTTACCACAGGGCCATTTCAAATTAGACTGAAGAAACACACTGTTCTACGAGAGTACTTCAATCGTCACCAACAAACTATTCGCAAAGAATCGTGGAAGATATGGAAGATATTTCTGTTCCCCCAAAGGACTAGTACACAAGAAGCTGGCTGAACATTCGACCTTCCCAGCCACACTTTTCAAGGAAGGAGCGACGAAGCTTAACAATCGCTTCTCGAGACTTGTTCGACGATATTTCACGTGACGAAACTTTCCTAGTTAGCTCGCATTACGACTCGAGTTCGTTACGTATACGCTTGTAACTGCAATTTAGACTAACGTGTTTATCCACGAACTCAAAGACAAGCTAGTCCTTCCAACCATGTTGACGATACGCCCACAATTGGTAGTCGCAATTGATGTTGCCCTTACCGCAACACACATGCCCGTAGTCCATGTAAACGCTTCACTTGGTATCGTTGAATAACCTTAACAATGAATCTCAACTAGCGTTTCCGATGAGACTCAACGAAATTCGAGGATCACTGCTTGAAGTCACTTCTCTACAAGTCGAAGTTCGCAAGCTTGTGCTTGTAATAGTGATCCTAAAGCTTCACCCTAATTTGACGAATAAATGGTTAAACAACCATGAACAACGCTTTTATTCATGACACGCTTAACATCACTACTCACTTTCGAGTTGCATCCCTTCAACACCTTGCCAAGCCAAGTAGCCCAATCGGTCGCGTCTCCCTTTCTCGACTTTTTGGTTGCCATAAAGATCATGGTGTAGAGAACATTCTCCCTGCCATAGTTTATGTTGAACTAAATTTTACAGCAGGGCAGTTGAGAAATAAAGTCAAACTTGATACCATCAATTTCAAAGGGAAAGGGAGATGAACTGTTGACAAATCCCAAATGATTTTTAACACCAAATCAGAAATCTTTACAAATAGAGAAGAGAAATGAGGTGATATTTTGTCCAGTAACTCACAAAACAATTTTTGGTTTTTCTCTTTCTCAAGCCAAGCAACGAATTTGGAAAAATCACCACGGCTTAATTTTCCATCGAAATGAAAGGAAATTTTCCAGATCCTTTACCAAGATACGAAACACGATTGTGTTAAAATTTTAAAATTTTCAGAGCTTTGAAGGTCAAGTAAAACTGCTTTCAAAATGGCTGCACTTGTAGAAACAGCAAACCTTCAAATCAGTAAACTCAACTTTGTAACCAACTTTAGGAATTCAAGATTTCCCACCTTTAGGTGAAGTTTGTTGAAAAGAATTCTTTAATAGTTGAAAACAAATCTTTGAAGTCTCTTTGCTCGAAATCATTTCCAAGATGGTCCAAAATTGTCGTCAACCTGCAAGTTGAAAACATTTCTGAAAACTAGAGGTTTCATACTTTGGAAAACAAACAGTTCACTTCGTAAAGAAAACTGAACATTAACCAAAATTGCTTGACCGAAAAATTGGTATTTGGATAGTATGGAAGACAAAAACCAACTTTATTCAAGTATAAGCAAATAAAAATTAACACAAACTATTAGCAAGGAAGATTGCGTTGCAGTCTTCGTAGGATTCCTTCCGAAATCACGAATTAGTTGATGAGGCTAGAATTGCGAAGATTTGTCGGCACTCCCTTGAGAGATGCTTCACCTTCGATTATGTCGTTGACGACTTTGACGATCGGTAAAATTTTCACGAACTCGCTTATGCAGGAATCGAAACACGCTAACACCTACTAAAATAGTCGATGCCTAATGTATGTCGAACCGTCTCAGTTTACGAGACAAAGTAGCCTTGTTTATCTGTACGTAAGCGAGTTCGGCATCCAGAAGCTTGAATAGGCTACCCGCACAAGTGACACGAAGTTTCCACTCTACATAAAAGTGAGTCGAAAATGCATAATCCGCAAGGCCGCCTTAGAGCTCGCAGAGTGAAGATTCTCTTACATTTATCGAGTTATGCTTCCGACCCATGCTCAACACGCCTTAACTTGTTCAAGCGTCACGAAGAGGCCCAAACGCTGTCAAGAATAGTCTAGAAAAACCACAATTAGGCCTACAAATTCCTAACTTCTTCGGCTACCCCCAAAGCGACAATGTCGATGGCCCACTCGCCCACTTATGCTGAGATTCCAAGATGGAAGTCGTTCCCGTAGCATTTCATGCCTGCCTCGGATTTCACAATCCTAGGATTCATGTAGTTAGCTTCAAGTCGGCGAGTATACTCAACACAATGAACTTTCCCCGCTTTATCTTTGAGTCATTACGTTCTAGCGATGACTACCTTTCGCAGCTCTGTGAATGGAACAGCTGAAGTTCACGTTTCCACGACTCGCACGTCTCAACGTAGGAAGTGTCAACGAGTCAAGCTCAACACAATTTTACCGAAGTAATAATTCACACTTCACTAGGTCTTCTTCCTCGACAACACCTCTCGTCTGAAATGACGAATATCCGTCCAACATCACATATTCACCAATACGAAATTTGGACCTCGAAGTGGTCCCACAATATAGTGATTTCACTTCCGAAATTAACACTACTACTCGGACAACCAAAATGATTTCACAATTTACCAACAAACATTCACAAATCAATATCAACCTTCCAAGGAGTTGAAGTTTGTCGTTCACGTACCTTTTTCTTTACCCTTTTTCCTCATACTGGGCCACACTTTTGCCGTGGTCTGTGCACTGTGGAGGAGCATTTGGGTGGCATAGAGTTCGCTTAACCTCAAGAAAATGATAAGCAAATAAGCAACAACTGGACTCGATAAAATATATGAAAGAAACCACAACAACCGAGTCCAAAACAAGTAATCAAATACGACAGACTCGATAAGAAATTCGAGATAAAGTGCAAGCATCGAGTCCAACCAACAATATTCCAACAAACAGGATTTACTTGATACTTGACATATGGAAATGCTCATTGGAGAAATGAATCCAACAACAAATTTATCATTCGATCATAACAGGTCATGAGCACAAGCCCATCATAGTTAATTCGGGAACGGTTCAATTTCCGAAGAAGAATTACGATTTCCAAGAATTATCTAAAACTGGAAATCTATCGAAAGGAAAAACATGTCAACAAAATGGATTCGAATTTCGAGGGGTATAACAAACCAATAGCAATTCCGAGACTTATCAAATAAATCATTGATTGCTGAACAGTTTTCGAATCACCAGAAAACTCAAGGACCAAAACTTTAGACGAACCTCGAAACCGTTTTTCAACTCCACAAAATTTTCTTTTACCGAGCAATTCCAATGCTCAAAACTATGCTGAAAATTTGTCTTTTTCGACAAAAATGCATTTTTGTGTCGGCTCGACTAAGATCACACCAATGATTTTAAATCACAACTAACTTTAAAGTCACAACACAAAATAATTTCTTTGCCAAATCATTTTCCGAAACACTTTTCGAAACAACCTCGAAACACCTTTTCGAAACACTTTTCCGAAGCAAAATTTTCAAACTGGGTTTAGTTGGTAAATCTTGTCACCCTTCATTTCGAAAATTGGTCAAAACCATTGAACAACATTTTTATAACACCACCTTTCAAACTAAACAACTTGAACTGAAATTTAAATGTTTCGAGCCGACTAAGACATTTGTGGTATCAGGGTTTAAATCAACAAAAATCGAAAACTTTGGAAGCACTGCTCTGATACCACTTTCTGTAACGCCCCAAACTGCACCTCACCAGCTTGAGCACGTCACAGTGCCGCGAAACCCCGAAACATAAACCGAAGGTTCGATTTACATTCCAGAACCCCGCAAGGCATTTTAATAAATAATTTTTTCGTAAACCGCACAGCGAAAACGTCTAAAATAATATTGAGGTGAAAACTTGAAAACTTTTATTTCAAATATTTGTTCGTCTAGAGCTTGAGTCAACAAGGAGTCAAGAAATAATCGACATATCCGAGAATCGAATTTATAATAAATGATCAATCAACTACTTCTGAGATAACACTAAACAATCAAGAAATGGAATTAAACTTCGAAACCTGTTCCCATTACAACCGTTTACCGAAGTTGACTCCGCACACCCGCTCCGTCCGTCAATCCCGTCACCAGTGCACAGTACCTGCATCCACACTGTTGTAGGGGTGAGCTTTCGTCCTCGCTGCTCAACAGGGGCTTCACCCCGGCTAGATTTGAAAACCTTTAAATAAACTTTTATGGCGCCAGTATAAAAACATAAGTAAATGCATTTTCTTTAAGAACGACGACTTAAATGATTTTCCGATATAAAATACGATGCATGAACTTCAAGTAAATACGGGCCCAAAACAATACCTGATGGCCGGTCCCATAGACCAACTACACGACCTTACCTCAAATCAATTCATAACCAGGTAAGCGTAGCGAGAGCGTCCGCTACCTAGCTACACACACGGAATCGGGTCGTCATTACGATCGCGCACCGTCCGACCGGTGTAGCTAACCCTCCAGAGGTTTTGGGGATCGAACCCAAGGAAGTCAGAGCCACCCTTCGCTCTCAAGCCATCAACGATATCTCTCACGGAATGGTTAGTATGCATTGCATTTAAACATAACCATACCATATAATTTAACATGCATCATGCTTCACTTTATATAAAACGGGAAAACTACTAACCGAGAAAGGCCCCGAATCCCCTACCTGGATTCCGATGCTTTCTCTCACGTACTCCGAGAGTCGCGAACCTTCTGTTCCTCGGGTAACTGGAGTCCTAAGTTCCAACATTTCGATAGTTAATATCTCCGAAAATTCCCGAAAATTCCCACGAACTCGTCGTGTCGTGTATTTTATTATCGAGTCAAAAAATAACATATTCCACCTTGTGAAAAATGCAGATGAATATTTCCGAGTATTTAAATAACCACCGAGATCGAAAATTTAATTCCTTAAACGATCTCACTAAACCTTTGAATTTTTCCGGGGCTCACATCCGTATAGGGTGGCGCTACGTCCTTTCGTAGGGACGTCCATCATTGCAGGCATGTTTGCAGCATATTTGTGTGATCTCGTCACTTTAACGGGGATCGAGATGAGACATAGTTGGGACAGGCCACGACAATTTCCGTCGTTCCTGCTGAACATCCGTGTTCTTATCTCCCCCTAACGAAGGGAAGACTGTCTCATCAAAGTGACAATTCGTAAATCTAGCGGTAAGGAGATCGTCTTGCAAGGGCATTAAGTGGCGGACGATTGTTGGAGTCTCAAATCAAAAGTAGTTGCCCATTTGTCTGTAAGGACCCATCATAGAGCGTTGTGGCGGCGCAATTGGCACATAAATGACACACTCAAATATGTGTAAGTACGATACTTGTACCCAATCACTAGCTGTAACGCAGAGGTAGATTGAGTGGTGGTGGGTCGTAGACGAATTAGCACAGCTGCATGCGATATTGCATCACCCCAAGCGGATATAAGGAGATTGGTGTGCATTACCAATGTCCTGACTACCATCGTAGTCGTTTCCGCGAGACCATTTGAGTGTGTACATGGGAATATGATGTCCAACATCAGTCCCATTGCAATAATCATCGAAAGTCTTCGATATAAACTCTCTAGCGTAGTCAAATCCAATTGACTGAATAGGATGATCCGAGGAGTGAGCCCGTTGTCATATGATATGTGCTAGGAGTGTAGCATAAGCAGCATTACAAGTGGACAATGGCATAACACGTGACCAGCGTGTTTGCATGTTAACCAACATCATGAGATATTTAAATGTCCGCAAGTTGGTTGAATCAGTCTACAAAATCCCCGTGGATTCTATGTAAGAACAGAATGAGTATTTGCATATCCTTTGCATAAGACGGTCTCAATCCTAATTTCCCTAAGGAACGGGCTTTGTAAAACGAGCGAGAGGCCTTAGAATCAACCAATGAGGATTTTGGTTGGGCCTAAGCGTCTGAAACACTATTTGAAGTAAAGTTGGTGATTGCAGCATCACCTAGGGCGCCATCACCATGATGGGCACCATCCATGGCATCATGGATAGGGACTGTGCCAGCCCTAGGCTGGTGGTGGACAGCGGCGGCACCAGAGACAGCGGCGGTGGTGGTCACACTTAGTCCAGGAATCAACTTTTGATTCATGCTTCGTTTTGCTCGAGAGAAAGGATATCCATGTGAAGTCTTTAGTAGACGGATCATCATATCATGACTAGGATGACCTATCATGTCGTGACAAAGCTAATATGTGTCTAAATCCAAGATATCTTTTCTCATGACTTTATTGGATTTAATACCTCGAATAGTGACATAGAGGCCACTAGAGAGACACATAAACTTCTCTAAGATGCGCCTTTGTTCGCAATCGTTAGAGGCATTGCAAAGGAACTAATTTCCGTTCTCTACATGCGTTTTAGCATGAAATCCGTTGGTTATTCAAAGGTGCGATTTGCCCTAGGAGCATAGAGAGTTTCTATGACAGTAATCAAGGTGCCATTTGGCAAGGGGAACTTGAGCTATTCCATGTCCTTGAATTAATATTGATGACCTAGCCATAGTAGTCACAAAAGAAATATGCTCAGAATCAAAATGGAGTCATAAAAAAACTCAAAATTTTATTCATAATCCAATAGAGTAACATCATGTCTCTTTGACCAAAGAAAATCTAATCCAAAATGCTAGCTAATGCAAAATAATGGTATTCGTTTGACTTCTTTTGGTAACTCCAAAATAAATATGACCAGGTGAGTAGAGAGATGTCGCTAGAGCAAAGCTCACTTAAGTACCACTTATCTCAAAACCTTCCTAGATATCATACTCATTTTGGATGAGCCTATGTGAAGAAAAACTAAACCAATGACATTTACTACAAAGTATATGGCAATTGCCTATTACATCTCTTGGAAAAATAAAGACTTAAACAGAATTAGTGATCTATTGATCTCAGCCAGATTGTAGTCTTTAACCTTTCACTCTAGATCATCTTCTTGATCTTCTTGTTCCACATAGTGAGCTTCTCTTGCTTTACAATATGCTTTATAGGCAGTGACAATTTCTTCACAAGCTGTACAAATGTGTGCCCAATGACCGGATACTCCACATCGAGAACATATATCTCTCTGCTCAGACTCCATTGATTGAAGCTCTTTGAAAGCGTCATTTAGATGGCTCTTAGTGTTGGTGGCGCCACCAACATGGCCAGAGGCGTTGCCTCCCTCTCTCTTTCCACGTTGACCTCTTCAGTTCCGTATTCGCCTATTTTGATGGTTACCTTCCCAAGTAAAGCGATTATATGGACAAGAACGTCCAGAAGTATCCCTAAGATTAGGGTTTCGCTCTTGGCACCCTCTCTTAGGGGCGCGACTATAATTGGATTCCAGAATATGCTTTGTTTCCACGGATCTCGAATTATAGTTCTTCACAAGGATGTTGTCATGCTTTTCAGTGACATTCATAGCTCCAATGAGCTCATAAAACCTTGTGATCCATCCTGCAGTAACATCGATTCGATAGTTCTTAGCAACTATCAATATAGAGACGGGAAAGGTAGAGAGAGTCTTCTCAATCAACATCGCATCTGTGATCTCTTTACCACAAAATTCCATTAAGGATTTAATGCAAAGTGCTTCCGAGTTGTAGTCAAGAATTGACTTGAAATCATAGAAGCGGAGGCTATGCCATCTAACTTCTAGGTCAGGAACCAGGGAGTCATGGACGTTGCCAAATCTTTCTTCCTTATGGGGTCTTCATCATTTATACGCTCGTACTGGAGCGAATCATCCATTTGACGAGTCATTAGGATGATGGCTTTCGCCATATGTCTCTAAGTCTACTTTATTTACTTCCAAAGCTTGAGCTTGCTCAACAGTTAGCACGTCCTGGCTAGGCTCGAGAATCGTATCCAGGATTCCATCGGCCTTGAGATGCTGGCGGTCATCACGAACCCACCTGTGATATCCAGAGCCAGTTGTTCCTAATATAGTAAAGTCTAATTTGTTCAGGTTACTCATCCTGAAAGAGAACAAGAAAAAGGTTTAGTTTCAGAGTGGAAAAAGCTACCACGAAAACATATAAAATTTCTGAGCGTAGTCGCTTCCAAGAAATTAGGAATTTCTTAGCGTAATCGATTCCAAGAAATTCAATTCCAAGAGGGGTTGGATTAGATTGAAACAATGATGTTTGTGGTCGATCATTTTATCTCAACAAACTCTAAGTTTGGAGGACTCTACAAGCTCCAAGCTTGGAGTGAGCACGAACCCCCATAATTTGGCTTAATTTGGTCTCCCCTATGATGAAGAAAGGGGGGTAGAAGAAGGGAGGTTGCAAGTCCTCGAGAAAAAGAAGAGAAATTGAATAAAAACGAGAATTTTTAGTAAAAAATACCTCGAAATAGGTCACCGGAAAAAGTGGCTGGAAAAGTCGTCGGTCGCTGGAAAACTGGCTGGAGCTGACGTGGCAGAGACGGACTTGACGTGGTTGTGGGTGAGCTGGAGTGCTGACGTGGCACCGGAGGTGAGTTGACGTCAGTGGGCAGTGGACTGATGTTAGTGGGGCACGTGGGCTTCTAGGTTGCACTCTGGGCTTGTGTGGGCTTCTGGGCTACACTTTGGGTCCTTCTTTTCTCTTCTGGGCCAAAAGCTTTCTTCCTTCTCCTCTAGGCTGGGCTTCGTTCCCTTTTTTTTTTTTTTTCTAGGCGCGTCTGGAACAAAGAAGGAATAAAACTGGAATTTTAGGTGGTGGTTCAAGATGCAGCAGATTCTGGTGGGAGGTTCAGGTGTCTTTTGGCCGGTTCTGGGAAGAATTTTTCCGGTTCCCGGAATTTGGAATCGAGGCTCTGGTGATGACAAAATATGGTGGTCAAAGATGGACTGGAATGGTGTGAACTGGACAAGAATTTTCTGCTTCTTTTAGTAGCCGGTTCGGTATTTTTTTGGCCGGTTCTTGGGGTGGCGCTGCCGGTTCTGGATTCCTAGAGTTGAGAGCTTCAAGGTGGGCGGTGGTGGTTTCTGGGATTTGAAGGCTACAAAATTAGGGTTTCAAGGTTAGGGCTTCGTGCTGATAACGTGTTTAAGGAAAACTGAAATTGGGAGAGAATTGAGTCATGCTTTCATTGATAATAGGGGTCTCTTTATATAGAGGATTACAAGACATAGAATCAGAGTTGTACAAAGAAAGATAATCGTAAAATTAATCGGATATCTATGAATATCTCCGAGATTATCTCTAATTAAAACCCTATTACCACTAGGTCAAGTAACCTAGAGTTTGGGTCAGACACATATTCTGGATTTACTTGAACACAAAGAAGATTCTACAAAAATAAAATAAGAATTAAATGCTTTATGTATCAAATTATGAATTAAATATTTTCTTATATGTTAAATTTTCTCTTTGTCTTCAAGATACAATCGACCTCTCTTCAGGGCCGGTCCTGAGATTGTAGAGGCCTGAGGCAAAGATATACTTTTTTTTCCATGTCAAATTATTTTTTATTTAATTTAATAATAATTAAATAATAACAGCAAAAAGAAACATATAGAGTTTATGTTATATAACTATTTCAGAAACATACGACATATATGTTCCGTGTACCAAAAAAAGAGAAACTAATTCAAAAATATACAAAAAAAACTTAAGAAAACAAATGCAAAAATGTCATTAGTGGGATTCGAACTCCTGCTAAAAAGACCCTCCAGAGACACTCTTGCCATTGCTCTACCTCATATCATTGTTAATTTAGGCGTAGAGATTGTATATATCATTTACAGAAAGTTAGAGCTCTGTGGCCCCCTAGTAGCTGGTGGCCTGAGACAGTTGCCGTAGTGGGCAGCCCTGAGGGCCAGCTCTGCCTCTCTTCAATAACATACGTGAATGTTGATGAAATATGAAATAATAGTAGTCCACATGAAGAATTAGCAAGTGAAACATATTGAAAGATGTTATAAAACGGGACTGTGACCACTTACCCAATTTCAGCTTCAAAATTGTCCACTTACTCCACTAAGAGTTTTTTAACCCCATTTACCCAATCTAACATCTATTGACATTTTTGCCCCTATTAATTAAATTGAAACTCATCCATTTCTCTCCTCTCAGACTCTCTCCCTCTCTCTCCCCCCCCCCCCGATCTCCGCCTCCAGTCTCTCTCTCTCTCCACCTTCGGCCGACTACATCGCCCCGCCGGTTTTGCCAGACCGCCTTCATCATCCTTTCGCCACCGTCGCGCCATGGATCACCACCCTAGCCAAACAACGCCTTCTCCAGATCGGATCCAAGAAAACCAACCCAGATCGGGTTCGTCCAGGCAGAGCTCGACCGTACAGCCACGACCATGGCACCCCCGAGCAGCCTCAGGCGGCACAACCCCAGTCCCCTCGCCGTTAAGGCCGGAGATTCGCCAGATCACAGTGCTTAGGCTTCCACCTCCACTTGACGAGTTCGTGGCCATTGGATTTGTTGTTGGAAATTCAATTCCAGCCCTTGAAGATCTCCTTGCAGGTGTTGTCGTACTTGGGAGGAAGTGTTTCTTATGCAAGAGAGCGGCGAAGATGGTGATTGGGTGCCCAGAGCTTTTTCTAGCATTTTTTTTTTTTGCTACCCACATCATTTTTTGGGTGGTCAAATTTTATTTTTTGTGGCAAACTGTGAACTCTGAGAATGGAAGGAAATTTTGCCAGTAGTGATTGCTTTTTTTATTATGATTTGGTTGGCAAGATTAAGATTATTGGAAAGCAATAATAAGATTACTGAGGGGCAATAAAATGTTTATTGGGGCAATAATAAAATTATTAGGGAGCAATAATAAAATTATTTATTTGGATAAACCTCCGAAAGCTTTCAAAATTCAAAACATCTTCATTTTTCACTAATTATTGATCCCCAATAAACTTGTTATTAGGGAGCAATAATATGTTTATTGGGGGGCAATAATATGATTACTGTGTATTATTGGGAAGTAATAAAATCAGACGCCGGAATTTGGTCACCGGTTCGGTAGCCGGATTCGGGATATTAATTTTTTTTCTTGTTTATTTATTTAATGAGGAGGGGCATAGATGGAAGTTTGATAAAAAAAAAGGATAAAAAAATATAAAAGATGTGCATTGTGTAATTGAGGGGCTGTATTTAAAATTTCTTGAGGATATTTCATGGTTTTTGAGATTAAGTATATTTTAGATACTTTGAATTGTGTATTTACTAAAATATAAAAATGAGAAATTAAATAGGTGGTGTATTGACTCTAAACGTCTCACCTTAAACCCATTATTCTTTTTAGATTTGAAGTTTTGAACATATCACCAATACGTTCTTAGTTAGGCCAACTAACAGTTATGGTGCATACATCGGGGCAGTCCGTATCAAACTTGTCAATGTCGATAGATAAAAAAAAAAAAAAATTGGGAATACCAAAACCAAATGCTACTAAATTTCGAAAGGATGCTTTGTCATTTTGGGTCGGACCAAAAAAATTTGGGTCATGGGTTTGCCCGATCAAACCCGTTCATAATTCTCTAACATGCTCTCATCTATTCCGGGTCATCGGGTCAATCCATGACCCGCCCACACCAAACAACAACCTTTTTCTTCTAGTCTCACACCATTCCGGAGTTCAGAGTCAGTCGGAAAACCCCATTAAACCCTAGTCCTACAATGACGCTCCACTCCATAGTAATCCAGAAGCTTCTGAGCACCAACGCCCATTTGGGCCGCCGCGTCGCGGCCCACCACTTCAAGCAGTTCACCTTCGGCCACCGCAACGGCATGGCCGTCATCGACTCCGACCGGACCCTCATCTGCCTCCGCAACGCCGCCCAGTTCATCGCCGCCATGGCCGAGAACAAGGCCCGCTTCATGTTCGTCAACACCAACTCCCTCTGGGACGAAATCGTCGAACAAATGACCAAGAAGATCGGCTGCTACTCTCCCTCCATGAACACTCTCTGGCGCACCGGCGGCTTCCTCACCAACAGCCACAGCCCGAAGAAGTTCAGGTCTCGCCGGAAGAAGATCGTCTTCGGACCGACTCAGCCGCCGGACTGCCTCGTGGTTTTCGACTCCGAGAGGAAGTCGTCGGTGATTCTCGAGGCGCATAGGTTGCAGATTCCGATTGTTTCGCTTGTGGACTCGGACATGCCTATCGAGTACTACAACAAGATCACGTATCCGATTCCGTGTAATTCCTCGGTGCAATTTGTGTACCTGTTCTGTAATTTGATCACCAAGACGTTCTTGCTTCAGCAGAAGAAGAGCGGCGCCGTTTCGGCTGAAATTGAGACTAGGTGTGTAGGTGTTTTTGGTGCGCACCAGGTGTTTGATGTTTTGGTTGAGTGAGATTGATGTGTGTGTTTTTGTTGCAGTGAGCAAGTGGGGGCTATAGAGGAGGCTAAGAGCGCAAAGAAGGATGAGTTGCTTGTGGTTCCTTACGAATTCTTACACATTTCTACTGGTAATAGTAATTTAGTCATGTTTTTGTTCTTGCCTTAATTCAATCAATGTAGAAGTAATCACATTTTGAAGGAAACTTGTTTTGGTGGTTTGTGTGAGAGTTCAGATGTTGAGAAAATTGAGGAGATGCTGGACAAGCTTGTTGTGATCAAGTTCAATGGAGGTTTGGGTACAAGTATGGGATTCGGTGGCCCCAAGTATGAACTCGATACTCAATTACCAGCTGTTCTTACATAGTGTGCATTCATGGCTTAGATTGTTCATTTTGTGCGGTACAAGTGGTTTCTTTGCTTTGGTTTGCATCATATTTACTGTATTTCTATGTATGTATAATGCAGGTCAACAATGGAAATTTTTGATGGGTTGACATCTCTTGACTTAATTGTTAATCAAATTGAGGTTAGTGCTTACTTTTTACCTCCCTCTCTGTATTGTTTTTGTAGTTTGTATCATTCTATGTGAGATTCTAATCTTACTATTACTATTTCTTGCAGTCTCTCAATTCTAAGTATCACTGCAGTGTTCCTTTGGTCCTTGTGAACACAGATAGTACACATGAAGATACGCTGAAGGTGAATTGTTTCCCATTTTTCTATCAAGTACATACTTTTGAGTCATATCCTTTTCCACTCATAGCTACTTGCATATTATAGGTCTTGGAGAAATATTCCAATTCAGACATTGATATTCAGTCTATTAAACAGGTTTGCAATCCGTGCACAGGTTTGCTTATGTTTTGTTATTGAAAGCTTGGATTAGGACTTACTTGTGAATATATGTTCTCATTTTTATAGACCCAACATCCACAGCTCAAGTCACAGGGAGGACAGAGTGGTGAGGATGAACTGTATGTCATCATTCCTATCGGTATTTCTTGCATTAGTGAACTTTTAACTTATGAATGGGGAACCTTTGTGATATTGAAAGCAGACATGAAACATATTACAATTTATCAAGTGCTGTTACTAGTCTCTAGTGCTTTGCAGTGTCTAGTCCTGGTATGAGGATACAATATTTTTCTTTCCTTCTGCTTCTCTTGCCATCTTCGTTCTGTCTGCTATATAAATATCCAGCAAGATGGTCAATCATTTTTTCTTTTTGTTTTATATGGAGTTTGAGAATTGTAAAATAGCTACCAGAACCTAGTTTTATAGTTTAAAGTCTAACTTCGTAGTTCTGGTCCTTCAAGAGGGGTTAGGATCTATTCATTGAAAGATTCATGATCTTCGCGTGCTTTAGGCTGCTCTTAATTAGGGTTTAGTGGGAATTTTGGGTTCCAAGGAACCTAAATGACCTGGAAGTTGAGGAGCCCTCGGCATTGTTATCTTAATTGAGTGTAGTGTTGGTCTCATCAGATAAAAGAAGGTAGTTTTTAAGTCTACGGGAATTTTTCTAGTAAATCGTATTCAAATTTGATGGACAACCCCTCTTACACAGTTTCTTCCCTATTCTGTAAACTGAAGGCCAAACTACCTCCTAAGGTGTGGATGTTAGCACGGGAATATTAATACCTTTGGTATTGTGCAGACGAAAAGCCCTTTCCTTTGCCTTTCTCCTGACTGTCTGATGTGCAAAACTGGACCTCATAGTGGGAATCACCCAATTTGACATTGTCCAATTGCTTTAGCGCTTTTGGCATGTGTTGTTTCAGAGGCCTTTTTTGAGTTGGGTATTTTGAGCAAAAAACACAAATTTTTTGGTGAGAAAGTTTTGGGAAGATGATCTACAATGGCTATCTTTTGG
This sequence comes from Rosa rugosa, assembly GCF_958449725.1. NCBI lineage: Eukaryota > Viridiplantae > Streptophyta > Magnoliopsida > Rosales > Rosaceae > Rosa > Rosa rugosa. The sequence goes on from NC_084825.1 coordinate 25,784,132, forward strand.
GTTATTGAATGGAAAGAAACAGAAAGATTGTTGAAAATGTCAGGGAGGAGGAGCTCGATATTTTGTGGGACAGAGTTCAATGCTGGGTGTCCTTATCAGCATCAGTTTATTTGGATTCCAGGGACTGGTCTTTTTCTACCATTGTCTCAAATTGGAGCGTTGTAGTTTAGTGTATTTATTTTGGTTTGATCGTTGTTGGCTTTTCTCTGCTGTTCTCTTGGTTCAGTGGAAGTCTTATCCACTGTTCTGTACATCCTCTTGCTTATTAATAAATTTCAGTTTCCTCTAAATTTAGAAATACTTAGCGTTCTCTATGTTTGAGCTAAAATGCTGCATCCTACACTGGGTTTTGCAAGGCTGAAATTTTAAAGGGAGTAAATTTGATTTCTATTGATTGGAAGATAATTGAAATGTTTTCCAGAAATGCTACATGTAAACACCATTCAGAGCATCTCGCTTGTTGGTTCTGCACAATCACATATGCACTTCCTTTTTTAATTATTTAACTCTCTTCATCAGTTAAAACAAATTTTATGCATATGTGAAGGTATCCCTCTGGCCACGGAGCAGTATTGCTTTCGCTTGTGAAAAATGGAACCCTTGATGTCCTATTATCAAAGGTATATATCTTAATGCACCTCTGAGCATTGCATATTTGTTTCATGTTTTTTGTTTGTTTGTTTGTTTTTTTTTTTAATCATTGTAAACTTGACTGAACTTCATTAGCTATCCTTTTCAGGGGAAGGAGTATGTCCTTGTGGTTGACTCAGATAATGTGGCTGCTAAAATTGACCCAAGTATCCTTGCCATAGTTTTCTTTTATTTTCTCTGATGATCAGTTCAATTATTGCTTTGATGTTTGATAGCGCCCAGTTCCTCTATCTTTGTGCACCTTAAGTGGATGTTCAGAAATTTTAGACCATCTGGTTGAAAACAAGATAGACTACTGTATGGAGGTAAACAAGATGATCTTTATATCATACCTCTCTCTCTCTCTCTCTCTCTCTCTCTAAATATATATATATATATATATATATATATATATATATATATATATATATATATATCATTTGTTTTCTAGTCTGTAAATATCGTAAGTATTTCTTTTTCCCTCCTTCAGGTCACGCCTACCTCCTCATATGATTCAGATTTGATTGGTTCACGCCTACAGAAGTTTGAGGTATGAAGTATTATTATATATGGCTCTGTATTACCGTAGATCTCCCTTCTGCCCAGTCCTTTCGATAGGTGGCTGGATTGTCAACGGTAGTATTCTTGTAACCAGCTAGGTGTTTTGGTTTATTTTCATATAGATTTAGCTTAGATGATACTGTTTGCAAATGTTATAGACTGAACGTGGCATTATTCAAATATCCGTATTTTCACTGGTCCTATTAAATTCTGAGACTGTGAGTAGGTTGGAAGAGATCGGATCAACTTTATTTGTAAGCTTTGAAATGAAGTGTTATGCTTCTCTTTTATCTATCCCATATTTGGAAGTTGTGCCATATTAGTCAAGTTGGGTTCAAGATTAAGCAATGACAACCATTGTAATGCAACTGCATATTATATGCAAAGGATTGAGCCTATGACAAAGCCTTTAGACTGACTGATTGAAGGAAAGTAACTGCTTAACTGTTTGAGTTGAAAATTACTGTTAGGAATCTTCCATTTGTGTATGATTATCCTCTGTCCGGTAGAGTTTGGAAATAATTTTGCAACATAATGTGGCCAACAAGAGCTTCAACAATGTATAGGTGCTGAACAAAATGTGTCTAGACCAAACAATTGTTGTCAATAATCTAAATACGTTCAGAACTGAAATGCTCTATGTAGTCATTAGTAATTACGTAATATCATATTACACAGTCATATATGTACATTTTCCGGTTCTCTATGAGTTAAAACAATAGTTGATTAACATTATTTGCCATACTATGATGCAGCTTGCAGAAATAGCTCAGAATTCCGTCAAAGATGTAAGTTACAATTTGTTTCTTTCATTTGCTTCCACTTGTTTTGGTTCATTTTTGTTCATATCTCGCCTTTTGTATACACCATACTGATAATTATCCATGGTATATTTTAATGATTCACTTGAATGTGCTTTTATATTTCTCATTAACTGATTCCTCTCTTTCCTTGATGTCATGTTTGCTGATACATTCAAGTAGACGGGGAAATTCAAACTTGTCGATACTGGCAGCTTGTAAGTGAAAGATTGACTGTTGTACAAAGCTTCTCAATCACAATAGTATGTATAACTTAACATTTGTGCTACACTATACAGGTGGTTGAATGTTAGAGCCATTAAAAGGCTTTTGGATACAGATGAACTAAAGATTGAAGATTTCTCTGTTTCGAAGGTACCAGACCATATCAACTTTACAGAACTGCTTATGAATGACAGGTAATTAATGAAAGTACTGTTTTCTTTACAGGAAACCGAGTCTGATCAAGTTCTTCTGCAAGAAACAGCAGTTGGTTCAGCAATACGGGTATTTTATCACATCATAATAAATACTTCTCATGCCTTTGTCACTAACTATTGTTGCAAGGTTTTCATATTATATTTCTCCATGGCTGTACCAGTTCTTCAATAATGCTGTTGGTGTCAACGTTCCTAATTCTCAATTTCTTTCAATGAAAAAAACATCAGATCTACTTCTGCTAAAGGTATTTATCTACCCTTTAATTTTTGTTTTGACTTTGAAAAATTGACGCCCTTGAACCTTGATTTGATTGCTACTGTTTGATCTCATTTATGTATTTCCACAGTCAAATCTCTATATGTATGATGAAGGGGTTGTAGTTCGGAATATAGCTAGAACCAACCCGGCAAATCCTGTGATCGAATTAGGGCCGGAATTTGAAAAGGTCGAGATTTCTTTGATTACAATTGCCATCATTTTATATGTTGGAATTTGTATTCTTTATACTTTTGTTTGTTTTATCTACTTCCAGGTGAGTGGCCTTCTAAGTCGCTTTAAGTCCATGCCCGACATTATTGACCTGGACAGCTTGAAGGTCACTGGTGATGTTTGGTTTGGAGCTGGTATTACTCTCAAGGTATTGTTAATCTCTCCCAATTGACTCATTGTGTTCCTAACTTATGCTTCAACCTTTTTTTTCTTTTTTCTTTGTCCGCACTGTCATATTCCGGATGTTATTTCTGAGCATTGCTGAGTTTAATTTTTTGTCCCTTTGATCTTATGATATGTCACCAAAGTTCCCTTAATTGGCAAACATATTGCTTCTTCTGGTTCATGATTTTGAACCAAAGAAGGAATTGAGGAATAACACGTGGGGCATGCTTCTTTTTTTTTTTGAGTGTTCATGCGCTCACTCTTTCTCTATCTCAATTCCTTCGTGACTGCTATTAGTGCGTACTTCGGTGGCAGCTTTAAATACATTATTAGTGCAGAGTGCAGTGTAAACACATGCATGCATCCATGTATTTCAGTCATTCATTGGTTGCTACATACAATATGATATGCTGGAGCAAGACATTGCCATCAATCTTTCCTTTTGGTTTTCTTTTCGTTTCTTCAACATTTATTTATTTATTTATTTTCATTTGATTGATTTTCTTCTTAAGGGGAGAGTAACAATTAATGCAGAACCTGGGATGAAATTGGAAATTCCCGATGGAGTAGTAATAGAGAATGAGGTAAGAGCCACCCATACTGATTTGCTTACTTTGTTTATATGGATGATTGTACTTATCAGCCTAAATGTTCTGTGCGCTTTGTTTCCCAGGATATTAAGGATCCTTCAGATTTTTGACCATGATATTAAGTAGCTTGGAGAAAGTTACACAAAATCACTGGAGAACTAACCAGTGTAGCGTCTTCCTCTAGAGCCATTGTAGTAGCTATTGGGCTTTGACACAGCTACAGCTGCCATTAACAGTTTTCCATTTACGGTGCATTTTTTGCGTTGCGAGAGAGGGAGGGAGAGATGGAGAGGAGCTGCTCGGAGACCCTATTTTTATACAGAGGATCAGTGGCTCAAGACCAAATAAGCATGTTGTGTTTTGTTCTTTGACGATCAATCTAAGTACCAATTGATTCTTTGGTTGTAATTTAATTTTGATCATGATGTGCCACAAAGAGCATGGCCTCAGTTATGAAAACACTATGGGGAATTCACTTGCTTTGCTGGATCGATATATGAATTTTTCCTTTAGCCACCACACCAAAATTGTAATCTATATTTTTGGCAGTTGAATAAAGAGCAGCCTTCACTTCAAGATTTTCAGAATTCTTTCAAATGTTTCTTTCTGTTTTGTTTTTTCAATAATAATAAAATGGTTCACGGCAACAATAGGCTTTGATTGCTAGGAGCTCGGTATCATAAACACTGATTTGGAGGAGGTTGTGTTGATCAACATTCAGGTATGTGAACAGAAAATTGGTTCTCTTTCGTTTGGTCTAAAATAATTTGAGTTGATGGAAATAGTACCCACTACTATTTCCATGTTGCATCAAGTCAAATCCGAGTGCTAGCTAGCTGATTAAATAATTTGAGTCGGTCTTTACAACGTCAGGAAAGAGCCTCATGTATTTGAATATGTGAATTTTGGAAGAACATAGGTGGAATATTAGAAGCTGGAATCAAATTGTTCCCATCTTTTTCCTCCAGGCCGAGTCCACGAAACTTCAACTATTTAACTCTTCTGAAGAACTAATATCAGTTTCTTTCTTAGCACTGAAATGATGGACTATACATTGTATCTTCTTGTTCATGGCATAGGCACACAGTAGCTTAATGAGATTTATGGAAATAGTTACAATGCTTAAACTTGTTTTGCTACTTCTCTTTTACATATTAACAGGGATTGCCTGTAGAAGTGGTGCTCAGCTGATAGGTTGCCTAGAAATGGAAAGAGAAGGTCTTACTGACTTCAGGAATGGTCTCGAAGATCCTGAAAACCGGCTGTCTTCATTGGAAGGAAGCAACTGCTGCCGGTGGTGGGGGATAAGCTGTGATAATACAACTGGAGCTGTTATTGCAGCTGATCTCCATAACCCACATCCACTTCTTCCATTTGAAGATTCTGCTTCCTCTGGCAGGTACGGATTTTGGAACTTACTGGTGAAATTAGACCTTCACTGGAACTGCTCAAGACTTGAGGTTCAATACATTCAATGGCATTTCAATTCCCGATTAATTTGGATCCTTGAAGAATTTTCACTATCTGAATCTATCGAATGCTGAGTTCATTGGTACAATTCCACAAAGTCTAGGAATATGTCAATATGAATGGAGTTTCATGACCATTCAACAGTAGATTCAAACTGGATTGAGAGGCTCAATAAACTATCATCCTTCAATGAATTGCATCTATCTGATAGTTATCTGGTTTTATTCCCTCTTTCACTATGATTAATTTTACTACTTGCTGTAATAGAGCTTGATTGTAACAGCTTCCATTCAGAAATACATAATTGGCTTGTCAATATCAGCAATGTTGTTACAGTCAGCATTAGCCAGTGTGGTTTGTATAAAAGAATTTTTGGAGAACTGTGGGGGTGGTCAATAAATTTGACCCTGCAATCAAGGCAATTAAAGAGAAGTAATGACAACAGTAAATGCAACGGTTAATGTAGCTGTAAATGCGACGATAAATGCGACATTCAGTATGACAATCATGGCCGCCAATAAGTGACGGTTATTGCAGGAGTAAATACGGCCTTAATGGTGGCGTGCCGCTCAAGTCACTACGGCTTGCTGTGCAAGTGTACTTGCAGCCCACGCTGAGGTACACCTATAAATAGGCTGCTCGACATCAAGGTAATGCATCGAATTCCAATTCACTCTACTCCACTACTAAGAAACATACTGACTTAGGCATCAGAGAGTTTTCTGCAGGTACCCCCCTCCTCCTCGAGCCGACGGTCAAACTTCGAGTCAACGCTCGAGGGAAGCTTCTCGATTGTTCCCGGTCAGCTCCCGCTCCAGTCCGCATTCATTGGTGAGTCAAACTCCTCAACGGAATTTTTCAACACCAACAAGTGGCGCCGTCTGTGGGAAACACTTTTCCCTAAAAAGTGATGGCGGGAGCTGCCCCTGACGAGATTCCATTTCTGTCACTAAGGACTGGTAGTGACGAACTTCCTCCCCACCAACCACCGAATGGGCCCATCCTGAGCCCCATCGGCGACCTGAATTCGCCTCCAGCTGACGAGACGCAGAGGCTAAGACAGGAACTCGAGCAATTTCGGAAGGAAAAACGGGACCGCGAGGCTCGTCGTCGACGAAAACTTGAAAGGTTACTTGACAGTGATTCGTCAGACGACGACGCCATCGGCGATTTCCACCAAACTAACAACGTGGTAGCAAACGTAGGCGCCAGCAGCTTTATCGGGGGAATCTCTGGTGGACCCCTCGTCGAATGGGGGGCAGAACGGAGGAGCCGGACTAGGCCAATCCAAGAGGGCGCGCAACTAATCGTGGCGCGAGAAGATGGAAAAAATGATTGATGCATGCAAGCGTGCCGGCCCACGAGAGCTGGCGGCGGAAATCGCAAGGGACGTCGGTAAGTCTCCGTTTACCGACGACATTTTGAATGCGGCAAAACCCCGCCGGTTTACCATGCCGGTATTCCACAAATACGACGGAATGACCGACCCGGTGGACCATGTCAAGGGGTACAAACAACAGATGTCCATCGAGACAACCGACGAGAAATTAATGTGCAAGATCTTCCCTTCTAGTCTCATGGGGTCGGGGTCGACATGGTTCCAAGACCTCAAGCCGCATTCCATACCGGATTTCGACACATTGAGCCACGCTTTCATTTCACAATACTTCTGCAATTGCAAGCAAAAGAAGGATATGGCGACTCTGTTCAGTACCAAGCAGAAGCCGGGAGAAAAGGTAGGGAAATTTTTTGAAAGGTTTACAGCTGAAATGCGCCATGTTAATTGTGATCCCCAATTCGCCGCGATCGCCCTCCGAGAAGGATTGCTTTTGGGGACGCCATTATGCGAAAGTTTGCTGCGTGATCCGCCAAGGGACATGGACGACATCATTACAAGGGTTCAGGGGGAGATCAGAATTGAAAAAGCCAAAGAAGCACGCGAAGCCCAACTCACTGCCGTTGTCACCTCGAGAGAAGTTGAATGGAATAACACAAAGAATGACATTCAGAGTGATAAAGGAGGGAAGCCTCAAGATTATCCCCTTGAAGAATGGTTTACGATTCACCCCGTGACCATATACAAAAGACGCGGTCATGAAGGAATATTCGAAAAGCCGCCCCCCCAACCGGAGGCTAGTGACGAGGTTGAGAGATGTCGATATTGCCCGCTCCACGAGACAAGGGGGCACAGAATATATAAGTGTCAGGGAGTGCGACCAGCAATCGTTACAGCAATGAAGGCTGGTAAACTCCTTCAGTATAAAATGATATAAATTAAGGCAATCAAAGGGTTCATGGAAAAGTCCACGCGCCGAAATTTATCTCGAGTAATGGAGAAGGTACGATAATATGGTGACTTCGTTTTGATAAAAGATGGCACAACTCGTAAAACTCAGGTAAGAAAAATAAAAGAGTTTAAGTGATTTTTGCGCGTGTTGATATCTCATTCGAGAGACTATTGAAATTATGTATTTTGTATTTCTCGCGTGAATAATATCACTGGGACTGGTTCCTCAAGTAGGAAAGTCCAATTAATATGTATGACTGGTTCCTCGAGTAGGACAGTTGCATTTAATTTGTAGAAACTGGTTCCTCGAGTAGGACAGTTACGTTTGATTCGTAGGAGCTGGTTCCTCGAGTAGGACAGTTGCCTTAATGGTTCGAAACTGGTTCCTCGAGTAGGACAGTTGCCTTAATGGTTCGACACTGGTTCCTCGAGTAGGACAGTAACAGTTGATTTATAGGAGCTGGTTCCTTGAGTAGGACAGTTACCTTAATGCTTCGGGTAGGATGACGTGCCTCACCCTCGCTGCAGGCGGGGGTGGGATGAAGGACCACACCCTCGCTGCAGGCGGGGGTGGGATGGCGTGCCTCGCCCCTCGCCGAGGGCGGGGGTGGGATGATGGACCACACCCTCGCTGCAGGCGGGGGTGGGATGGCGTGCCTCGCCCCTCGCCGAGGGCGGGGGTGGGATGATGGACCACACCCTCGCTGCAGGCGGGGGTGGGATGGCGTGACGAATTTTAATCATGCAGGATATAGGGTGTATAACCGAACATAAATGGGGGCAACCCTATCCCCAGATGTTGTTAACATGCAATGCGTGGCGGATAGACTCGCCATCACGGTTTGGTTTCCATTCCTCTATTGTTTTGCACAGCTCCTTGCCTCGAATATTTTATTCTTGTTTTGTTTTTCTTTCTGAGCGTTTGCAAGCACGGCCAAGAAAAACAAGGGGGCATATAGGAGAATGGGGGAATGGAATACGTGTCCAAGCCATGACGGCCTTTTCGGCCGTCGTCGTCGTCACCTGGGCATCATCACCGAGAGTGATGCTGAGGAGCTTACGCCGACGACGTGGCACCCTCGTCGAGGTACCCTTGCCGATTGCCGACGACGTGGCACCCTCGTCGAGGCACCCTTGTCGAAATGGATGCCTACGCCGATGACGTGGCACCCTCGTCGAGGCACCCTCGTCGAAATCTGATTGCCGACGACGTGGCACCCTTGTCGAAATGGATGCCTACGCCGACGACGTGGCACCCTCGTCGAAATCCGATTGCCGATGACGTGGCACCTTTGTCAAAATGGATGCCTACGCCGACGACGTGGCACCCTCGTCGAGGCACCCTCGTAGAAATCCTATTGCCGACGACGTGGAACCCTGGTCAAGGCACCCTTGTCGAAATGGATGCCTACGCCGACGACGTGGCACCCTCGTCGAAATAGACTTCGATTTCGAGGCACCCTCGACGAAATAGACTTCGATTTCGAGACACCCTCGTCGAAATAGACTTCGATTTCAAGACACCCTCATCGAAATAGAGTCGATTTCGAGACACCCTCGTCGAAGTAGACGCCGATGTCGAAATGGACATCGACGTCGAGGCACCCTTGTCGAGAGGGACGCCGACGCCGACGACGAAATGCCGACATCGAGGCGCCCTCGTCGAAATGGACGACGACGTCGAGGCACCCTTGTCGAAGCCGACATCGAGGCGCCCTCGTCAAAATAGGACGCCGACGTCGAGGCACCCTTGTCGAAGTTGACGTCGAGGCGCCCTCGTCGAAATGGACGCCGACGTCGAGGCACCCTCGTCGAAATGGACACCGACGTCGAGGCACCCTTGTCGAAGTGGACACCTACGCCGACGTCGAGACGCCCTTGCCTTCATTAAAATAGACACCTACGCCAATGTCAAGGTTGACGCCAAGGGTCGACGACAAGACGCCAACATCGAGGTCGACACTAAGGTTATTGCCAAACATGTCGCCGACGTCGAGGTCGACGCCAAGGATATTGAAAAAGACGTCACCGACGTCGAGGTTGACACCGACGTCGAGGTTAGCACCGAGGTTATTGCGAAAGACGTCATCGACATCGAGGTTGATACCGAGGCCGAGGTTAGCACCGAGGTTATTGCGAAAGAAGTCATCGACGTCGAGGTTGACACTGAGATTATTGAGAAAAACGTCAACCTCGAGGTTGGCGCCAACGTCAAGGTTGATACCGACGTGGAGGTTAGCGCCGAGGTTATTGAGAGCGACATCATCGACGTCGAGGCTGGCATAGTAGTTATTGAGAAGGATGTCACTGACGTCGAGGTTGGTGTCGAGATTATTGAGGAAAAATCACCACCGTCTGCAAGACAAAGGCAGATTTGAGTCCTGATTTGGGCACGTCGGCATCGGCGTCGTCGACGAGATGAGATGCCGACTCTAAACAAGGAACGAGGATCTTCTTATACGGGCATCTACATTTTCAACACGAGGAAGGCCTAGATGAAATTCAAAGAGGGGTGCCCAAAGAGAAGTATAAAGATGTGGAGCCCATAGAGAAATTTGAGCTTTGGAAATTTTCTCTTGGGATGAATTCCCAAGGAGAAAATTTGGGGGCATTGTGGGGGTGGTCAATAAATTTGACCCTGCAATCAAGGCAATTAAAGAGAAGTAATGACAACAGTAAATGCAACGGTTAATGTAGCTGTAAATGCGACGATAAATGCGACATTCAGTATGACAATCATGGCCGCTAATAAGTGACGGTTATTGCAGGAGTAAATACGGCCTTAATGGTGGTGTGCCGCTCAAGTCACTACGGCTTGCTGTGCAAGTGTACTTGCAGCCCACGCCGAGGTACACCTATAAATAGGCTGCTCGACATCAAGGTAATGCATCGAATTCCAATTCACTCTACTCCACTACTAAGAAACATACTGACTTAGGCATCGGAGAGTTTTCTGCAGGTACCCCCCCTCCTCCTCTAGCCGACGGTCAAACTTCGAGTCAACGCTCGAGGGAAGCTTCTCGATTGTTCCCGGTCAGCTCCCGCTCCAGTCCGCATTCATTGGTGAGTCAAACTCCTCAACGGAATTTTTCAACACCAACAAGAACTACCGGGTTTGAAGTTCTTAGATCTTTCTCAGAATGATAGCCTCACAGGCAACTTCGGACAGAGATGGCCAAAGTTAGAAGTCGACATTGATCTAGCTTGAAATAAAATACATGGTAATTAAACTTCCTGTTTCCAGTGGGAACGTCAAAACTCTCACTTATTTTGATCTGTTTGCCAATAATGTTGAGGGTGGGATTCCAGGTTCCATACTTTGCAATCTGAATTGAACTGGTTTCGCCTATCCGGTACCTTACAGGAACTTTACCGGAAGTTCCGCTGACGGAGAATTGCACTTCTACGAGTCCACTGCGCGCCTAAACTGCAGTCCTTGCAGTTAGCAACCAATCAGTTGGTTGGCAAATTGCGACAATGATTAATTCAGCTTGACAATCTTGGTAAACTAAATCTGTCCGGTAACTCGTTTATCGTCCCATCCCCACCTCATTAGGATCATTATCAATATCAAATATATACGAGCTGAGTCTTGGATATAAGAAACTAAATAGGATTTTCCCAGATTTATAAAATCATTTATAACAACATAGTTCTTATCTGTAATAAAAAATAAAGAAAGCAGAGAGTCCATAATGGTACGTGCAGGCATCTAAACAATATATTCAGTTTTATTTTTTATTTTTTATGCGATAACAATATATTCAGTTGGGATCAAGGATTGAAATATCTGCGATATTTCCGATATCTCACTTTTTAGATGGGCCGATATATTTTAGGGGGTTAATATCTTATCTTCTACCGTTTCCTCCGAAATTTCTCCGACATCTTCAAATATCCACTATATATTAGATATTTAGGATATAGGTAGTTTAGGGAAACTGTCTGAGTTAGATAATAAAGCCTCCATGGCTTTTTGTTCTCGTACTGGTCTGATTACGGTGTCTAATGAGAGGTTCCATACATAAAGTTGAGATATAAGGAGACAAAGGATCGCCTTGACAAAAACCTCTAGTGAGAGAAAAATAACCTTTAGAAAAACCATCAACAATAATAAAAAAAAAAGTAGTAATGAAATCAAACGCCTTTAGGGTGCGTTTGGATGAGAAAATTATAAAATCCGTAGGAATTTATCCATCATGGAATTTTAACTCCATCAATCTAAAATTCCATCAATTGCAATTTCTATTGTTTGGTTGTATCTATTTAGGATTTAAAATGTACAATAAATTAAGAAAGTTTAAAACAAATACAAAAATAAAATAGAAAAAAGTGTTGTTTTGGAAATAAAAATTGAATACTGCAAGGGCCCGTTTGGAAATGGGATTTGGATTTTGATTTTGATTTCAAATCTTAAGTATTTCAAATATGAGTAATTGAAATCCTAAGATTTCAAATTTATCTGTTTGGGTAACAATTGAATCATGAGGATTTGAATTTAAGAATTCAAAACTAATTAAGAAAGCTACTTATGTAAATACTAATCTAATGAAGGAAGATTTTCTTTAGCAATTAATTTTTATGGAGGTAATTGTCATGCTCCATAATTCCAAAAGCAATATTCTCAAAAAAAAAAAAAAAAAAAAAAATAATAATAATAATACGTGTTCCATCTCATATCCTCGATTATACAAATCCAAAGTGTTTCATCTAATATTCTCAAAAAAAACATAACAATAATAATATTAATAGGTGTTTCATCTCCATAATTTCATCCCATGCGAATCCAAATTGTCATGCTCACTCTTTATTCCTTGGTTGCCCTGAAAACAATCAACAAAGAATACTATATGACCATTAACAATATATTTTTGTTATAAAACATATATCATATATCAAAAACCCAACAAATATGAGCTTTTCAGACAATGCAAGCAAAACAAATTACTTTCTACACTTGATATGCCTAACAATGCACACATTCTGGGCTCAAAATTGAATCTAACATTTAAAGTAACCCTCTAAAAACAACAAAAAGCTTCAAACTTTTCCTTGTACAGAAAGAGAAAAAAAAAAGGAACTTTGAACTAATTCTATTAGACAAAGTATAGCTGACCAAACCCCTTTAAAAAAAAAAAAAAAAAGGTATAGCTGACCAATCGACTAAGAGGGTTTGCAACTTAAAACCCGAAAGACCAGTTTGATTGCAGTAAAGAGCTGCAAAATCAAAGACATTGAGTAACAGGTACCTCCTGTCCAGAAACCAACACCTTGATGCCATCAAAACTGCCTATTAATAGCTTAGATGGACCGTGGATACCATGCAACAAATAATGGAATGAAATCGAAAATAATGCCATCTAATCTTTTAATGATGTCATGGTTAGGTGATAGCATAACGGGGTGGGCTACTCATTTGCACTTATGGAGACCCCATTAAACCCCTAGAAAAGTTGAAGTTGATCCAGTCCTTTAGTTCACTACGACTGAAGGTCTGAAGCTGGCCAGTGCTCACTAGATTAGCTATAAATTCTATCTCTTTCAATGTCTAAAGATAAGAGACAAAGGAATTCGTAAATGACACCTATTTTGGTGGAAATTGAAGTGGGAAATTTAATAAGCCTTCCTTTAAATAATGAATTCCTTCGTTTTTTTTTTTTTCCACAGAGAAATTTAAAATTTCTAATCTAATAATGCCAAACGAGGGAATTGGTTCTTAGGAATTATGAAATCCTCACTTTCAATTAAATTCCATCATTTTTTCTCATCCAAACACACTCTTAGTTCAGATAATAAGTTCAATCAGAACTAAAACAAAGGAACTAAAACAATTGGAATACCAATCATGAAATTATGGTGAGCAAGAAAGAAAGGAGGCTCAATTGTTGTAAAAAGAAACACTCATCAGCAAGTTGATCAGGATTATATTCATACTATTATGAATCAACATAAATATAGAATCAATAGCCCTTGACTTATTTGTTCAGCAGCCCCACCAATAGAGATAGAATCTTACCTGAGAGCAAAGAACCTGAATATGAGACACAAAATTGAAATACAACGCCAATATCTTCATTCGATTCACTGTCAGGTTTTGATACCAAATAGAATTGTTAAAATCTTTAACCATAGTAAACACTCTGATAAAATGAAATCCTTGAATTCCTAAAATTCAAATTTCTGAAACACTCTAGTCTGAAAGTAAGCTAGATGGTGGGGAAAGTCTATTTCTTATAACATCATCCTTCATTATCAAGGAGATAGTCCGCAACTGCTACTACTGAACCAACATCTTTAGAGGCATCAACTATATGAGCTGCTATTGCAGCTTTGTAGAGTGCCATATTGAATTTCTGCAATAAGATCAGAGCCCTTTCTCTTTTCTTGGTAGCTACTGTCACACATCTTTCAGCCATTTCTTTCGCCTTAATTATTTCTACGTACATATATAAACAAATCGTTCAATTATTTCTACATATTCACAACTCTAAGAAGTAACCAGATTGCAATACCAACTTTGTTAATAATTGGGAACAGGAATTCATACAAGTATTGACTCCAAGTCACGGGGTTACTAAAAACACGGAGGCCCAAAACAAACCAAGCTTCCGAATGTTTTAGAGGGCATTTCTTATCAAATAATTTTGTATTTATGTAAATCTAAAGATGACTTTATAATTGTTGCAAAAAAAGAAAAAAAACATGGTGTGTTGCGTACAAGAGATTCAAGAGAGGGCAAGTTAATAGAGTTTATTGAACATCACATGAGTCCACAAAGTTAAGCCTTCCCAAACTTACAGCAAAAACGAGAGGAAACAATGAACAACAAGGCTGCAGGCGAGCATATTAGCATAATTTTAAATTTCAGCATATATGATCAATAGATGCTAAATTACTTTGAAGGCGAAAAAGAATTTAAAGCATGCACCCTACAGACAATGTCATGCAACAACTGACAAATCTTTACCACATCATTGCACCTCAGCCTGAGATTGAGATTTTACTGCATCAACCAAGGAGAGTAAGGGAATGTGTACGTAAAATGCTGGACAACTGCAATTCACCAAGTATCCGGTCCCTTTCAACGTCAATTGCACAAAGGATGATGGAAAGGGCATTCTCAACATCGGTGTAGGTCACGTTCTCACTGTTTCATGCACTCCTCATGTTAGGTTAGATTAATGAAGTATTACTAATCTTGAAATATAATCACATTTCCAATAGAGAATAGGTTTGAATATATACCGTCAAGAGAAAATCTTATCACCAGGCCTGAAAATTTTTGACAGGTACTCCTCCGCCATCATGTACTGGCCACTGGTAACATAATCCTCAAACAATATTAGGTTGAAGAAGACGGGAGAATCTTTATCTGGCGTTGAAAGACATGCATAAACTAAAATTTTTAAACAGCTCCTTACAAAATTCTAATTATGATCAAAGAAAAATGAAAGAAACCAAGAAAATAATACTCACTCATTGAGAAATTTGAACTCTTCATCACCTTGGCTCAACAACCTAACAAACAGACCAATCAATTCTTTAGAGGCATCGGCTATATGAGCTGCTATTGTAGCTTTGTACAGTGCCATATTGAATTTCTGCAATAAGATCAGAGCCCTTTCTCTTTTCTTGGCAGCTACTGTCACACATCTTTCTGCCGTTTCTTTCGCCTTAATTATTTCTACGTACATATATAAACAAATCGTTCAATTATTTCTACATATTCACAACTCGAAGAAGAAACCAGATTGCAATACCAACTTTGTTAATAATTGGGAACACGAATTCATACAAGTACTGACTTCGAGTCATAGGGTTACTACAAACACAGAGGCCCAAAACAAACCAAGCTTCCGAATGTTTTAGAGGTCATTTCTTATCAAAGAATTTTGTATTTACGTAAATCTAAAGATGACTTTATAAATGTTGCTAAACAAGAAAAAGAAAACGGTGTGTTGCCTACAAGAGATTCAAGAGAAGGTAAGTTAATGGAGTTTATTGAACATCACATGGGTCCACAAAGCTAAGCCTTCCCAAACTTACAGCAAAAACGAGAGGAAACAATGAACAACAAGGCGGCGAGCATATTAGCATAATTTTAAATTTCAGCATATATGATCAATAGATGCTAAATTACTTTGAAGGCGAAAAGGAATTTAAAGCATGCACCCTACAGACAATGTCATGCAACAACTGAAAAATCTTTACCACATCATTGCACCTCGGCCTGAGATTGAGATTTTACTGCATCAACCAAGGAGAGTAAGGGAATGTGTACGTAAAATGCTGGACAACTGCAATTCACCAAGTATCCGGTCCCTTTCAACGTCAATTGCACAAAGGATGATGAAAAGGGCATTCTCAACATTGGTGTAGGTCATGTTTGCATTGTTTCATGCACTCCTCATGTTAGGTTAGAATAATCAAGTACTACTAATCTTGAAATATAATCACATTTCAAGCAGAGAATAGGTTTGAACATATACTATGAGGAGAAAATCTTATCACCAGGCCTGAAATTTTTTGACTGGTACTCCTTTGCCATCATCCACTGGCCACTTGTAACATAATCCTCGAATAATATCAGGTTGAAGAAGACGGGAGAATCTTTATCCATCCTTGAATTGAAACACATGCATAAACCAAAATTATCAAACACCTACTCACAAAATTCTAATTATGATCAAAGAGAAAGGAAAGAATCCAAAAAAATAATACTTATTCAGAAATGTGAACTCGTCGTCTCCTTGGCCCAACAACCTAACCAAGTGATGAATCAACACTTTATAGGCATCGGCTATATGAACTGCTATTGTCACTTTGTACAGTGCCATATTGGATTTCTGCAATAAGATCTGAGCCCTTTCTCTTTTTTTTGCAGCTGCTGGAGAAAAAAAAGGATTGAACTTAAAATCTTTTCTGGAGATATCCATTTTCCTAGAGAGATGGATAAGATATTCCGACACAATGGTGTCATGCTTTGTTCAATATAAGCATAAACGGATGTTTGAAAGAATAAAAATCTTTCTATTTATAACTTCTAACTCTTTAAAAAAAAATTTTGAAGCCCAGCCATGAGGTCTACCGTATCTTTTGTTTCATTTCTTCTGGAACAATCACAAACACTTTTTTGATTATGGATCTATTACCAGAAATTCAATGCCTAATCTTAGCATTCAATGTTTATTCCTAAATAATCTCATTTTGTCAATTATTCAATCATTTCATTTTGCCAATTCAATGTTAGTTAGATTAGTCAACATTTATATGCTTCGATGCAACAACAAGATGTTATTTGTAATAAGTAGTTTTATTGGTTTGTTAATTGGTCACATTTTATTCATAAAATGGGTTGGATTGGTATTAGGCTTCACACATTTCTCAGCCTTTTCTTTTGCCTCAATTATTTCTACGTACATATATAACAAATCATTCAATTATTTCTTCATATTCATAGCTCTAAGTAGAAACCAGATTGCAATACCAACTTTGTTAATAATTGGGAGCAAAAATTCATACAAGTACTGACTCCAAGTCACAGAGTTACTACAAACACAGAGGCCCAAAACAAATCAAGCTTCCGAATGTTTTAGAGGTAATTTCTTAACAAAGAATTTTGTATTTATGTAAATCTAAAGATGACTTTATAAATGTTGCAAAACAAGAAAAAGAACATGGTGTGTTGCCTACAAGAGATTCAAGGGAAGGCAAGTTAATACAGTTTATTGAACATCACATGAGTCCACAAAGCTAAGCCTTTCCCAACTTACAGCAAAAACGAGACGAAACAATGAACAACAAGGCTGCAGGCGAGCATATAAGCATAATTTTAAAGTTCAGCATAAATGATCAATCGGTGCTGAATTAATTTGAAGGCGAAAAGGAATTTAAAGCATGCACCCTACAAAGAATGTCATGCAAAAACTAACAAAGCTTTACCACATCATTGCACCCCTGAGATTGAGATTTTACTGCATCAACTAAGGAGAGTAAGGTAATGGGTACGTGGAATGCTGAACAGCTGCAATCCCCAAGTATCCGGTCCCTTTTAACGTCAATTCCATAAAGGATGACGGAAAGGGCATTCTCAACATCGGTGTAGGTCATGTTCTTGCTGTTTCATGCACTCTTCATGTTAGGTCAGATTAATCAAGCATTATTAATCTGGAAATATAATCACATTTCAAACAGAGAATATGTTTGAACATATACCGACAAGTACGCAGACAAGAAAAAATCTTATCATGCACCAAGCTTGAAATTTTTTGGTAGGTACTCTATGCTATCATCCACTGGCCACTGGTAACATATTCCTAAAAAATATCAGGTTGAAGAAGGCGGGCAAATCTTTATCCGCCCTGGGAACACATGCATACACCAAAATTTTAAACACCTTACAAAGTTCTAATTATGATCAAAGAAAAAGGAAAGAAACCAAGAAAATAATACTCACTTGTGACATATCGGCATTTTGGTTTTCTATTTTTGAAAGGAAAAATAACTTCGAGCTATTTTAGTTGAATTTCGATTATTTTTAAACTATCTATAGCTTTTGAAAATTATTAAAATTTTTCTTTTGTCAAAATTTATCTTTCAAGCCTGTAGAATTAAACTTGACGTCGTTACGAGTTTGTAAGAATTTTTAAAGGAATTTTCAGACACTCGAGCTATTTTTAATGATTTTTGGAAGTTGGTATTATCCAAAAATTATTTAAAAATATAGTTTTAGAGGTGGTTTAATCTGGAGCGTGTATTTCAAACATCGTTAGATATGAACCGTTGACTTTAACTATATATAGGTCGGACCGCATCAGATCGAGACCCAGACCAACGCTGCCTTCGACCCGTTTGGGCAGCGGCGGAGATCCGATCGCATCTCCTTTTTCCGACCTCTCCTGTACGTCAGACCGGCGCTGTTCGACTCCTCTCGGCGGTTCGAAGCGGATCCTGGTCGTCTCTGCTCCGAAAATCCATCGACGACGGCAGGAGGAAGCCCTAAATATTTCTGGATTTCCTATCGGGTTTTCTGATTGTGGCCAATTCGCGGGGTCTGACCAGTATGGATGGCTTCATCTCGTTGTCCTCTTCATGAATGTGGTCTCAGTTTCTTCAGAGAAGCTTCCTAGAGAGAGAAACGAATGAAAGAAGGTCTTTAAGTTTTCGGGCCATATTCTGTGTTTTCCGGCTACCTTCGATTCCAACTCAGGTATCAAACTTGTTTTCCTTGTCGATTTCTACCTCGCTATATGATTGAATTTGGTTGAGTTTAGAAGAAATTGAGTTTTGGGCAGAAGTTTGGCCACCGTCTGTTTACTGTTCACGGCGGCGATTTTGGTCATTCTTTGGCCAATTCCGACCATGACGCGAAACCTTGAGTATGAATTGATCATTTGATATTCTGTTATGCTTGAATTCTTGAAAATGAAGAGTTGGGTGGAATTGCAGATTAAGGCCATTGAATTTTCGAGATTGTGAAGTTCATATTGATTGCTGAAGTTACCGGAGTTCATTGTATTAGCTACTGTGATTATGTTTGAATTCAAGAGATTGGAGTGATGGATGAAAACCCAGAATTGGTTATCAAGTGTTGGGGTTGGCAGGTACTGTGATTTATGAAGCATATGTTGATGAGAAATTTGAATCGAATTCAGAATTGGGTCGAGAGTGCAATCAGTGCATAGAGGATTTGAGTAACGAAGTTTTGGGTGTCCAGAATAATTGGATGAAAGGACCGGGGGACAATTTGAGGACTTGCATCGAATGAGGAAAATTACATCGATGGTTATTTGGAGTTATTTGGGTGTCCTTAGTAAATTTGAGAACTAGCTCGATTTCTATTTCTGAATAACTGATTGAGTTAAATTGAAGAACTTCGCCGACCGTCATTGATCAAGAGTCGATACGAGGATTGGATGATTATCGACAATCCCATAAGTAGAAGGATACTGATTTCAGAATGTGAGTCGCGGTGTTACTAGTTTTCAACAGTGTTGGATTTGAAGCTCGGATTTCCAGGTAGGGTTTTTCAAGGAACATTTTCTTAAATTGATAAATAAAATTATTATTGAAATCGGTGATTGCTTGTCATTGATTGACATTACTTGATTGAAGTCTCGAATGTTATTGCTTTTGATAAAAGCATGTGTAGTTGATGAGTTACTTATTAAAATGTTATCGATTTCTTTAAAAGCATGTGCTTGATATCATATTGAGTTTTAATTAGCATAAATAATGCATATAGAGGCATTGAGAGTATGCATTTGAAGTGGTGTATGTAGAATGATGTGAGTGATCGATGTTGAGACTGAGACAAGAAGTGAATATTTTTGTGTAGTTAAGTTTGGCGTCATGAGGCGTTCAGGATCGATGATCAGCCCCAACTGCACATTGAGGGAAAGTATGCCCTTTCAACAAAAGAGTGTTGATAAAACGATCTTATTGGGTTTCGGGTCTGAAGATCATGAGCAAATAAGATGACTAACAAAAGGGATATGTGGATTGAAACCTTATGGGTTGTGATGAGTTGTTAGATCATATATTCGAAACATTGTTACCATGTTTGATATAGTAAATAAAAAGTGATGAGCAAGAGTTGGTTGCCTATCACTATATTTCTATTGCTTTGCTTCATTTCCTTAGACAATATAAAAAAGTTCAAATGTCTGCTAGTAGACTAAAAAGCGAAAGATACTCTTATTTGCAAGTCATTAGCTAGTAGACTATCAAGGATCAACTCTCTTCAGGTTTCCATCTTTCAACTAGATCTAGATTAGAGATGATTTCTATTCTGTTGTACAACACATGTGTCTATCAGTGTTTTAGGCATATTTCAGGGCCTGATCATATTTAGGTTGCTTATGTTGAGGCGTGGAAATGATTTGATTCAAATAGGAAGCCTAATTCATCATCAAATACCACAAGCATAATAGTAACCATTGAGGAACACCTAAAGATCGATGTATTATATTTCATGTCTTAATTAAATACGTACGCAACAATATAGGGAGAAAAGATGAATTATACAACAGCGTGCACTATATAGTAGCTAGATTTTTTTTTTTTTTTTGTTTCCAAACAGATAGAACATCAAAGTAGGGGGAAATTAAATTGATAACAGTATACATGCCGGTGACTAGCTAGCTTGTAGTTTGATTGTTTTATCAAGCAAACATGCCAACAGATCGAGTATCGATCTTTTCACTCCACTTAGACGTTCGAACTGCTACCATGTGGGCTTATGGGAGGCGGAAAATTGTCGTTGATCGTCACCTCCTTTTTGGGAAAGATTATGCGCCACAACAGCTTTACGAGCCAAATGAGAAGTCGAATAACGTTATATAAACCAACCAGTCCAAGTAGCGGAACCCAAAACAATGTGACAGAACTCACAATCCTGATAGCGGTAGTATATTCAGAATTAACACTTTTGGGTACTACCATCTTTGCACCTTCACTGAAGGTCAGCGCCAAGAATGTGAGAGTGAGACACATGACTATTGACAAGAGCCAGACAAGTACTCGTTTACGGAGAGGAAATCCGCTTATAAGCAAAAGAGTGATGCTCAAAGAAAAAAGGAAGCATATGGCATTGTAAGTCTGGAAGTTGTTGAAGTAATCTCTATGTATGTAGCTTGAGACTGCAGTTCCGGCAACACAAGGCTTTGTTGCACTGCAAATAGTTGCTCCATCAAAAGTCGAATTGGTGTTCATTTCTTGCCAGAACCCACCTGGTGGGTTAATTGTAGCTTGGAATGTCATTGTTGAGATCATGGTAGCCACAACCATCAGCATGCCGCGTTTCTCTTCCACCCAAGTCCCACTGTTACAGCATTTCCCATTCACCTTATTTTCACTTTTCCTTCCCTTTTTTCCATCTTTCTTTGCTTCTTCTCGTACAACAGGCAGCGAGAGCAAGTATTTTATTGTCTGCACAGACATGGACTTCCATGTTCAACTTTGTCTAGGTAGAATCAGTTTCAAAGAAACTCAAAACGACATTAAATAAAAAAATAAAATAAAATAATAATAATAATAATAATAAAAAGAAAAGGCAATTGCTAAATTCGATAGTGCCTAAATGGTTCGAAAGTTGTTATTGTGGCAACGAGAGATTGTGATATTTATCCAACTTCAATGTGCATGATTAAAAGTACATCTAACATTTACATTCATGAACACGATTAACAATAATGATTAATCTTCTTTACGAGCAATTCATTAAAATGACCAAAAAATGGGATCCCTCACTAGAAATGTCATGTGTGTGTGTGTGAATTATATAAAACATATATACCTCAGTTTGCCTTAGCATCACAGCTAATTCGAGGATGGTCATACCACCATCGCATCCAGCTCTAGCATTGAGGAGGTCTCTATTGTCCCCTACCTCTTTCACCAATAGCTTCAAGCACTCTAATTGGTTATAAGTAACACATAAGTGGAAAACCGTGTCTCCTCTATCAAGAACCCTTAACATGACTGATTTGGGCATTGTGTGCATCAACTCAACTAAGACCTCAGCGTGTCCTCTCATAGCGGCATAGTGAAGAGGGATTCTTCCATACTGATCAGGAAACAAGCAAGCGGCCGGGTAGGCTTTCAGAAGAGCTTGAACAATCTCCTTTTGGCCCTCGTCAGCTGCCAAGAGAAGCGGCAGGCGTTTCAAGGAGTCCCTCACGGTGGCAAGTCTCCAGTTATGGGTAAGAATAGCCTTGGTGAAATCAATGTTGCCGAGCAGAGCTGAGATGTGGAGGGGAGTTTCACTGAAGTGAGTGAGTGAAACTTCGTCGAGGATGAGACGGTCTTTCTGGATCAATGTTTTAAAAGATGATACTGAGCCTGCAACTGCTGCCTCATAGAGTGCTTTTGTTGTATCGTCTTCATGGTCGTCTTCTCTAACCTCCATCTCTCTCTCTCTCCCCATTGATTCACTTGTTCTCGAAATGGAAAGGATTGTACTTGAAACAAGAGCAGCCGAGTGGGTGGAGTACTTATAGAACATGTGCGTCAATGCTTGACTCTTCTTAATTGCACCCATGCTTTCACAAAGTCTTGGTCAAGTGCAATAATTTTAGAACATGTGCGTCAATGCTTTACTCTTTTGACTCTTAAGATTGGACGCCCATGTTTACAAGGAAAGCATTAAATCTTGGTCAAGTGCAATAATTTTACAACTAGACTTATAGCAAAATTATTGCGGAGAGAATGCATAATTATCATCGTGGTGGTGGTCCGGTGCTTGATGCCGAGAGGGAGAAGAGTGGTGCTCGGTGATAGAGAGGAATGAATGATTAATTATGAATGATGAAGAGAGAAGGCTAGCTGCACGTTCCGGAAAGGACAAGGAGAGAAAACAGAGAGGGAAAAGGAAAAGGGATAATGACCACTTACCCATAAAATACTAAAATACATCTCATACACCCAACCAATTTATATTTATCCTCACTCACCCAAAAGTTTTTTCTTTTTCTCCCAACTATTCATTTCAATCTTTATTCCATTACCTACCCTCTCTCTTTCACAATCATTTCTTTTTCATTTCCGTTTTACTATTACAACAGTAAGTTTTCTTTATTTTTGACGGAACGTGGTGGGCCCAATTTTGAAATTATTTGTTTAAATAGCAATTACAGCTAAAGTTCATCCTCTGTATTCAAAGGTAAACAGTTAAAATTAGAGAGTTTCTATTCGGACCTCCAAATCTGCTCACTTGACCTCACTCTATTATGAATTATTAAATGACATATATAACCTACTATAAAATGACTATTAAGGACAATAATTATACCAAAAAAATATTATATTTATTTTATGTAGACTTTCCAATTCAATAATATTAGATTGTATTCCTTATTATTTTCTTTATCTATTTTCATTTTCCAATTTCAGTATTTCACTACATACTCATTAAAACATTCATATATATTTAATAAGAATTAAAAATATGATTAAGATCATGTAACATAAAAATGTATGATATATATGTTGAACACATATTGGTGAGAGAAAACAAAATAAATCCTCTTATGATTTATGACCTAAATCTAAGTCAATCAATTATATTTGCAAAAATAAAAATATTTAAATAATTAATCATGTGGTAACAAAAAATACAGAAAAAAAAATAAACATTAAAAAACAAATGATTTTTTTTTTAGAATAAAAACAAATGATTTCTTCATTTTTTTTTGCAAAGCTAAAATAGAAAAAAAACTAAAAATATTTAAATAATTAATCATGTGGTACAAAAAATACAGAAAAAAAAAACATTAAAAAACGAATGATTTTTTTTTTTTTGAGAATAAAAATAAATGATTTCCTTTTTTTTTTTTGCATAGCTAAAATAGAATTTTTTTTTTTTTAAAATAATAGTTCATGGCATTTTCTTATTGATTAGACATTAATTTTTGAAACTCAAGTTTGATTAAGAAATGTATATTTAGTTAAGATTTATAGAGTGATTAAATCATTGAAATGACTAAAATTTTTATTTTAAAGATAATAATTTGTTTGCAAATTATATAAGTGAGGTTATTTAAGGAAGTTTAGTGAGGTTTAGTGAGTAAATTTAGTATTTGAAGATTTGATAAGAGGTGTAAAAAGCATAGAGGTCAAGTGAGTAAATTTGGAGGTTCCAATAGAAAAACTCTTAAAATTACTATCCATAATTTCGATCGTTGACAGACTTGAGTTAATTGTTATTTGTAAGAATACTAGCAAAGAACTGAAGAAGGAAAGAGAAATTGAAAAAATTGAAAGATTTTAGAGAAAGTCTCAAAAGAGAAACTCCCAATTACTGGGATATCATCTTTAGAATTCAAACAAGAATCTATAAAATAGAGCAAGCTATTGAAAATATCTTGTATATTTTTAAAGAGGAACAAAAACCTCTTGATTATATGAGCATTGGTTAGATCCGCAAATCACTGGTATCAGAGCTTGCAAAGAGCTCAAAGGGGAATCCCTAATGGGGACAATTTCAGATTTAATTTTAGAGAAGTTGAATTCTCTACTTAAATCTGCTTATGATAACCATCAGACCCTACAGAAAGAATTGACTAGATGTCAAAATCATCTAGAAAAACTACATGATATACTCTACCAATTAGAAAAATTGGAAAACAAAATAGATTATATCAAAGAACTTCCAAAAACGGAAGAAGAAAAACTAACAAGTGTTAGTAGAAAAATCAATGAACAGCAAAAAACGTTGGATTCTATAAAAAATATACTGAAGGACAAGAAAGTGCCTACAATAAAACCAAAGAGAACTAATGGGTTCAAACCATTAGAAAGACCGGAAAAGAATCCTGTTCCAAATATGATTTTTCTGGAACCATTTACTAGTCAGACTAGTATTCGGTATGAAAATCCGAAAGAAACCAGAGATGTCAAAATGATGAGCATCTTCGGAAAAAAGAAAGGAGTACAACTCCTAAATACTGAAGAATTCGAATACAACGAAATCGAGCATGAGGTAAAAAATGCCTCAATTCCGAAGCTAGATTTTAAGCAAATCTACAAAAGGGGAACGTTTGACCTGATGGATAGCCATCATTCAAATTACTAGAATTCACAACCCCCTCTACAACAGGAGAAACAGACCTCTTACTAATCACTCCTGAAGAAGTTGCCAGAGCAAGGACAAAAAATTATCAATTTATGCATATTGGAGCAGTCCAAGTAGGCATAAAACTTGTTGCTCGAGAAGGTATAAACTGTTCAGTTCTATGTGTCTTACAAGACAATAGACTAACAGATTTTCAAGCTAGTCTTCTGGGAACACTTGAAGCATCTTTATGCAACCAAGTGGCTTACTTCAACTGCTTCCCAAACTTCTCAATTAGCTTGAAAGATGCAGCTCACTATCTAAGACTGAGAGTCAAGACAGATGGCATATCTATGAAAAAAGATATGCAAGAACTCGCAATAGTATACAGAATATACTATAAACTGATGAGTACCACAGTAGAGCCAAAGACAAGGATATCAAACATCCCTGGTCTTACTACTGGATTCCTCACCAGTCAGAAGAACCATTCACAACAGATTCACAAGGTTACTTGGAATGAAGTAACTTTTCCTATTGAATGGAAATTATCTGGTCCGAAGCTACGAGCAGAAAATGCAAAAGCAAAAGTTTATGAAAACAAAAAGACTGGTGAAATCAGTCTAAACTTTGACAATCACAGGAAAAGTGATGTCTGTCATGAAAACATCAGGATAAACAAAAATCTTCTCAGAAGAAGCTACAGCACTAAAGAAGCTAGTGTTAGTGGTACTAAAAACTATGAAGAACCAACAGAGTTTATTACTGAAGAAGAATTATAAGCTGATCTAAACAGACCAGTAAATTTGCTTAGAGCACAAAAGCTCTATGATGTCTATGAAGAAGCAGATCGAATCTTGTGAAAATCCTGAACGATTAGAAAAACTAATCGAAGAAATGAAAAATTTCAAACCAGGAAAGGAGAGAAAACTCCTACCTTATCAAGATGCTGAAATGGAAGAAGGAGAAAGCTCCAATTCCAAAACAGTAATCATTAGAGAAAAGGGAAAGATAAAACTCCCTGTACAGAAAGCCCCTACGGGCAAAAATGGAGAAAGAAATTCTCAAAGATTTGTCCCAGAGGACAATATACCCAAAGTACCAATTTCTTCTCATGATATCTGGCTAAATCTAGACAAAGCTCTAGACAAGCGAAAAACTCTTGACCAATGGGTTGATAGCCTGATGATGGCTTCTGCTCTAACCCTTGGAAAATTTGAAGCACCAGACCTTTAGGTGTACTATGAAACTACTCTCACTGGAGTAGCAAAGAAGTATTATTTCTCTTTCAAATAGACTGCCAGAGGAAAAGACTGGCTAGAAGAAATAAAAAACTCGAAGTCTCCGTATGAATTTGCAATACCCCTGTATGATCAGTTCTGTGGAGATATTTCAAATCTGAGTGAAAAGGCTAAAGAAACGGCCAAATCAAATATCTATGCTCTCAAAATATGTGACATGAGATATTTTGAAGAATACTTGAATGAATTTCATGAATACTACTGTACGATTGGTGAACTAGAGAATATTGATCTAGTCAACCTGTTGCACAGGAAACTCCCTGAACCATGGAGAACAGCTGTGAGAGAAAGCATAGCTGAAAAACCAATTGAAAGATTTTCAGTTGGAGGAATTGCTGACAGAATTCGGCAATTACTAAAAGAGCAATGCAAAGCCAATCTTAGAGCTAAGATGGCCAAGAAACAACTCAAATGAGTTGAAAATTTCTGTTATGGAATACTGGATATGCCAACCAACTGGGGATGTCACGAATCCAAGTTCCACAGAAAAAGAAAGGAAAAATATTACCCCAAAAGATTTAGAAAGGGTAATAAAAGAGATTGGAAATTCAAGAAAAGTTCCAATTTCAAGAAACAACAGGATGAAGATCCTAAAAAGAAATTCTTCAAGAAAAAGAAGAATACTCACCAGCATAAACAACCAAGCAAAAAAGCTTGCAGATGTTGGTTATGTAAAGCTGAAGGGAACTATGCCAATGAATGCCCGGAAAAGGGTAAAAGATCTACTAAAGCTCTATTTGAAGAATATGAGCCTATAGTAGAAACTGCAAATATGAAATGCTACAAAATAGCCTATTCTGATGATGAAGAAGGCGACAGGTCAGTATACTCTGCCTGGTCTGAAGAAGAAGAATCATATGACTTTGAGACAGATTCTGAAGTAGAGTACTTAGAATACAGACAGATGAATGTCTTAAAAGTCAAAAATTGGGAAGAAAGTAAGACAGAAGCATTAATGTCTTCTTATCAGGTGAACCCTGGTACATTCGTTTGTGACTACTGCCTATGTCATGAAAAGGACGGTCTCCCTATGTTCTGTGAAGAGTCAAAAAAGACTTATCACAAAGAATGCTTCATAGCTGAAGCAAGAAGAAAAACCAAGCATGGCCTTATCAGCCAGTTGGCTGAACAAGAATATGAAGAATATTTCTCTGAACAAAAAAAGGTAGAAGCCTTGTTCCAAGAAATTATGGAACCATCTTCCTCAAAAATAAAGGAAGAAAAAATTATCGATGAAGAAAAAGTCGATGAAAATATTGAACTGGTTGAATCACCAGAAATTGTTCCAGAAGAATGTAAATCATTCATTCCACAGGAACAAGCTCAAGAAAATGAGCTTCAACAATCGA
Organism: Rosa rugosa; assembly: GCF_958449725.1. NCBI lineage: Eukaryota > Viridiplantae > Streptophyta > Magnoliopsida > Rosales > Rosaceae > Rosa > Rosa rugosa. The sequence goes on from NC_084825.1 coordinate 25,811,766, forward strand.
AAATCGTCTCTACTAGTAGATACAGTAACTACATAGAGATTGGATTAAAATTCCCTGATCACAAGAAATATCATCTACATGCATTTGTGGATAATGGATCAGGATTTACTGTTGCAAAGAGATTTGCAATCCCAGATGAACTCTGGAAAGAAGATAAGAAAAGAACAGCTACTAGTGTCACCTTTGACGGAAGCCACCTTACAATGAACAAAGTAGCAAAAAATGTTCATATCACCATTGGTGGAGGAACATTTTTCATCCATAATGTTTTGGCAATCTGAAGGCCAAGGATCAGATTTCTTGTTGGGAAATGATTTTATTCTCCAACAGAGATTCATCCAGGATGAAGAAGCGATAGGCTTCAGAAAAGGAGAACGGGTGTTCTGGGCTGATCGGCTTACTCAAGCCAAAAGTGTAGTAGGACCAAACTTTACTACACAATATCAGAGATCGCAACAGAATAGTGGTGATCTTACCCCCTACAAACCCAAATTTGAAAACATACTCCAAATAAAACAACAAGAAGAATTACTTGTTGAAGAATCTTCTGAAGAAGAAGAAGAAACTACTGAAGATGAAGAAACTAGTTTCATCCATGAGCATAACCTCAAGCACTTCCAGAATAAGCTTGAGTCTCAGAAAATTCCTACTCTTGATAAAATCAAGAAACTACTCGAACAGAATATCGATGTAGATCCCCAGAAGTTCTGGGAGAAAGACCCAGTGGTCTATGAATTAAGATTACATGATCTGAATGCCATCTGTCATGTCAAAGCAATTCCTCAATACAAAGAGGAAGATCAGAAGGAATTCAGAAAAGATATCGAAGATCTCCTGAACAAGAGATTAATTCGATCATCCACTAGCCCTCATCATGCTCCAGCATTCTACGTGAGAAATCATGCAGAAAACCTTAGAGGAAAAGCTAGAATGGTAATTGACTACAGAGATGTCAATAAGAAGACCGTGAAGGACGGTTATCAAATTGCTCAAGTACGAGTACTGATCAACCAGCTCAGAGGAGCTAAAGTCTTTTCAAAATTCGATGCAAAATCGGGTTTCTGGCAAGTCAAGATGCATCCTGAGAGTATCCCTCTCACTGCATTTGGAACACCATAAGGTCATTACGAATGGTTAGTAATGCCTTTTGGTCTAAAACAAGCTCCCTCAATCTTCCAAAGAAAGATGGATGACATCTTCAAACATGTTGCAGAGTTCTGCGTCGTCTATATAGATGACATCCTGGTCTTCTCCAAAAACAGAGAAGCTAGAACACATGAAACACCTCCATGAGGTAGTAAAGCTGATAGTTCAGCATGGAATTATCCTAGGAGAAAAGAAAATCTTCTTTATCCTCGAAGAAGTTGATTTCCTGGGAATAAACATCAAGAATGGAGTGATAAAATTCCAACCTCACATCCTTGAGAAAATCTGGAAATTCCCAGATAAAATTCCTGATGCCAAGAGTCTAGAGAGATTCTTAGAAGTCATAAACTATGGGAGAGATTTCATTCCCAAAATCTCAGGACTAACAGCAATGTTATTTCCTAAAACAAGCTCCAAAAGAAAATGGAACTTCACAGAAGATGATGAGAAAATTGTGAAGCAGATAAAAAATCTCTGCAAAAATCTCCCTCCTCTACAACAACCAGAGGAAAATGATGACATTATCCTCCAAACAGATGCGAGTGATAATTATTGGTCCGGTGTTGTTCCGGCAAAAACGCCTGGAACTAATATTGAAAAGATCTGCAAATTTTGTAGTGGCAAGTTCAGCCCTGCAGAACTAAATTATCCCACAGGGGAAAAAGAAATTTTGGCTGTCAAGAAAACAATTTTAAATTCTCCAGCTTTTCTTGGAAAACCCTTTACTGTTCGCACCGATTGTGCTAGAGTAAACAATTTCAAAAATTTTAAACTTGATAAAGCTGCTGATAGAGGAAGATTAGCAAATTGGCAATTGTTTCTTAACCAATACGATTATATTGTTGAATTAATTGCAGGAAACAAGAACTATCTTCCAGACGCCTTAACTAGAGAACTGGCAATGTTCAGCCGAAAAGATGACGACGAAGGTCGCAATCCCAGAAACAGAAGAACTGGGAAAGAACATGAACCTGCTGAGGATCCCAAAGAAAAAATCCTCAAAAGATTCCTGCTAGGTCCAAAAGGACTAGCCACAACTGATCAATCCCAGGGTAAAGGATTGGCTAGCCCGTCTCAAACGGCAGACGGTAAAGGCTCATCAAGACCGTTGACGGCTGTTGCTTTGCCAAAAAGCAAACCTACTCCAACTGGAGTAATAAATGTTTTTAATTATGAACTTCAAACATTTGACACTCCCGTGTTCAAGACTGGCAGGAGACTATCTTACCACCAGAAAGCAATTCTGGATAATCTCCTATTTGCCTTTCAGGAAAGAAGCAGTGGTCTGATGTTTCCAGCTCTCTTTGCACTATCTGAAGAACTCTATGAAAATGCTAGACCACAGTTTGAAGAACTTCATACACAGCAGAGTGCTGTTCGAAAAGAAAAAATTCACTTCCTTGAAGATCCAGAAAGTGCTAGAGTTCCTATCATAGCACTAAAAGAATCAGATTGGTTTGAATTCCATACTTTGATAGGAAGTCACAATTCTGAGGCATGTATTCCTCCAACCCTCTTCATCATTGCAGGACCTTATGTTGGAAGATACTTAGTCAATGTTCAGAGTGAGCATCCTCAAGAACACAAGCTTTGGCTTGTTGAAAATGGTTTTGTCCATAATCTGTGGACTAAAACAAATGATGATCTCAAAGGCATGCCCCCCATTATTGTCAACACAGTCAAAAATATCAGAAAAAATGACTGTACCCTAAGACTGAAGTTCAGATCCACTCCACCAGAATGGATTCAGAAAACAAATGGTGAAGTTGAATATATTTCTCCTTATCACTATGTGAGGATTATTCAACGAATATATCTTCAGCCTGCCTGCGTTGGATACAATAGCCAGCCAAATTCAAGCATTCCATGGATGAAGGCCATGTCTCTAGAATATATCAAAAAGATCATCTCTGAGGATACAAAAAATACTTTCCTGGCAGTAGGAGAAAAAACAATTATCACTGCTTATGATCATCCTGACGTTGTCAGCAGTGACCTCTTCCTATCTCTCACAAGAAAGGAGATAGACTCGACACTGGCATGCTTACAGTGGGTTGAAAGGCTTGAAATAGACAACCACTACAAGATGTATGTTGATACAGATGTCGAAGACAATGCAACAAATGCTCGTATGGCCCAGGCAGATAACAACTTGTTTGTCCTTGGTCACAATTCAGAAACAAACGAGAACATGTGAAGCAGCAGGTGTAGAAAGCACCGAAAGTACTTTTGGACTTTTCCCAAAAGTTGCTTTTGCTTTAAGACAGGTGAAAAACATTTCACCTAAAGGAATCTGTTTTTCCCCGTCCGACCTCCACCAGCAGGAGCACTCAGGAAAGCAAAAAATCACGGAGTTGTTCTGTACATTTTTATGTTTTGAATTTCGGTTTGAGTTCCGCTCTCTATATAAGGAGTTTTAGTTTCAGTTGTAAGGCATTCGAAAAAAAAGATCGACTATCAGATAAAATAGTTTAAGAAACTTGAGCAGAAGAGTCTTTTCTCAAGAAGAATGCCATAGTAGCAGTGTGCTCTTCCCTTCCTGTTTAGTGTGAAGTAGCGTGCTTTCATTACAAGTAAGTATCTGTAATCATTCTCATGGATAGCTAAACAGCTTTTTAGCTGTTTACCTGAGAATGAGGCTCTGAATTCTTAGCTTGTAATTATGTTTGAATAACTAATTTCAGATTGCTCATCCACTTCGTCAAGTACTTTAAATTTTAGTTTATCTTGTTTATATCTAAGTTTAGCCTAATTCATGTACTTCCTTTTAGTCCGGATTTTCAGTTTCTAAAGAAAATTTGCCTCAGCTTAGAATAGAAACAAGCAGCAGTGATTCCGCCTGTTAAAGTAACCGTTAGGTGAAAAACTTGGGCATGTTGAAGGCTAGTTTTGTTTTTCTCAAAAGTTTGAACAGATTTTCCTAAGAAAAAGTGAATTTTGATCCAAAAGTCAGCATAGGATATACTAGGGACTACTTTATAAATGACTACCCTTATGAGTCTTTTCCCCAAAAGTTTGTGTAAATGGGCAAAATACAACGTTGATGGATTGATTGGGCAAAATACCATGTGCTTTTGGGCAAACGGGCACAACCCCAAAGGAAAAATAAGAGAGAGAAAAAGGAAGAAAGTGGCTGCGTGCGTCAGATTGGCGGATGTGTGCTGACGTCATCACGACAACATTAACATATTCAGATTTTTTAGATTCAGCATATATTATCAAGGGAAGATTCTGCTCTCTTGATGTGGCTGACTGCGGTTGATTTGTATTGCCTATTTCATCTTTTTTTCGGAATACTTAATTTTGCACTATTTTATTTCGTTTCCGCAACTCTGCTTATTTACTACAAAGTAAATAAAAATAAATTAATTAATATGTAATTAACTTGAAGATTAGCTCATTTCTAGTATTTGAAATTGAAGGAATGGATGGATTTCAAAACTTTTTAATTAGTGCGGAATAAGTTTAACAATTAAACTACTAACTAAACATAAAATCCATTCCTTTAACCCATGATCTTGGCTTATTGTGATATGTATATAAACAAAGCATGCATAGTAAGGAAGAACAAAGAGGGAGTTTATGTTCTACTCACCCTTGGAGCGTGATTTTAATCTGATCCAAGTGAACCACCAAAGTTCCTCTCCTTGATCTCTCCTTGTGTGTGTTTTCTCCACCTTGAAGCACCTTGAATTAAGAACTCCTTCTTATACTCCTTCTTGTGCTTGTAATCTCCTCCTTGATGTAACAAGTAAAGCCACAAAAATATATGGCCTCTAAGGATCTTCACCAAGTGAATCAAGAGATGAAGAAAGATGAAAGAAAAGAAGAAATTATGCAAGTGTTCTTCTTTCCTTTAATTTCTGAAAAATGGACCAAGAGAGAACTCTCTTTCTCTCTCTCTAATCTGAAAATAATAGTGTGGAGACACTCACATTTCTTTGTCCATGCTTTCCCTTTTATATAATAGGAAATAACTCCAATTACTAAAAGAAAAATATTGACTTTCATAAAGCCAATATTTTGGCTGGTCCATACATGTTATTGGGCACTAAAAATGTGTCTTGGGCTTTCATTTAAATCTCATTTAGTGAAGCCCAAGTCCACACCAAAAAACCCGACAATCGTTTAGGCCCAATAGGTTCGGTTTTACCCGAAAATCCTAATTATGTTCAAATAATAAATCTAATTAATTATTTGCTCATAACCAACTCTTGTTTAATCTTCTTCATATACTATCTCAAGGATCCACTTATATGGTGTGCGATCTCTTAGGTTCTAATTAACAAGGCAGTGAAGTTTATAGAAACCATTCTATTTTGTTTACGAATCAAAAACTCCATTTTTGATTCTCCCTTGTTATTAGGATAATAAATGTTTATTAATCCTCGGGGACTTCACAAGTCATGAGTGATGTCTTGCAACATATCATGACTACCCTAGTTAATGTAGAATGACAAAGAACCTATTCAATTGGAATTACAATACAATACGGTCCTTCTCTAACACGATGTTCTAAATCACATCATCGGGGTATGGAATTGATATGTCAATCCCCTAATGTGATTTTCATTCTTATGTGATTCTTAGAATGTGATTAAAAAACTCCTTTTTAAATCTCATTCAATGCTTTGGCCAAAGACTCATTGAATCACATCTTTGAACATACACCTTATTTACTTAAGGATAGAGATTCCTTGTTGTACACTCACATGTCTCCATGACCGAATTGATTATACCAATGAATGCATCTATTATATCCATTAAGGGACACAATATTATTGCATCATCAAGTGATAATCCATTCACTCATAAGACAACTATGGTGTCTCAGGTCAAAGGACTAATTTGTATTATTGCAATTTAGAGTTCAAGTTTGACATGTAAGTAAGACTCCATACAAGAACTCTAATGATCGCGTTCAGTGTACTCTTTAAGTTAAGAGCACCCACATACTTGTATTAGTGTCTCTACACAAATGACAAGAGACATATCATCCTCCATATTGAGCATACATAGTATGTGCTAGTCTTTCCGGATTATCAATGTCCAAGTGATAATCCTATGACTATGAACCTTTTAGGATAAGAGTGTGAAAGAGTAAAGGTCTCACACATCTAACTCTTTAGATTACTTTCTCTTTAACTCATATTTCTTGGACCTTGTTCAATCAAATATTAAATATAAGCAATGAACAATAAACTTGCCCTTTTGATTAATAATAATTACAATAATAATTATATCAAAATGATTGTTTTAGGACACAATTCCTTCAGAAATATGATTACATGTATAGAATTGCATGTAATTAGAGAGTTTATTACACAACAAATTCACCATCTGCCAAATTCAAAATATGAAATCATATAAATTTTGTTTTGTAGGACAAGAGTTTCTTATCGATTTTACTTGATTCACAAAAGCCATACCAACACGGACCGCCACTATATTTATGACCCTTTATTTGGTTCTTACATCTCCTTTTGGAGCACAAGGTGGCGACAAGAATTTGCAAATGAAATTTATTTTTTAATAAATTTCTTTTGTGGCAGATGCTTTGGCGGTTTGGCCAACCTAGGTCATGGATCTAGTGATCGAAGAGAAAATTTGGGAGAATGCTTATCCATTTCAAGCGACAAAAGAGTTGTTATTTCACTTAGGGTTAGGAAGCCCCAGAGGCACTTGTATTCAATCCCTCTTTTGTATTTTCTTATAACAAAAAAAACCTTTATATAAAATTATTTATAAAATTAGTCTGCAATCACATGTTCTGCATGTGTAAGAAAAATTTTCTATTATAATTTTTCTTAAAAATTATTTTAAAAAATACAAAAAAAAAAAAAGTTAATGTCCATATAGTGGGTAGTTATTTGCACATAAAATGGATTCAGAGAGTACTTTCAGGTGGGTAGTTTTTCCAACGTACTTATCTGTTTCACCATTTTTCTTTTCTTATTATGATTTTTTTTTTGTAGTCATCGTAAATAGCCATTATCCAGCGGGTCATCACACAGATTTCGCCGGTCATCACACAGATAGCAATCATCTCAAAGATTCATCACACTGATTTCAACGATTCATTACACAAATATTCCTACACAAGCTTTACATGGCAATCATCACAAAGATTCATCACACTGATTTCCACGATTCATTACAAAAATATTCCTACACAAGCTTTAGATGGCAATCATCACAAAGATTCATCACACTGATTTCAACGATTCATTACACAAATATTCCTACACAAAGCTACCATATCTTAAATCACCAATTAAGATGGTCGTACTAGACCCATGGTATCTCAACAATTGCACCAATACATATATATTTCACGTAAATATATATATACGTAGTCATTCACTCAGGAATGCCACTAATACCAACTATAGTCATAGTTAACCTAATAACTCCAAGACAATAGGGTAATCTTGCTCATAACGAATATCAATCATGCTCATAACGAATATCGTGAGATTTACTCACCTCAGAATCCCGCTGCGTCTTCATACATTAACCAAAGCAAGCACAATCGCCGAAATCCGTTCAACAAGTCCAACAAGCACCTGAACACATAGGGTCTTGATTCACTGCACGAATCACAAAGTGACTAAAGTTCGAAACCCTCATTTTGAACTAAAATCCCCATAAGTAACGCCAATTGAGGCGAAACCTCACCCAAGACCTCCCTAAGTCACCAGAACACTTCTACGATCGATGTGACAAAACCACAAGTCGATCGGATAGTCGGATCCTCACGGATCAATAACCGAAACTATCGAAACCGCAAAAACCCTAACATGCTCATACGATCTCCAAAAATGAAGTGTTGTATATCGAAATGCTCGTATCGACGAGTAGATCAAAATCAGGGACAAAAACTATCCCTGAGCCGGAAAACACCACCACAGTGGTGGCGCCGCCGCCGACCCAAAGTCATAATTTGGCCAAACTTCCAACACAAAAGTTCATCATCTCAACTCCAATTACAACTTTCATAACTACACCAAAGTCCAATTATAAACCAATCAGTCGAATTTTACCTTAGAACAAATCGGGCCGATTGAAACCCTAGAATTTCAAATCCAAAATTCAACCTCCACACTTTGAATCGATGCAAGCCACCTTGGGGAGAAGCATCTACGTCCTCTGGGCTCCAAAAGCCCTTAAGAATCACCGGCAAAGGTGGCCGGAATCTCCAATTCCGACGAAGGCGATTTCATCCTCGTCGCGGCTCCTTCTCGGCCTTGCAGCGGCCACCACAGCTCGAATCGTGAAGAATCACTTCCACAGACGTGTAGAGGAGGATGAGGCGAAGAGAACCCACTTTGAATCGCGTCCAGAGGCGGCCGGACGAGGAAGAACGACGCCAGCGAAGGGAGAAAGGCGACGCGGGCTCGGGGAGAGAGAAAGAGAAACATGTTTCCCAAAATGGAAATCTAATATTTTTCCGGAAACTCCTCTATTTAACCAAGATGGAAACTTTTTCTAATTGCCATAACTTCCTCATATGAACTCCGATTTCCGTGTTCTTCATGTCCACGAACTCGTATCGACGCGCTCTACGACTTTCGTGAAGGAAGTTTTCAGAGAAACCCAACGAATAAAAAGTCAACCTTTGCACCCCCCCCCCCCTAAAACCATATTATTCGAATAAAAATTCGTCCGAAACACTTCCGCTCCGTCCACGAGCCACGAAACCGTCCAATAACCACAATTTAGATTCTGGAAAATCCTTGGAAAATAATGACGAATTTCTGGGGCACTACAAAAATAATGAAAGAATGAGTGAATATGAAATCGTAACAAGGGGGGTTTTAGGTTTTGTAACACAGAAAATTAAAGTAAAACATAAAAACAATGCGAGATTTACAATGATATGAATGAAGATGTTAGAGATTCGGAAATCCACCACCAAGACATGCTCAAGACAAATTTGTTATCCTAGTTTCAATTACTAAGTCATGAAAAGGTTTCAATCAAGAACAAACTGTGAACGCACTGCATAAGTTCTTATTACTTCCCTAGATTACTTAAGCAAGATGAACGCACCATTACTAAGCCTTTAGAATAAAGAATCAAGGTATAGAACGCTATCCTATCAACAATTTATTCTAAGCATTAATCACATGTGGAAGTTTGAAATAAACAAGTATGCAAAACTAGTGTGGAACGCCTACCTAGCATGCAATCCTTTTTATTTGGTTTCACCTATTATCCTATAGGTTTTACTACCATTGAAATAAGCATTATTAACCGTTTAGGAGATTAAGATACCTATTTCTAGCCCCACTCACATGATCATAATATTTTATGTGCGCATTCATAAAACATAAACATGCAAGTGTTATCTGTAAACCAAAACCAAATAAACAAATTCACAACAAAGTAGTTTCAAAACTAAGAATCAAAATATTGTCAAAAACATGTCTTAGGGCTTCAAACCTCGCCCCTAACAAAAGTAATTTAGTTATACATTGTAGCAAAATAACTTAGTATAATAAAATAGGGAAAAAAAAAAAAAAAAGATGGTGGCGGAGGAACAAGAAAGAGAGGTAGAAGAGAAGGTGGAGGCTGCGGTCCTTTTCATTGTGTTGCAGAGGCTCTTTATATAGGGGATACACAACCCTAGTTTCCTTATTCAACTTTGCTTGTAATTTGCTTGAAGTTTCCTTCGATTGATGCACAATTTAATTACTTTCAAGCCAATAAAATAATTCCATGTCATCAAGATTGAGTCATCATCTCCAATTCGTATCCAAATATGATTGGGGAAGCCTTTGGATGTCATAAACTCTAGAATCTTCATGTAAATATAAATTCCCGTCAAAAACCAGATTCACGCGCAACTTGACCTTCCTGTACTAAATCGGCCATAACTTCTTCTAGAAAAATGATATCGAGGAACCGTAAAAAACTGTGGAAACTAGACATCCCAATATAAAGATCATTATCTGGTTCGTTCTGAGCTGTTCTCAGTGTTCTGTCGAAATTGACTGATTTGCACAGGCAGATTTCCTGATTTCACCTTTCGTGCGTCTTTTCTCCTTTACTCCACAAGAATCCAAAAACAATAAAACAAACATTAATACTTTTTATGAAGAGAAACAGCGTGAAAAAATGCAAGGAAATATTAATATAAATATCGCACATTATGCTCCTATCACCTCGTCGTTGTTATGTCAGGGACGAAGAGAAGCCTTCGCCTCGTCGACACCAAGGTCCGGGATGAAGGGAAGTCTCTGCCTCCGGCTTGTCGTCGCCAAGTCAGTTACGAATTGAACATTCTCAATCATTTCTGGTTAGCTCCCGCTCTAGTCCGCATTCATTAGTGAGTCAAAATCATCTACGGAATTTTTCATCACCAACAGGGTGCAGTGTTAACACATGCATCGTTGCATGCATCCATGTATTTTCAGTCATTTATTCCTTGATACATATAAAATCATATGCTTGAATAAGACATTGGGCATCAATCTTCCCTCAATTTTTTTTTTTTATCAGATAAACAACTCAAATGCTACAACTAGTCTTTCGTGATTCGAACTCAGAACCTCCCACTTACAAAGGGGAGACTATGCCACTAGACCAAATGGTACTAGGCTCAATTTTTCTTTTAGTTTATTTAACATTATTTATTTATTTTTATTTGATTGATTTGTTTAAGGGCTTCGCAACTGTTGATGCAAAATTTGGGATGAAATTGGAAATTCCTTATGGAGTAATAGAGAATGAGGTGAGAGCCACCGACACTTATTTGCTTATGTTCTTTACTTGGATGATTGTATGCCAAAATGTTATGTGTACGTTTGCTTTGTTCCCATGATGTGCCACAAGGAGCGTGGCCTCAATAATGAAAGCTATATGAGGATTTCACTTGCTTCGATCCGGTGATTTAGTAGAAATGAATTGTAATTTACCAGAATTTAAGGATGCCTCCTCTTTCAAATGGTTTTGTCAATAATATTTTTGGTCCACCTGGGTACTCATGGGCACACCTGAAACTTGGTATCATAAATGAATTTTTTTTATACAATTATTTTTTTCCTATCGGGTCAAATTATGAACACTTTGATGGATGGTTTCTTTTGTTCAAATTCTGATTACGAGAAGCATTCACTGATACTGTAAAGACCAAAACGAGATAAACCCAGATGACATTTTGATCAATATTTAGGTTTGTGAACAAAACTGGAACATAGTCAATATTATATTTTGGTGTGATAAAATAATGCTCTTGTAGCTTTCATTGTTTTTTTTTTTTTTCCCTTCAAATCTCTGCTATTCCTTTTTATATTACTCGATCATATAGTTTTCTGACTTTTCTCTACTTTACCCTATATTCACCAGTCAATCACATAGTACAAATGGTCTGATATAAAAAAATATTATGTTTGCATCACAATGTTTTATAACTTGCAGTTCACTTGTCATGACATTTTCCTTGTTAAATCATGAGATTCCAGTTTATTGAAATAGTCAACCCAACTATTTCCATGTTGCATCAAGTCAAGTCCGAATGCTAGCTGATTCGTTAATCAATTGTCTGTAGTGACTGTGTTGCCCCTAAAATGTGTCAAATGCGGACGTATGTTTGAATATGTGAATTTTTTAAGAACATAGGTAGACTATAGGAACTGGAATCCAATTGTTCCGATCTTTTTCCTCTAGGCTGGCCGTATCCAGGAAACTTCAACTTTTTGACTCTCTGATTAAGTAATATCAGTTTCTTTCTCAGCACGGAAGTGATTACTATACATTGAAATCTAGTTGTTCATGGCTTAGAGATACACTTGTAGCTTAATGAGATTTGAGTTGATGCAAATTGTTGCAATGCTTAGATTAGTTTTTCTGCTTCTTTTTTTTCATATTAACAGAGATTGCTTGTAACAGTGGTGCTCAGTTGATAGGATGCCTAGACACGGAAAGAGAAGCTCTTATTGACTTCAAGAATGGTCTCCAAGATCCTGAAAACCGGCTGTCTTCATGGAAAGGAACCAACTGCTGCCGATGGTGGGGGATAAGCTGTGATAATACAACTGGAGCTATTATTGCAGTTGATCTCCAAAACCCACATCCACTGCATCCATTTGAAGATTCTGCTTCTTCTGGCAGGTACGGATTATTTTGGAACCTTAGTGGTGAAATTAGACCTTCCCTGAAGCTGCTGAAGTCCTTGAAACATTTAGACTTGAGCTTCAATACCTTCAATGGCATTTCAATTCCTAAATTCTTTGGATCCTTGAAAAATTTGCAGTATCTAAACCTGTCGAATGCAGGATTTAGTGGTGCAATTCCAACAAGTTTAGGAAACCTCTCTAGCTTGCAGTATCTTGATTTTGCATCCAACTTTATTTATGGTGATAACCTCGAATGGGCGACTGGTGTTGCCTCTTTGGAATATCTCAATATGAATGGAGTTGATCTTTCAATGGTAGGATCAAACTGGATTCAGAAGCTTAATAAACTATCATCCTTAACTGAGTTGCATCTATCTAATTGTCAGTTAGCTGGATTTATTCCATCTATCTCTATGATCAATTTTACTTCACTTGCTGTAATAGAGCTTGATGGTAACAGCTTCAGTTCAGTAATACCTACTTGGATTGTCAATATGAGCAACCTTGTTACTGTCAGTATTAGCGACTGTGGCTTGTATGGAAGGATTCCACTTGGTTTTGGTGAACTACCAGGTTTGAAGTTCCTAGATCTTTCTTTGAATAATAACCTAACAGCAAGTTGCTCTCAACTTTTCGGACAAAGATGGCCAAAGTTAGAAGTTATTGCTCTAGCTTCAAATAAACTACATGGTAAACTTCCTTTTTCCATTGGCAATATCACAACTCTCACCTATTTTGATCTATTTGATAACAAGGTCGAGGGTGGGATTCCAAGCTCCATCGGCTGACTTTGCAACCTGAAGTTTTTCCGCCTAATGGGTAATAACCTTACAGGAGCTTTACCCGAAGTTCTGTTGGCTGACTACTGCACTTCTAGGACTCCACTACCTAAACTGCAGTCCTTGCAGTTGGCACACAATCAGTTGGTTGGCAAACTGCCAGAATGGTTGGGTCAACTAGAGAATCTTGTTGAACTAAGTCTATCCAGTAACTCACTCTATGGTCCCATCCCGGATTCATTAGGATCATACAATAAACTAAATGGAACTGTCCCAGATAGTTTAGGAAAACTGTCCCAGTTGTCTGTCTTTGACGTATCTTTCAATCAGTTGACAGGTATAGTAACCGAAGCACACTTTTCGGAGCTCAGTAAGTTAAAAATCTTACTTCTGTCTTCCAATTCCTTGGTATTAAATGTCAGTTCAAACTGGATGCCTCCTTTTCAGATACGGAATCTTGATTTGGGCTCATGCCATTTGGGTCCTTCATTTCCTTCCTGGTTGAGATCACAAAAGGAGGTCCGGTATCTTGATTTCTCAGAATCTAGCATTTCAGGTTCCATTCCCAACTGGTTTTGGGAAGTTTCATCTAACCTCTCGCTGTTAAATATTTCATTTAACCAGTTAGAAGGTCAACTCCCAAATCCATTAAACATTGCTCCTTATGCAGACATTGATTTCAGCTCCAACTTATTCCAAGGACCACTTCCTCTTCCAGTTGTTAATGTTGAGTTACTAGATTTATCCAACAATACATTTTCAGGTCCTATCCCGAACAACATTGGTGAAATCACACCAAGCTTGATATTCATGTCTCTTTCAGGAAACCAACTTATGGGAGAAATCCCTGCTTCTATAGGCAAAATGCTGGATCTTGGAGCCATTGATCTTTCAAATAATATATTAAGTGGAAGCATTCTGCCTAGTATTGGGAACTTTTCTTTTCTAAAGGTTCTAGACTTTAGTAAGAACAATCTCTCTGGGAGTATTCCCAACTCGTTAGGTCAGTTGAAGCTGCTCCAAACACTGCACCTAAGCGACAACAAACTCTCCGGAGAGTTCCCTCAAGCTTTGCAGAATTTGTCAAGTTTGGAAACACTGGATCTTGGAAATAACAGCCTAACAGGAACTATCCCACTATGGATTGGCGAAAGGTTTGGAAATCTGAAAATTCTAAGGTTGAGGTCAAATGCCTTTTCTGGCAAACTTCCTTCTCTTCTATCAAATTTGAGTTCACTATAGGTTCTGGACCTTGGAGAAAATCAACTGAACGGGAGCATTCCATCTAGTTTTGGAGATTTCAAAGCTATGTCCCAAGTGCAAAACATAAAAAGTTATCGATTCTATGGGATGTACAGGGGAATTTATTATGAAGAAAGCTTGGTTCTTAACTGGAAAGGCTCGCCTCAAAAATTTAACAAGTCCCTCTCCCTTGTAAACAGCATAGACCTTTCAGGAAATCAACTGAGTGGAGATCTTCCAGAAGAGATAACTGAACTTTCAGGTTTGGTTGTCCTGAATATATCCAGAAACCATATACGTGGTCACATTCCAGTAAGCATTTCCAAGTTGCAACAGTTGCAATCACTTGATCTTTCTAATAATAGGCTCTCAGGTCCAGTTCCTCAAAGTCTGTCTTCACTATCATTTCTGGGGTATCTGAATATGTCGAACAATGACTTCTCCGGCATGATCCCTTACACAGGTCATACGACAACTTTCGAAGCATCTTCTTTTGCTGGAAATCCAGGTCTTTGTGGTGCTCCTCTCGCTGTAAGGTGTCCAAGTACTGCTCCAGAAAAGACTCCGGGTGGTGATGATGATGATGACAACTTTATTGACAAATGGTTTTATTTGAGTGTTGGATTGGGATTTGCAGCAGGTATTTTGGTGCCATTCTTCATTTTAGCAACGAAAAAGTCCTGGAGTTATGCTTATTTCTGTTTCATAGATGAAGTTTTGGAGAGGATATCATGCTTGAAAAATTGAAGAGCAGTACATCACAGAACTTGCCATTGTCACCTGCATTGTATTTCCATCTTTGTCATTTGTGTGTGTGAATTTTCTGATTTCGCTACTATCTGTAGATTTCATATTTCAACATTGTTGTCATGTTTGATCTAGTAAATAAAAAGTGAGGAGCCAGAGTTGGTTTCCTATCACTATATTTCCTTTGCTTTGCTACATTTCCTTGGACCATATAAAAAAGTTCCAAATGTCTACCAGCTGTAGACTAAAAAGCGAAAGATACTCTTATTTGCAAGACATTAGTAGATTATCAAGGATCAACTCTCTTCTATTGCTAGTGTTTCCCTATAACATCATGGTTGTCAAGGTAACAAGGTTGCCATCTTTTAACTAGATTAGAGATGATTTCTATTCTGTTGTGTCTATCTGTGTTTTAGGCATGTTTCAGATCCTGATCATGTTCAGGTACGTTGCTTATGTTTCAGCATGGAAGTGATTTGAATCAAAGCCTAATTCATCATGAAATCATCAAATACCACAAGCACACAAGCATAATAGTGACCATCGAGGAACACCTAAAGATGTATAATATTGCATGTCTTAAGTACGCAACAATATAGGGAGATAGAAATGATGAATTATACAACAGCATGCACTATATAGTAGCTAGATTTTTTTTTTTTTTTTCTCTCTAAACAGATAGAACATCAAAGCAGGGAGAAAGCTTCATAACAATATACATGCCGGTGTCTACTTGCAGGTTTGATTGTCTTATCAAGTAAACATATGAACAGATCGAGTATCGATCATTTCAGTCCACTTAGACGTACGAACTGATCTCATGACTAGAGTTTAAAGGAGGCTGATGAGGATTTGCTTTGTTGCTGCTCGTCTTCTTGATTTTGGGGTAGATTAGGCGCCTCAACTTCTTTACAAGCCAAACCAGAAGTCGAATAGCGTGATATAAAGCGGCCAGTATAAGCAATATTAATGGAAAATAAAGGAATGAGGCACAACCACTAACCATATCAGTCATAATATCTTCATGATTAACACTTTTGAGTATTACCATCTTGGCACCTTCATTGAAGGTCAGCGTCAAGAATGTGAGAGTGAGACACACCACCATTGACAAGAGCCAAACAAGCACCCTATTAGGGAGAGGAAATCCACTTATAAGCAAAAGAGTGATGCTCAAAGATAAAAGGAAGCAGGCGATATTGAAAGTCTGGAATCTGGTGAAGTAATCTGGATGCATGTAGCTTGATACTGCAGTTCCGGCAACACAAGGGTTTGTTACATTGCAAACAGGTACTCCATCAAAAGTCGTATTGGTGTTCATTTCTTGCCAAAGCCCACCTGGTGGGTTAATTGCAGCTTGGAATGTCATTGTTGAGATCATGGTAGCCACAACCATCAGCATGCCGCGTTTCTCTTCCACCCAATTCTCACTCTGACTGCGTTTCTCATTCACCTTTTTTGCACTTTTCCTTCCCTTTTTTTCATCTTTCTTTGATTTGCTGGTTGGTAATGGTAGTAGTTGATCATTTTCATTCTTTCTATTTCTCATGATACCAGCACCCATCAAAACTCGTTGAATTTCCAAACTTACGAAGTCTCTTGGACTGTTTTCTAGCATGTTTAAAACCCTCCCATGTACAACATTTGCTTCTGCTTGCACAACAGGTAGCGAAAGCAAGTATTTTATGGTCTGCACAGACATGGACTTCCATGTTTAACTTTGTTTATTGTAGAAGCTTCAAAGAAATTCAAAATGACATCAAATAAAAAGTAAAAAATAAAAAAAGGACAATTATTAAATTTGAGCGTGCCTAAGGGGTTCCAAAACTGTTATAGTGGCAATGAGAGATTGTGATGTTTACCTAACTTCTATGTGCATGATTAAAAGTAATGAATCATCTTATTTTTACATTCATAATTAAACATGATTAAAAGTAATGATGAATCTCTTTTACACAGCCATATATGCATATATATTAGATTCAAGGACACAGATATATATATATAATGTTAACCAGAAAAGGAAAAGAAAAGCAAATTAAGATGGATACAACATATATACCTCAATTTGCCTTAGCATCACAGCTAATTCGAGGATGGTCATACCACCATCGCATCCAGCTCTAGCATTGAGGAGGTCTCTATTGTCTCCTACCTCTTCCACCAATAGCTTCAAGCATTCTAATTGGTTATAAGTAACACATAAGTGGAAAACCGTGTCTCCTCTATTAAGAACCCTCCACATGACTGATTCGGGTTTTGTGCGCATCAACTCAGCTAAGACCTCAGCGTGTCCTCTCATAGCGGCATAGTGAAGAGGGATTCTTCCATCCTGATCCCGAAACAAGCAAGCGTCGGGGTAGGCTTTCAGAAGAGCTTGAACAGTGTCCTTATGGCCCTCGGCAGATGCCAAGAGGAGCGGCGGGCGTCTCAAGGAGTCCCTCACGGTGGCAAGTCTCGAGTTATGAGTAAGAATAGCCTTGGTGAAATCAAGGTGGCCGAGCAGAGCTGAGATGTGGAGGGGAGTTTCACTGAAGTGAGTGAGTGAAACTTTGTTGAGGATGAGAGGGTCTTTCTGAATCAATCTTTTGAAAGATGATAATGAGCCTGCAACTGCTACCTCATAGAGTGCTCTTGTTGTATCGTCTTCATGGTGATCTTCTCTAATCTCCATCTCTCTCATCACTCTCTCCACTGATTCACTTGTTAACGAAATGGAAAGTATTGTACTTGAAACAAGCTAGAGCAGCCGATCGAGTGAGAAGGTGGAGTTATACATGGAACATGTGCGTCAAGGCTTTATTCTTTCAAGTCTTGTTAATTGGAACATGTTCGCAAGGAAAGCACTAGCTGATGCATGTTTGCACCCGTGTTGGAGAAGTGCGCATATGTATGTGGTTCAAAAAAGACAAGCTACTGATGACAGCCAAAGCAAGCAGCCAAACAATTCTGATCTGTGGAGAGAAGAGACTAGCAGTGACGTCCTTTCCATACATGTTTGTGGAGAGAATGATTAATTATGGTGGTGGTGGTGGTTCCGTGGTTGATGCCGACAGCACCACTACTCTTGGTGCTCGGTGAGAAAGATAGAGAGGAAGGAGGTGGCTGCGCGCGTGAAATGGGGGAATGGTATGATGACGTCATCATGACTTCATCAGGATTAATTCAGACATTCAGTTATTAAAATTTGGGTGGTGCTATTCACACACCCATTCAGTTATTACTTTAATTCAATTTATTTTTATAAATTACTCTAATTACCCTCCTTTATAAGTTTGATTATTTTCTTTTTTCTACTTGACAAGTCAATCATTAATCAATTATCATTTAAATTGCAAGGTTTGTCCTCATACGAGTAGGAGGGGTAAGACCCATAAATAAAAGCTTAACATTACGCTGAAAAAAACATTAGGCTTTGGAACATTATTTCCAATATGTAAAGTAGATCCTACGCAATAATATCTCAAATGTTGCAAAATAGCATCCAAAGAAAGTACAATAGCACTTCAGTCAAAAGATTGTTGTTACATAATGGCACTACGAATCTGCAACAAAACATAAACAAAAAGAGCACGATGTTAGTCAATGCAGAGTTTTATCATTCAGTAGTCACAAAAACTTTCTTTGATTACTTCCTCATCACTCAAAACTTAACTTCTTCGTGCAAAATCTAAAGATCATGGTCAAAATTTTGATGTAAGCAAAAAATTTGAATCATCAACCCTACATAAGATTTTAAGAACATTATCTAATGACCTAGAAAAAGAGTTTACCTCATTAAAATCGTCAACGTTCAGGAAGCAATAAAGGTGCTTCTTATTTTAGTTAATTATTTAGTTGCCCTGCAAAAATAAAGAAGACAAAACACGCAATGTCCTTGATTATTTCCTCATCACTCAAAACTTAACTTGTTCACGCTAAATCTAAAGAGAAATTAGGAAATTTGATACCAATTTGTCACACCCCAACCCGGCGTATGACTTAAGGAGTTCTCAAGCAAGAGATTTTTTTTTTTTATTTTTTTTTATTTTTATTTTTTATTTTTTTATTTTTTTATTTTTTTATGACTTTGTCAAGGGGAACCCAAAGGCTTCTTAGGCCTAAGATAAACCCCTTCGCGCGCATGTGAAATGCTCCAACTGTGCATTGCAGCACAGTGCCTGGCCACTTTGACAGCTTCGGGATTCGAACCTAGATTAGGGAGCACACCCAACTAGGCAAGAACCACTAGACCACTTGCAGTGGTTCAAGTTAGAATAAGACCAAATTTAACACAATTTAAAGTGGAACCTTAAGGTAGAAACAGTTCAGCTTTGGAGATTTACTAAAAATTCATTTGTGTAGCACTTGAAATTTTCCAGAATCAAAGTAAACACATTAAGGTAGAGCATGCTAAATATCATGCGGTTTGGAGTTTGGGAAGTAAGGCAAAACTTGAACACAAACTGACTTGCAAAATAAGGGTTTTGAAGTCCTTGTTTGCGGAAAAATAATGGTTTAGAATTTGACGATAATTGACTTGCAACATAAAAAAAATAATCAAAAATGCAAGAGACGGTAGTTAGTGTTGAAGGAAAATCGACTTAGTGTGCCTTATCAAACTAGGAGTAGTAATAGGAGAGAAGGTTCTAGAATTCCTAATCATAGATGGATTAGTATTCCTTGTAACATTAGAATATGTACTTTGTAATCCCTATATATAGGGCTCCTATTCTCAATAATATGTTGGACAATTCTCTCTACAATCTCTCTCAAAATCTTTTTTCCTTAAACACGTTATCAGCACGAGCTTTAACCAAAAACCAAAAACCCAAAAATCTTCTTCATCACCGCAGCTCCTAGCCCACGCTAGCCTCACCTGCGCGCCTGCCCCTGCAGCACCTACGCGCCACTGCACACGTATCCCTGCTGCCCCTGCAGCACCACTGCACGTCTGCTGCCCCTGCATCACCAACGCACACCAACTGCATCCTTCTCCTTTCCTGTGCACGTCCGTCTGCTTGCAAGCCCCGAAACGTCTAGTTCGGAACCTCAGATCAAAATCCTTTCTTCATAAAAGTTGTTCGTCTCTGTCTCTTCCATCTGACCTCCGAATTTCAGCCTTATCGGAGTTGTTTTGAGACCGGTACACCAATCGAAGTGCAAGCTGTTCAGAAGAGAATCTGTTCCGAATTTCATCAAGTAAGTTTTAAGTTAAAGTTGCCGCTTTTGAAATTTAATTTCCTCCTTTTTCTTCGGGGACTTGCAACCTCCCTTCTTCTACATCCCACCTTTCTTATAACGTGGGTTCGATTCTTGAGAAAGCGGAATCGTGGGGATTCACGCAATTAACGAACTAAGAGCGTTCGTAAGACTTCGGACTAAGAGCGTCCGTAAGCATCAATTTAACGAACTAAGAGCGTTCGTAAGCTACGGACTAAGAGCGTTCGTGAGCATAGATTTTGACCATTTAAACATCATTGTTTCGGTCTAATCCAAATATTCTTGGAAATCGATTTCTTGGTAGCATTAAGGCTCAGAAATCTTATATTAGTTTTCGTGGAAGCATTGACTCCGAAACTAATACGTTCTTGCTTTCCTTTCAGGATGTAAGACTTGAACTAGCTCGATTTTACTCCATTGGATTCTACGGGCACGGGATATTTATTTGCCTACAATCCAAGAGCCCTGTCCTAAAGGAACCGCTCAAGACTCACAAACTGAGATAGAAAATTCCAGGGCATTTACCCTGATGAAGCGCCACATGAAGATGGCCCTCCAGTTTGAGTACATGAATGAGGATAACGCTAACAACCTTTGAGTTGCGCCTAGTGAACGTTTTAGTAACATTCACAACTTTCCGAACATAGAAGCACGATGGAATAATATCTGCTTCACTATAACTTTGAAAGAGTTATGAAATATTGTTCGGAGGCTCTCTGCATCATATTATTTATGCATGCTTGTGGAAAAACACAAAATAACAAATTGATTGAGAAAACCCTAACATGACCATAGGAGTCATGACGTTGAGGGTATAGGGTTGGACACCATGGCGCCATTTTTGGCCATGATTGCACTATTCCAACGCCATTGGTTCTAGGGACCATATGTATTGTGTCAATACACCTCAATCAAGAGAGCATCCTCTTCATGGTATTTTATGGAGTACCTGATCAATGGTAATATATCGAGCTATAAAAGACTTTAAATCTGGCGATGAAGATAGAATGCCGCAGATTTTTATTTAGAATAGTCTTTTAATTTCCAAGAATTATGTAATGGCAATTATGCCTTAATCAATAAAATGATTTATTGGATTATCTCTTTCCCTCTAGGCGTACTCAATTAAGTATGATGTCTAGGAAAGTAATTGAGATTAGTGGTACTTAAGAGAGCTTTGCTCCACCGACATCTCTCTCTACTTCCCTGGTCATATTTAATTGGAATTACCGAACGAATTGAGTGACTACAATTTGTCTAATGTTTGATTTTACTTTGGATTAGATTATGGTCACGAAACTTTGATGTAATCATTGGCTATTATTAACAAAGTATCGATTTATTTTATCTCATGTCATGGACATATTTTTTCGAACTTTATTACTTCAAAGATATAAGAGCCAATGGTTTTCATGTGGAAACACATTGTGAGAATGGACAAGAGTTCCTTTGCATCACCTCTAATGACTACGGACATAAACGAGTATGAGAGAAACTTATGTGTCGATCTAGTGGGTTGTATGCAACCACTATTCGAGTAATTGAATCCAATCATGTTATATGATTTATGGGATTCTGACACATATAGGCTTTGGCATGACCGTCTGGGACACCCAGGTCGTGATATGATGATCCGTATATTAAAGACTTCACACGGACATCCATTCTTCAGAACGAAGAGAAGTAAAAACCAAAAATTGGTTCGAGGAGATGCACCTGCGCCTCACGGCGCCAAGACTGTGCAAGACCGGCCACTTAGGGCCGGCGCCGTCTACCCCCTACGGCAACAACATGGCATTAACGCCATGGATCATTATCTGACTCCTCCTTCTACTTCTAAAGTCAATTGTGACTAATGGCTAAACCAAAATCCTCATTGGTTGTCTCTAAAGCCCATCATTCGTTCTGCAAAGCCTGCTCTTTAGCAAAATTAGGATCGAGACCATCCTATGCAAAGGACACTAAAGAAAATATACCATTCTTGCAAAGAATCCAAGGTGATATTTGTGGACCTATTCAACCATTATGCGGACCATTTCGATATTTTATGGTATTGGTTGATGCATCGACACGCTGGTCACATGTCATGCTATTGTCCACAAGGAACGCTGCATTTGCTAAACTCCTAGCACAAATAATTAAGTTAAGGGCTCACCACCCTGATCATCCTATTAAGTCTATAAGATTAGACAATGCTGGAGAGTTTACATCAAAGACTTTTGATGATTATTGCATGTCCATTAGGATTGATGTTGAACATCATGTTCCTCATGTTCACACCCAAAATGGTCTCGCAGGAGCCGCCATTAAACGACTACAAATGGTCGCTAGGGCATTGGTAATGCGCACCAATCTCCCTATTTCTACTTGGGGCTATGCAATATTGCATGCAGCTGTGCTTATTCGTCTAAGGCCCACTGCCACTCAACCCTTTTCTGCGTCCCAGCTGGTGACTGGGTATGAGCCTAATGTCTCACACTTACGCATATTTGGGTGTGCAGTTTATGTGCCAATTGCGCCACCACAGCGCACCAAAATGGGTCCTCAAAGACGATTAGGCATTTATGTTGGATATGATTCTCCAACGATTATCCGCTACATAGAACCCTTGACAGGCGATCTCTTTACCGCTAGATTTGCGGATTGTCACTTCGATGAGACAGTCTTCCCGTCGTTAGGGGGAGATAAGAACATCAATGTTCAACAGGAACAACAGGAATTGTCGTGGTCTGTCCCCACTCTGTCTCATCTTGATCCCTGAACCGCACAGTCCGAAATTGAAGTGCGGAGAATTCTCGATCTTCAGAACGTAGCAGAATCGATGCCTGATGCGTTTTCTGATATCGCAAAAGTGACGAGATCACACATACTTGCTGCAAACGTGCCTGCAAGGATTGATGTCCCTAAAATCAGAGGACATGACGCCATCTCAAGGGCAATTGAGTATGGCGCCAACGTCCCCACCCTTGGTGACGTTGTGGCTAGGCCTACAGCTCCTGCCAGGAAGCGCGGGAGGCCCATAGGTTCGATGGATTCTCGCCCAAGAAAGAAAGCGAGTTTGGCACAAAATAATCCATTAATCATCGATGTGAATAATCCATCTCATGAGAATATTCCGGATTATGGTTATGTCCAAGAGACATCATTGGGGGACGCTCCAATGTCAGAACCAACTCCAGAGAATAGAGAGATCTCCATAAATTACACTAGTGTACATGAGATGATGGATAGAAATTCTATGGCAATTGATGATGCGTTTGCATATCATGTTGCAAAAGGAATCATAGAATATGATGATATCGAACCTCGCTCTGTTGAAGAATGTCAACAAAGAGCGGATTGGCCTAAATGGAAAGATGCGATCCAGGTTGAATTGGATTCACTAACAAAGAGACAGGTATTTGGGCCTATAACGCAGACACCCCCAGATGTAAAACCTGTTGGCCATAAATGGGTCTTTGTTAGAAAGCGTAATGAGAAAAATGAGGTGGTAAGATATAAAGCCCGCCTTGTGGCGCAAGGTTTCTCACAACGCCCTGGAATCGACTACGAGGAGACATATTCTCCCGTAATGGACGTTATAACGTTCCGCTACCTTGTCAGTTTGGTAGTTTCCGAAAAACTTGACATGCAGCTTATGGATGTGGTTACAGCATATCTCTATGGGGATCTAGATTCAGAGATATATATGAAGGTTCCAGATGGACTTCAATTACCCAAATCAAGTGGCTCTAAACCACGGAGCGCGTTTTCAATAAGATTAAAACGCTCACTATATGGATTAAAACAATCCGGACGGATGTGGTATAACCGTCTAAGTGACTACTTGATTGGGAAGGGATATATTAACAATGAAATATGCCCATGCGTGTTCATTAAAAGAACAAGTTCCGGATTTGCAATCGTAGCAGTTTATGTCGATGACATGAACCTAATTGGAACTCTAGATGAGTTGAAGGAAACTGCTAAATAATTGAAATCCGAATTTGAGATGAAAGATCTTGGGAAAACACGGTTTTGTCTCAGTTTAGAAATCGAGCACCGTAGTGATGGGATTTTGATCAATCAGTCTGCATATACTCAGAAAATCCTAAGGCGCTTTAATGAAGATAAAACAAAGCCTGTGAGTACTCCCATGATCGGTCGTCGTCTTGAGCCCGGAAAAGATCCGTTTCGTCCAAAAGATGAGGACGAAGAACCATTAGAGGCCGAAGTGCCCTATTTAAGTGCAATAGGCGCATTATTGTACTTAGCTCAATGCACAAAGACCAGACATCTCATTCGCAGTGAACTTGTTAGCTCGACATAGCTCTGCGCCAACACGCCGCCATTGGATTGGTGTAAAGACAATCTTTCGATACCTAGGAGGTACGATTGATATGGGCCTATTTTATCCCTACAGAGAGAAGAGGAATGACGGAAGAATGGGATCGGACCCCATTAGGCATGGAGCCGCCGTCCACCATAACATAGTGGCCGGCCATGTTGCCGCCAACGCCGCCACCACCATCAAGGGTGGCCGGCCTCACCCTACTCCCCTCCATCAAAACGACAATGATGTTTTGATGGGATTTGCTGATGCAGGGTACCTCTCTGACCCTCACAAAGGTCGCTCCCAAACAGGTTATGTCTTTACCATGGGAAGCACTGTGATATCTTGGAGGTCTACGAAACAGACCCTTGTTGCTACTTCCTCGAATCATGCAGAGATTATTGCTCTACATGAAGCCGTTCGTGAATGTATATGGCTAAGGTCTGTGATTCGACATATTCAAGGAAGTTGTGGTTTGAAGTCTACCACAGATGAACCTACATGCATTTATGAGGATAATGCAGCTTGTATTGAACAAATGAAGTTAGGTTTCATCAAAGGCGACAACACCAAGCATATATCGCCTAAGTTCTTTTATAACCAGCAACAACAATCACTTCTAAAGATTGAAGTGAATCAAATCCGATCAGAGGATAATGTAGCGGACTTATTCACTAAGTCGTTACCTAAATCCACCTTCGAGAAACATGTGAAGAGCATCGGATTGAGAAAGTTATCCGAACTCCCACGATTGTAGCAATCAGGGGGAGATATCGACATTAGGGGGAGTTATGATGTCTACATGTTCGATCTCGAAGAGTGAAGGACGTGTTGTGCTCTTTTTGTCCTTCGACCAGGGTTATTTTTATCCCACAGGGTTTTTGTTACCTGGCAAGGTTTTTAACGAGGCAACGGATGAAGCGTCACCACCAAGTTTGAAGCGGCACAAGGGGGAGTGTTGAAGGAAAATCGACTTAGTGTGCCTTATCAAACTAGGAGTAGTAATAGGAGAGAAGGTTCTAGAATTCCTAATCATAGATGGATTAGTATTCCTTGTAACATTAGAATATGTACTTTGTAATCCCTATATATAGGGCTCCTATTCTCAATAATATGTTGGACAATTCTCTCTACAATCTCTCTCAAAATCTCTTTTCCTTAAACAGTTAGACTTTAATTCGAAAAATAAGGAGGGTGTGTGTCTGTGTGAATAGCACCACCGAAAATTTTAATAAAATAAAGCTCTCAAAAAAAAAAAAATGTGCACCGCTTAATACATACAAGAATTTTCAATTCGCATAAGGCTCTAACATCGTCTTCTACCTTCGTGATCAGTCTCTGCAATTCTGATGGGAGTCCAAGCCCCACCCCTGAGCTTCAGGTTCGTTGATAATTTTCTCTTGTTTGCAACGCAATAGTTTTAGCGAATCCATTAGACAACAATTTTGATTCTTGATTTTTTTATTTTAGTTCATCTGTTAGATCATTGTTCGTTTCGATTGTGGCACTTGTCTCCCTCGTCGCATTCTCTTTCCCCCAGAGCGATTGATCTCATACCTCTGATCAATCTGTTTGATCCATCTAATGGCCGGTAAGTATATTTGATCATGCTTTCTATCCAGACCTAGGTTTATTTGGAATTACAGAGCTGGCTATTGTTTGTAATATGTGCATCTGTTCATGATTTGAAGATGATTTCTGGTTAGCTTAAAGCTAATGCTGGAAGCTAAGTTATGCCTTATTCTTTGCTAGCATTTGTTCCGTTTTGATATATATGCGTGTCGAAAATTGTGTGTAATTGCACTCATCTTTCTTATTAGCATTGTTATTGTTACTAGTTTTGACACCTAGAAATCCCCAAGCCTCCTTGGCGAACATGTGCTCGGAACTGGGGCCTCGAAAAATAGCTAGGTCGGTACTAGAGGGGGTTGGAGCCTATGAAGGAAGCAAACCATGGGCCTGAAGCCGTTCAGTTTGTCTACAAACTTGTACAAGATCGTTGCAAAAGTGTTGACTGGAAGATTAAGGCCAGGTGGTGAAAGACACTGTGTCTTGTGTCTAGGGACCTTTTGCTAAAGAATAGGTAGATTCTTGGTGCAGTTCTGGTGGCAGATTAGGTGGTCGATGAGGTGAGAATGGAAAAGAAAGGGGGTCTAGTTGAAAATTGACTTTGAGAAAGCCGACAGTCATCTGGACTGGAATTTTTTGGATTCTGTATTGGGAAATTAGGGCTTGGGACTCAGATGGAGCAAGTGGATTGGGTGGTGTCTTAAATTAGCAAATTCTCCTGCAATTTAAATGGAGACCAAGAGGGAAGTCTGAAGGTACTAGAGGTTTGAAACAAGGGGATCAGTCACCCTTTTTTCTTTATTCTGGTTGGTAATTGTTTTTAACCAGACTAACAGAGAGGGCTGAGAATTGTAGTTTATTGAAGTTTGGCTGTAGGGAGAGAAAATATTGAATTTACTCACGTTCAGTTTGCTGATGATACCATTGTCTTTTTTAGATGATGAGCAGAGTTGTGCTGATCTGAATTTGATCTTAGAGAGCTTAGATTTGGTTTCAGGGTTGATAATAAACAATGATCACCTTAGTGATTGGAATGGGGTTTCCAGAAGTACTAAAGAGAAGGAGGTCTGGAGATCTGAAATTTCATTGTGAAGAATATCTCGCTGGGGATGTGGCTGTGGAGATTTCCTGTGGAGAGAGACTCCTCGTGGCACAGTCTAATCACAAGTATAGTTATCATGAAACTGAATCAGACTCTAATCTTGTTCATCGAGGTTCTAGCAGAAGCCCTTGGAAGGACATTTCAGCTGGTTTGGACAATTTTCTAAATGTTTTCAGATTGTAGTGGGTAACGGGGGAGGAGTAAGATTCTGGGATGACAATTGGACTGGTTACAAACTTTTTAATGAAACGTTGCCAAAACTTTTTAAATCGTCAAGATTCAATCACACATTTATCGAACATCTAGCCATTCTAAACACTTTCCCGGTGAGTTGGAACTTTGGTTTTAGGACAAAATTTACATGATGAGGAGACAAAAGAAGTTTCTTTATGTGCTTGGATTGGTAGAAAGAATTAATTTGATGAGTTCAAAAAGGGATGTGAGGAAATGGAAGTTGGAAGCATTTGGTATTTCTTCTGCAAGTACATTCACAATTTTCTGAATGAGGGTAGCTCTGATCCAAGCTTTTCTCCTGCAAAGTTCATTTGGAATGCCAAAGTTCCTCCAAAGATGAAGGTCTTAGGCTTGTTGCCTTGTTGGTGGCGCATCAGAGTGAATGCTTCTCAGATGCTTCAATGGAGGAGGCCAACTTGCTGGTCTCGCCTCATTAGTGTGTCTTGTGCAAATTGAATGGAGAGAGTGCAAATTTTTTGTTATTAATATATTTTTATTTTTTGCATTGTGGGGTGACTGCCTATCCTCGGCAGAAGTTATATATGGAGGCTGGGGTGGTTTAGGAGTCCCCAGTGGAGATTTCTGCTTTGTTTTCTGAAAACCATTATCAGTTTGGTAAAGGGAAGAAAGCCAAAGTGTTGTGGGGCTGTGGTGTCTTGGCTGTTTTTTGGGTGCTGTGGATGAAAAGAAATAGGAGAATTTTGAGTTAAAGGGGCAGAGATTGAGGAGTTTTGGGAGAGAGTGAGATTTTGGTCCGCTCTTTGGCTTCAGTTTCTGAGGCTTTTAAAGATCACAGCTTCTCTTGTATTTTGAGGGACTGGCAGGCGGGCAAAAGTAGTTTAGCAATTTTATTTCTCTTTGGGAGTTTCTTTTGGGGTTACTGTTTTTTATCTTTTTGCTGTACAGTTTGGGCATTGGTGCCTTTCACTTTTACGTTTGGACTGCATAATAATGATGCCTTTTGCAGGTAATGGTCCTCCGCCTAAGCCGTGGGAGCAAGCAGGCTCCTCCTCTGGGCCTGCACCTTTTAAACCATCATCAGCTGGAAGCACAAGTGATGTAGTGGAGGCTTCAGGAACTGCTAGACCTGGAGAAATAGTATCAAGTACTGATAAAACCGCCATAATTAATCGAAATACTCTTGGTAGGCCTGTTCCCTCTAGGCCTTGGGTGCAGAACTATGGAAGTAACACATATGGAGGTTTGTGAACAAGTTCTTTTCCCTCCCTCCCCTTGTTTGTGGCTTTCCATTTTTCTTGGTTTCCATATATCTCTGTGTGTGTGTGTGTGTCATTTTTTTAATATTAATTTATGTTATGTTTGCCTATGACAGGCTATGGTTCTACTACGAACTATAACTCAGGTTATGGCTCTGGAATGACTGGCATATCTGGAATGTATGGTGGTACATATGGTGGCAATGGAGGATTATATGGTGGAGGGATGAATGGCAACAGCATGTATACCGGAGGATATGGTGGGCTTTATGGTGGATCTTCTGGGATGTACGGGGCTGGGTCTTCTGGGATGTATGGTGGTGGAATGTACAATAGTGGCATGGGAGGCCCAATGGGTGGCTATGGAATGGGCATGGGTGGTCCTTATGGAGGTCAAGATCCAAATGATCCATATGGTGGTCCTCCATCTCCACCAGGGTTTTGGGTTTCAGTACTTCGGGTGGTAAGCATCTCCTTTTGACTTGGTAGTAATTTCTGTTGGAGGGATGAAAAATGCTTGATAGCTAATATATTATTATTTTATAACATTGTAGAATTCAGAACTTTCTAATGAATAAATGAGGATGCTTTATTAATAGGTTTCCTTACTACCATTGAGATCAAATAAAGTTTTTGTTAGAGTGAACTAGTTGATGATACATTTAATACAGATACTCTCAATTGTTCCTGTTCTTGCAGATGCAAGGTGTGGTTAACTTTTTCGGTCGGATTGCAATTCTAATAGACCAGAATACACAGGCATTGCATTTGTTCATGACTGCTCTTCTTCAGGTTTTTATCTGCCATTATATATTCTAATTTGTCTCGAGCATAGAATCAACACATTGTTGCAGGAAAAATTGGCAAATGCATTGGCAACCCTTCAGAATGAGGGGTTTAGAGCTGTAGAAAGTCCAAAAATTTAACATGTTTGGCTAAAGTTTATGTTGTGTATTGCTATCTTCCTTTTGTACTTTGTTGTTAAAGTGGTAATGCCATCCCTAAGTTGCCTTGTCTTCATGCAAAAGAATAGTTTTAGGCACCTGAATAATAAATTCTATGGGGGTCAAGCCTTTACATATTCTCACTTGCTTGGTTATAGTGGATAATTGCCATAGCCGTGTGAGCATTTAAATCATCTCAGAAAATGCTTAAATTCTGCTGACTGTTTTGACAATACTCTGTTGCAGCTTTTTGATCGCTCTGGTATGTTGTACGGGGAGCTAGCTAGGTTTGTATTGAGAATATTGGGAATCAGAACAAAACCCAAGATGGGGCCTCCACAAGGACCTAATGGTCTTCCGTCTCCTGGACCCGGCAGTGCCCCTGAAAACCGTAATTACATTGAGGGACCAAAGGCTGCTCCTAGTGGTTCCTGGGAGAATGTTTGGGGAAATGATACCAGTAAATGACAGAGGCAAGACAAATCATTGTCATTTGATTGACCTGTGAATCGCTTCTTCCGTTCAGTTAAACAGAAGAAAGAAGAAAACATCTGCTGACTCCTCATTCTTAATGAAAACCTGTGCAAATATGATTGTAGCATCGAAGTCATGTAGTCTCTGCAACACATACCGAAGTCTGATCATGGGTTAAATGGTAAGCTCTGTGTCACTGGATGAAATGGTTAAATGGTTACCCTGGCTACCTCTTTTGTATCCGTAACACACCGCTGCAAGAAATGTCTCTTTTAACCCCAAAATAATTGTCTGATCTACTGAATTTTGTGATGTCGGGTATTTTGCTTGCTATGCTTCGGCATGATTATTGGATGAGGAATCTGAGAGAGTTCTAGTATTTCGACTTTAACTTGTATACAAACTTTATGAAATTGTACAGGAGTTAATTGATTACTAACTTCATCTGACAAGATCTGTTCATCTCATCGAAACCTAGTTTCCATGAGACACCAGAATTAACCGTGTGTTCCAGAATCCAGAGCGAGGCCATGATGGTTCACAACTACAGATAATGAATTATCAACACGAACGTTCATATTTTATGGGTGTTGATGAGGGATTGCTGACGAGTACCTGTGTCATTTTACATCTGTATGCCTAACATTGAGCATCAGCAAACTTCTGCTGAATATTTGGGAGCCAGAAACAACTGTATGAGTGCTGGTGCTGGTTCTGTACAATGTGAGAGACAGCATGTCAGCTGAGGACATTGGGTACGAAGTTCTGGGATAATCTCTCAGTGGCTCTTTCTTCGCGAGCACGTAAGGACCTTATCAGCTACTATTTTAATGTCTTCATGCTCTCCGGAAGCGTGCCGATCGAGCAGAATAGGTTTGACCCTCCAAACAATGATAACGATAATAATGTGTTGCAGAAATTAAATTTGGAATATCGTAGAGGATACAGAGTACCCTGTGGTGGTAACTATCCTGTATCTCTAGATGCTTCTGCAATAATCAGGAAGAAACACTTCCATGGTTGGCATGAACACATTGAGTGTGCTTATGACATAGATAGTTGGAATGAGATGGTGCCGTGGTTGGTTGCAACGATGTTAATGAATGATGGGGGTGATACAGATGATGGCTCACGATCATGTCATGCTGGGAACTCCCCTGGTGGTTGTGGCGGAGCCACCAAATCTCAGCTTTCGAGTCACATACCTCATCATAACGGGGAGGATTATGATCTATATTCAAGATGATTCTTGCATATCCTACGAGTATCAGCGAGAGAGTTAATCGATAATGATGCAAGTGAACATGCTCCTTCTCTTGATGAGTAGCATTTGAATTAACCTTTGCGCTTTTGAGTGACAATGTTCAAGAGGAAGAATCCTTAGGGTTCTAGGAATGGCAAGTGCAAGGACTCAAACTCGGCTTTGAGCTCCATGCACTCCTTTTAAAGGTGAAAGTAGATTTCCTTCAATGTCTTGAGGTCTTAGAAGAGGGTGAGTTTGTAACTGTATTAGTACTCCACCTACTAGACCTGCCAAATTGAAGCTTACTTGCCCGCGCGTTCTGGCGGGGTCCTCCGCTTGTGCTTTGCCACCAAAATGTTTAATTTGAGCATTTTATTCATACAAGGAGATCCACAGCTCCTCCATCGATCTCCTTTTCTCAACAACTGGACAAACAAACAAAATCATTTGGTGAGGCACTCACTACATTAACGTTACGTACAAAATAAGAAAATAATTTCTTACGTATAAAAAGAAAATGTTCCATAAGACATAACAGAGGGTCGTGCAGGTCATGCCATCACCTTAATGACCATCTCGACCAGCTTAGATGCGTCTATGTATAAATCGGCATTGAGTCTCAATCTGGCCATTTTAAAGCTCCTCGCCCCTAACTTGCAATGTAAATGGGGAACCCACTCCCACACCCATAATGCCAAATTCGAGCAAGCCCCTTGGTGTCAGTGTCCTCAGAACCAGTTTGCTCATCTCCTACTAACTAGTGATTTTCGTTCGTGAGATCTATGACTCTAATCTAATTAAAATAAAATAAGAATCACCCAACTAAAAGATATTTGTCTTCACAGTGGTGTTCACCTGGTCAGTTGCTGACCAAATAATTTATACTCAATAACCCTTAGATTTACATCCAAATGTGGAAAATAAAATACCTCAACTTAATAATAATTCTCTCTGCCATTGGATTTACATCTCTAAGGGTGGTTGAGTATTATTTTCTTGGTCAATAACTGACCAGGTGAATATTTTCGCTTGTTTTTAAAGTAATGCAATGTACATATTTTATGATGACAGTATATTATAATGGGGAAATTACTGGTCCCCCCTTTAACTTTTGGTGCGTCGACAGTTCAGTCCCTGTTATTCCAATTTTAACAGATAACTCCTCAAACATTCAAATTTCACACAATTTGATCCAAAATTACCATTTTACCCCTCACTTATTTTTTTTATATATCTAATATATACACACACATATATACATATATCTACACATACATACATACATACATATATATATATATATATACATATATATATATATATATATATACATATATATATATACACACACACATATATATATCTCAAACATTCAAATTTCACACAATTTGATCCAAAATTACCATTTTACCCCTCACTTATTTTTTTTTGTTTTTTTTTATTCTTCTCTCTCTCTCTTTTATACATATGTATATATATGTGTGTGTGTGTGTGTATATTTTTTATTCTTCTCTCTCTTTATATATATATATATATATATATATATATATATATATATATATATATATGTATACATATATATCTAATGTGTTTATGTATTTGGTAAGTCTATATACTATGTTTATGTTTCATATTATAAAAAAAATGCACGACTTTTATATATCTAATGTGTGTGTGTGTATATCTATATATATATATATATATATATATATATATATATATATATATATATATATATATGTATGTATGTATATGTAGATATATAAATATATGTATAATTTTATACATATGTGTGTGTGTATATATATGTATATGTATATGTAGATATATATATATATATATATATATATATATATATATATATATATATATATATATATGTATGTATGTATGTATGTGTAGATATATGTATATATGTGTGTGTATATATTAGATATATAAAAAAAAGGAAGTGAGGGGTAAAATGATCATTTTGGACTAAATTGTGTGAAATTTGAATGTGTGGGGAGTTATCTGTTAAAATTGAAATAGCAGGGACTGAACTGTCGACGCACCAAAAGTTAAAGGGGGGACCAGTAATTTCCCCTATAATGATAATCAATTTAATTTTTCTTTTTTGGTTACATAATCAATTTAATTTTGAACGATTGAAAAACAAAAATGATCTCCATTAATATTACGAATATTCAATTCTCCATTTCTATCAAGTTCTTTTCAAAAAAACTGGTCAAACCACGAAAACTTTCCTTATATGTTTAAATGCGAACCGCAGCTCTGATCCAATGGCTGATGTTGCAAGTTCGCATCAAACCCGCACAGTCTTAGCCCGCACCTGATAGTCTCCCGTTGCCATTGAATCAAATTCGCTCTGCTATTTAAACCAAGTCGTGCATTGCAGTTGCAATGAATTAGGAGGCATCAGTAAATTCTCCCTAAGGAAAGGAACCCAGCAGAAGAACAAGGAGCGAGCTAGCTTTTCCGGTATATTCCACCATTCCTTCGTCGTTGATTTTCTTCGTTTCATTCTTCAGATCTACTCACATTTTCTTTTGTTTGATGATTTATGAATGATTGAGTAACCATGATGATGATGATTCGTGTTTCCATACATCTGATCTGATTCTGTTACGGTTGATAAATTTTGGGTGTGGTTTGATAATTCTAGATCTACTTGCATTTGTGTGGGATGTGAATGTGATTTTGATTCTTGGTAATGAAGGTATTGTAGTTGCAGCTGTTTTGAGCGTTATTTTTTGAATTTTGTACAGTTGGAGGATGAAAATGTGGTTTTATTGAATGGATCTGGTGATTGTCAATGCTTCATTAAGGGGATCTAGATCTGGATCATTAATATACCTTTTGGCGATTTGATTTGATCTCAATTATGATCAGTAATGTTGTCAAATGCATTGATGATTATCAATAGGGATCCCAGATTTGTATTTTTCATGTTTTCTTTATTCGTGAAACGTCGGCGTTTTGTCTTAGAGTATTGTTTGTCTCTGTACTACTGTGTCTTTATATTGGTTCATTAAATCGAAGAAATGAATTAGTATTCAATCATGTTTTTGTAACCTGACTTGGGGAATGATTAGGCTGTTGGAATTAGCTATAATGTCTCTTCTGTTGTATGTTGTTGTTGACTTGTTGTTGCTGATTTTGTTGAATTCAGTTTATGATATTTGTCCACTACCAAGAACGTCAGGGATAATTTTTTTTTGTTTGTTTCTATTTATCTTACCTTAATCTGATGAATAGGTTCATCTGAGATTTTTTCTTTGGTGTATAGGTTTATCTAATCTTAACGTAGTGAATAGGTTTGTTTGTTTCAAAACTGATTGCACTGGATCAAGAACCTTGTCTGGTGGATGTTGTTTTTTATTTTTGATGTGAACCTTGTCTGGTTTCTTCACCATATAATTTTCTTTTAGATCTAACTACCCCTATCATTTGAATAATGCAACCCTTTTGCATAGGTAGAGTATATCAGTATATGTTATGTTTTAAATACCTTGTCTGGTTTCATCTTGTTTGGCATTTTACTTTTGTTTTTTTATCTTGTTTTGATCATGATATAAATGAACATAATATATGAACAGGTTATAGAGTGAAACGAAAATGGTGAAGATCTGTTGCATTGGTGCTGGATATGTCGGGGGTCCTACGATGGCAGTGATTGCACTCAAGTGCCCCGCTGTTGAAGTTGTTGTTGTTGATCTTAATCAGAAACGGATTGATGCTTGGAACAGTGACACACTTCCAATTTATGAGCCTGGTCTTGATGATGTTGTCAAGCAGTGCCGAGGCAAGAACCTATTCTTCAGCACCAAGGTGGATGAGAGCGTGATGGAAGCTGATATAGTGTTTGTCTCTGTCAACACCCCAACCAAAACAACGGGTCTTGGAGCAGGCAAAGCAGCCGATCTGACTTATTGGGAGAGTGCTGCTCGAATGATTGCTCGTGTATCAAAGTCCAGCAAAATTGTTGTTGAGAAATCGACAGTCCCAGTCAAAACAGCTGAGGCAATAGAAAAGATTTTGACCCACAACAACAAATCAGAAATCCAATTCCAAATTCTCTCAAACCCAGAATTTCTTGCTGAGGGAACTGCAATCGAAGACCTTTTTCACCCGGATCGTGTCCTCATTGGTGGCAGGGAGACCCCTGAAGGCCAGAAGGCTGTCCAAGCATTGAAGGATGTTTATGCTCAGTGGGTGCCTGAAGACAAAATCCTCACCACCAATCTTTGGTCTGCAGAGCTCTCCAAGCTTGCTGCCAACGCATTCTTGGCCCAGAGAATTTCATCTGTCAATGCCATGTCTGCTCTTTGTGAGGCTACAGGGGCCAATGTTGCACAAGTGTCATATGCTGTTGGCAAGGATAGTAGGATAGGACCAAAGTTCCTTAATGGTAGTGTTGGTTTTGGTGGATCTTGCTTCCAGAAGGATATCCTGAATCTGGTTTACATCTGCGAATGCAATGGCCTTCCAGAGGTGGCAGAGTACTGGAAACAGGTCATTAAGATCAATGATTATCAGAAGAGCCGTTTTGTGAACCGTGTTGTTGCTTCCATGTTTAACACAGTGTCCAAGAAGAAGATTGCCATTCTTGGTTTTGCCTTCAAGAAAGATACTGGTGACACTAGGGAGACCCCCGCTATTGATGTGTGCCAGGGGTTGTTGGGTGACAACGCCGACCTGAGCATATATGACCCACAGGTTACTGAAGACCAGATCAAGATGGATCTCACATCGAAGAAATTTGACTGGGACCATCCTCTTCACCTACGGCCGATGAGTGATACCACTACCCTTGAGAAGGTTCGTGTGGTCAAGGATGCCTATGAGGCAGCAAAGGATTCCCATGGTGTTTGCATTCTGACCGAATGGGATGAGTTTAAGACTCTTGATTACCAGAAGATCTACGAGGGTATGCAGAAACCGGCATTCATATTTGATGGAAGGAACGTGGTTGATGCCAATAAATTGCGTGAGATTGGTTTTATTGTTTACTCAATTGGAAAGCCCCTGGATGCATGGCTGAATGACATGCCTGCTGTGGCATAAAAATAACGGAGTTTGAGTGCTTTCAAGGTCGAAGATCACAGTTAGTTCGATTCTTTTCTATATTTTTCATGGACTTTTGTACTTTCTTTCCTCCATATATTGGTCAGGATATTTGGTATAATTTTTGTTGAAGTAACAGGCCCTTGTTTTGCCTGGCATGAAGTTATTATACCTGTTTTGTTACTTTTCTATTACACAGGATTGTTAATTGCTTATAATATGTTTTAGTTTTGCTGTAAGCATTTGAATTTTGATTGTGGGTTTAAATTTGAATTAGTACATGCTGTAAGAGATGGAAAGTTTGTCTGTTCTTTGAGTTCTAGACATTCTAACTTGGCTATAGTTTATGTGGACTGTAGTCTTGGATATGATTTCAACTTATGTTTGAGTCCCTTTACCTGGTACTCATTTCTAAACGGCTCTTAAAACCCAATTATTTTAAGGGAAATGTCTCTCAAATCTAAAATTTCAGAAAAGTTTCACAAATATATCTTACTTGACATTGTTGTGCTGCTGCTGGTTCCAAACTAAAGCATTTTCGCCATTTTGTGCGAGGGAGAGTTTACGTTAGAAAGGTGACTCTCAGACTCAACTTTTTAACTTCCATCAGACGGTATGTAGCATCGCTGATTGTAAGAGACTCTGACTTGGTAATAGGGCTTATGGATCTTGGTTGTCATGTGCAGATTTGCTAGAGAATTCCCCTATCAATCTGCTAGATAGGTTAGATGACCAGGTAATGGTTGACGCTCATATTATAGTAAAAGTTTTGCGGTACATCATTGCACCGTTACATCAACTAATGTACGGATACATCAAGTAAACTTGTTCAATACGAAGATAAAGTAATCTCAAACTAGTCTACTAAACATGGAATCGGTCTACCTCCAAGCAGTGACAGATCCATGATATTAATTTAGGGCTTTTTCATAAGATATATATATTTTTTTAATGCGTCTAAGAATTTTGAGACTAAATTTAGGGCTTGCTCACATCTTTAGGGAATGCAATATGACTGCGGATGCCCTTGCCAAGAATAGCATTGATCATGAGCTTGGACTGATCACCTTTGATGATCCCCCTATTCATGCTGCCCAAGCTTTCTTAGATGATCTATCTGCTGTAACTAGAGCTAGGAGGACTGGGTTTTGTTCCAGTTCTTAGTTTCTTTTGTTGTTTTGTTTGGGTCTTTTAGGCCCCGCTTGTAACCAAAAAAAAAAAAAAGGAAAAAAGAAACAAAAGAAGAAAATGACAAAACAACAGAGAAAATACAGGCGTAAATTGTCTTTAAGAAGATTCTAACCAAAATTGTTAGGGAAACAACTTGTCACTTTGCCAACTGAACCAAAGACAACTACGTAAGATTTTGCTAGTGAAATAATAAACGAATTTTGGGTTGAGGTATAGATATGCCCCTACCTCCGATTAGAACTAATCAACTTCATATAGCACATTATATTAGCTCACTTAGTTTCTCGAAACATTTAGCCATATTTGAAATTTTATCTTGTTATCTTTTGGGTAACGCCCATGGAGTTGGGGTGGTCGTGCTTATCAGTAGATTGCCACTCTCCCAGACCCCAATTCCTTTGAGGATAAGACCAGTCTTCTTCTTCTTCTTCACTCCCAACTTCTGCTCTCTATAGAGAGAAAACCAAACCCAAAAATATGGCACTTCTTCCAATCCAAAATGCTCTCCTTCCCAATCTCAAACCCTCTCCCTTCCTCACACCCAAAAACCCATTCCCCCTCCTCACCAAAACCCACAAGAAGCCCCACTCCACAGTCACCATGATGAGCATGGAGGCCGGCATCGGCGTCATGGCCACCAAGCTCGGCATGATGAGCTTCTTCGAACCCAACGGCAAGGTCGTCCCCGTCACCGTCGTCGGCTTCAAAGAAGGCAACATTGTCACCCAAATCAAAACCCAAGCCACCGACGGCTACGACGCCGTCCAAGTCGGCTACCGCCGCATCCGCGACCGGAAACTCACCAAGCCCGAAATGGGCCATCTCAACAAGGCCGGCGCAATCCCTCTCCGCCACCTCCAGGAGTTTCGTCTTCAGGACATTGAAGGGTTTGAGCCCAACCAGAAGCTTGATTTCAGCG
The DNA here is from genome assembly GCF_958449725.1 of Rosa rugosa. NCBI lineage: Eukaryota > Viridiplantae > Streptophyta > Magnoliopsida > Rosales > Rosaceae > Rosa > Rosa rugosa. The sequence continues at coordinate 25,850,274 of NC_084825.1, forward strand.
AGCTCTTCAAGGAGGGTGACCTCGTCGACGTCGCCGGAACCACGATCGGAAAAGGGTTTCAGGGTGGGATTAAGAGGCACCATTTCAAGAGGGGGCTGATGACTCATGGGTCCAAGAGTCACAGACAGCTTGGGTCGATTGGGGCCGGAACCACGCCGGGGAGGGTTTACAAGGGGAAGAAGATGCCTGGGAGAATGGGAGGGACTAAGACCAAGATCAGGAAGCTCAAGATTGTCAAGATTGATAAGGACCTCAATGTGGTTATGATTAATGGTGCTCTTCCTGGTAAGCCTGGGAACCTTCTCCGCATTACTCCGGCTAAGATTGTAGGGAAGAATATCCCTAAGAGTTAAGCTCCAATTTCGGATTTTCGGGTTTTTCTTAGCTTTATTTTGTGAATTTTTGTATTGTCATTGACTCATATCAGCGATTTGGCTGCATTCCTTATAGCATGTAATCTGGCTGTGGCCTTGTTTGTTATGATATTCGAAGCACTTTTTGATTGTAGGAACAAGAATCACTGGTTTATATTGTCTAATATCAAATGTAAGATAGTTTCTGTGAAACTGGAAATATGGTTGTTCTAATTATGAACTAAGACAAGCATGCTGGCTATTTTTCTGTATCATCACTGCATAAATGTGTATTTGTAAATGTAGGCATATATGTAGCTTCTTGTAACAATTTTTTTTTTTTAGTTTATAAAGTCCATATGGAACTAGTATATCTTCAAAAGAAAGAGTGAGCACAATGTTATGATAGAAAAGCAAAAATTTTGACTCAAATGTAATACTGTGTCCTGTGACTCCTGTCCTAGACAAAAGCCTGCCTTAATCCTAGTATTTGCAATTGATGAATGGTACACCTAATTGGAGAAGTTGTTTGCTTTGATATAATGAAATTATGAATAGAGAAATTGGTTAAAAATAGCAGTGAAAGTGGTCACTCACTTGAAAGGTTATTTATTTGGTTTTGTGAAGTTTAATATTGTCATTAACTTATGTCAGCTGTTAACTAGTCTTGTTTGGATGAATTTGGCAGCACCTCACCTGGTCACGGAGCAAATATCATTAATTTGAATTATACTTATGTGCTGTGAAAATGCAAATCTTTTGTAAAATTTTTCCCTTTAAAAAATAAAAAATAAAGGGCATGGTTTCTGGAAAAGCAATCATCCTTGAAAACTACATGGGGATAGTAGAGATACTACAGAAAATAGTGATTTTCTGTGGCATCACTCTATCCTTTGGCTACATGCTCTTTATTTTTTAAATGTACAATCATACTTGCCAATTGCCATGTTTGGTTAGAGCTTATTGGAATACTATTTAATATAACAAAATACTACTGATGCTTCCTTAAATCATGTTCACGCTACTTGAAATGCCTTAATCCAATTATTCAAGGATTTGGGATTGATAAATGGTTGCTGTTCAGTAAAGTAGGAAAGAATTTTCATTATACAGAAGTTACGAGTGAGAAAGAAATTAATCAATACTGATATAAGGACTAGTAAAGATTTCAAATCAGTATAGATTTCTCCTCTCTATAGAAAGTCGGTATGTATCTAGTTTCTCAAGAAAAGATAGCGGTGAAAGTTATCGTCATAATGGTGATTGAAATTTTAAGAAAGAAGCAGAAAAAATTGCAGAAAAGCTCGTACTTTCTTTGGTAGTTTTCACGCTGGTTAACTAGTACAATGAGCGAAGTGCAGGTATTTATACTAAAACTGACTGACTAGTGGTCTTAACAAACTTTTCAACTCTTCCACTATCTATTTTGACATCTTGGACCGAGCTTAATCGTCATTAGCAAGCTTACTTCCTTGATTAGCAAGACAGCGTGACGACCACAGTTTGCTTCTTTGCCGAAGACACTAGCCTCTTTTTTTCAACAGACTTGCAATGCAATTTTAAAGATTAAAAACTTTTGGAATCATCATTGTGTCACCTATGTAGTGTTTCACAATGGAAACTTTCCACATTAAAGGCCCTCGCTGCTCATGCTGAGCTGGACCACATATGAACCTAAAGACCTGTAACCTGGCTATACTTCTTGTATAACAGATTACCGAGTACGTTCTTGTCTGTACATATGTTGCCAAAGAGAAATTATAGGGGGCAAACTCTATTCCATAAATCTGTCTTCTCTTGATTATCCCCACAAGCACAGGATAGTACTACTGTATTAGTTTCCTGGGAGAGGATCCTCTCCTGAGCTGTCACCTAAGCTTGCACATGGACATTGATTTGCACTTTGCAGCGTGCCTGAAAACTTGGTGTCCCCTTATGATTGTAGATAAACTATAAAAATCACAGTTACTGGTGCACGCCCATAAATTCTAAACCCCAATCATTTCCTGCTCCTGAACCAAAAATAAAGTGTAACCTGTTTAAGGAAACACGGAAATTAACAGAGAGAGAGAGAGAGTAATGAATCTGAATTGTGTGTATTATTCATCTCATACAAGGGTGTATTTATAGGAAATTCTTTGTAGTGTGAATGCTCAAAGAGGAAACCAATTTGGTAACCATGAACTTTGGTTTGTAAATCTACAATGGCTGCTGCAATGATCACAGCTGCAATTCCAATAGTAAGGGCTGCTATGCTTGTTGTTTTCCCATTTACTTTATGCTACACAAGTCCTCATACCTATGCTATACACTCAAGTACTTTGTTCTATACACTCAAGTACATATTTACATTTACATGAAATAACCATAATTCATTTATACTATAACACTCCCCCTTGGATATTTCATGTCAATAGTATTTGTCTAGGCCATGCGCTTCTAAGTTGCCTTGTTAAAAACCTTGCCAAGTAATAAAACCCTGTGGGAAAAAACAACCTTGGTCTAAGGAGAAAAAGAGTACAACTCGCGTTGAGTGTGGAGTATGTTTCTGGATACTCCCCTTTGTGCTGCTTGAACTCGGCGGTGACGCTTCATCTGTTGCCTCGTTAAAACCTTACTCGAGTGTAAAACCCTGTGGGAAAAAAACAAGCTCGAGGAGGAAAAAGAGTACAATACGTCCTTCACTCTTCGAGATCGACCATGTAGACATCATAACTCCCCCTGATGTCAATATCTCTCCCTGATTGCTTCAATCATGAGAGTTCGGATAACCTTTCCAATCCGATGCTTTTAACATGTTTCTCGAAGGTGGATTTATGTAACGACTTTTAGTGAATAAGTTCGCTACATTATCCTCTGATTGGATTTGATTCATTTCAATCTTTGAGGAAGTCTGTTGTTGCTGATTATGCTTGGTGTTGTCGCTTTTGCTGTAGCCTTGCTTCATTTGTTAAAAAAATAAGCAACATTATCCTAAATGCTTGTAGGCTCATCTGTGGCAGACTTTCAAACCACAACTATTCGAACATGCGTGACTATGGATCCAATCCATATCTATTCACGAACCACTTCGTGAAGAGAAATAATCTCTGCATCGTTCGAAGATATAGCGACTAAGGTCTATTCTGTAGACCTCCAAGATATCGTGGTCTTTGTTTGGACCCAAAATGAACATTTTGGCCTGACAAGGCATGTGTTGGAGAAATTGAGCCAATGTCAGTGGCTCAAGCTATATATTGTCGACAAGCTCGAAATATATATTTAGAGGCTAAATAAAGCCTACTATGGAAGTATGACAAGTCAACTTTAGCATATTTTCCTACTTCGGCTAGGAAAAACCGAGCTAGACAAGGAAGGAGGGGTGGCAGACTAACCAAATGAAAACGAAATGTGCTGAAACTTTCCAGATCCATTCTAGACACCCAAGGATCATTTCTTATGAAGAGTGCAAGAGCTTTTTTTGAGTGGAAGATCTTCAAACAATCAGCCCAATTTTCTACAGAAGCAAAACTGGAAAACTGGACCTGTAAGAGGTCCAGCAGCATTTTCGGCCCAACCACATGGAATAAAACTCTGAAAATTTGTCAGGATGATCTACACTCATAGTGGAACATTTCATATAAAGAAGTCGAAGGCATATAATGAAGTCTTGTTGGAGAAATAATTGAAGGAATAAAGGGGCAGAAACTAACCTAAAACCAGCTCAATATTCACATGTTCATGTTTCCTACCCACATGAAGAAAGCTAGATGCTTTTCTCTTTTTCCTTGGATATATTTTTCTTCTACAATCTCTTTAATAGATCATCACCACTTCCATGTTGCTGCACCTTCATGCTTTGCTTTCATTTCATCTTTTCTCTATCTTTTCCATATTTTACAAGTGAACTTAGATCTACTTTCATTATTTTTCTTCCACTCATCATTTCACTCTTCTTTTTCTTCCCTATATAAACACCTTCTCCTCTCATTCTAAAACACACATTCACAACACAACATCAAAACATCTCTAAGATGATCTAAGTTCTCTCTAGAGCAACTCCTCTCCTTCTCTTTCTCTTACCGGTGATCACACTCCTAGAGTAGAAAAGAATACTTCAATTCAGGGTTAATTCGATAATTCTATTCATCCCACAATGAGGGTATATATATAAGTACAAAGGAGTAGTCTAACTCTAATAGGAAACAATCTTTCCATAATTACAGGATATCCTAATTAAATAAAATCCTAATTACATACAGATTTACAGCGATTCTACACTCCCCCTCAAGTTGGTGCATAGATGTCTATCATGCCCAACTTGTCAACTGAGCTGTCAAATACCTTCCTGGACACTCCTTTAGTAAGAACATCAGCTAATTGCTCCTCTGAGTTTACAAATGGAAAGCGAATAACCTTTCTGTCAAGATTTTCTTTAATAAAATGACGGTCAACCTCCACATGCTTTGTTCTATCATGCTGAACTGGATTATGTGCAATCTCAATGGCAGCTGTATTATCACAATGCAAATCCATAGGCTTTTTAAGCTTGTAACCCAGGTCTTTCAAGACATTACGAATCCACAACATTTCACAGACTCCGTGTGCCATACCTCGGAACTCAGCTTCTGCACTTGATCTGGCAACAACTTTCTGCTTTTTGCTACGCCAGGTGACAAGGTTCCCTCCAACAAAAGTGAAGTACCCAGATGTAGAACGTCTGTCAGTTTTATCACCAGCCCAATCTGCATCTGTGTACCCAACAACTTCCAATTCATCTTTTTTCTGAAACAGTAACCCTTTACCTGGCGCCATCTTCAAGTACTTCAAAATACGAAAGACTGCATCCATATGCTCTTCACTAGGACAATGCATAAATTGACTAACAACACTCACAGCATAAGCAATATCAGGTCTAGTATGTGAAAGATAAATCAACCTTCCTACAAGACGTTGATACCTCCCTTTGTCAGTTGGAACTTGATCAGGATAAATAACAAGTCTGTGATTCATCTCAATGGGTGTCTCCATTGGTCTGCAGTCCAGCATTCCTGTTTCAGCAAGTAAATCAAGGACATACTTCCTTTGTGAAAGCAAAATCCCCTTCTTAGACCTTGCAACTTCAATACCCAGAAAATACTTCAGTTGTCCCAGATCCTTCATTTCAAACTCCTTTGACAGATACTTTTGCAATTCATTCATCTCTTTCGGATCATCCCCTGTAACAATCATGTCATCAACATACACAATAAGAGCTGTAATCTTACCATTCTTGCGTTTGATAAACAAGGTATGGTCAGAATTGCTCTGTCTGTACCCAAAGGCTTTCATGGACTTTGAAAATCTTCCAAACCAAGCTCTTGGAGACTGCTTCAGGCCATACAAAGACTTCTTCAATTTACACACCTTGCCAACATCACTTGGGTAATTCTTAACACCTGGGGGCATATCCATGTACACTTCTTCCTCCAAATTCCCATTAAGAAACGCATTCTTCACATCAAACTGGTGCAAGGGCCAATCTTTGTTTGCTGCAAGTGAGATTAGAATCCGGATAGTATTAATCTTTGCCACAGGTGCAAAAGTCTCCTCATAATCAATCCCATAGCATTGTGTATATCCTTTGGCAACCAACCTCGCTTTGTATCTATTAATAGTTCCATCTGCATTAAGCTTCACAGTAAATACCCAACGACATCCTACAGTCTTCTTTCCAACCGGCATAGGTACTAGCTCCCATGTTGCATTTTTCTGAAGAGCTTCCAATTCTTCATTCATCGCCTTTGTCCATTTTGGATTCATCAATGCATCCTGCACGTTACTAGGAATAGATACAGTAGATAATTGATCAACAACAAGTGCATGTGACCCAGAAATCCTATGGTTAGACATAAAATTAGCTATAGGGTATTTAGCTTTGGCTTTGATATCTGGTTCATATTGTTTCTTAGGAATTCCCTTGGTAACCCTTTGTGATTTCCTAGGTTCGACACTTTCTAACCCAGAAGACTCATTAAAGTTTAGGGGTACCTGAGGTGGATCATTCTGACTGGGATCTTCAGTTGGTGGGGCAGAAGGGGGAATATCTTGTGTGTGAGCTTCGGATACGTCTTGATTTTGTTTCAAACTATCCAGAAAAGTCGTTTCTTCTGTCTCGGAATTCACAACGCTCTGTTCGGCAGTTTCAGCAGTTGCATTCTCTGTTTCGGAATTCACAACACTCTGTTCGGCAGTCGCATTCTTTGTTTCGGAATTCACAACACTCCGTTCGGCAGTCGCATTTTCTGTTTCGGAATTTACAACACTCTGTTCAGCAGTCGAATTTTCTGTTTCGGAATTTACAACACTCTGTTCGGCAGTTGCATTTTCTGTTTCGGAATTTCTACCTTCAAATCGTTCCTCCAAATCTTCCAAGTCTTCAAAGACATCAAAATCAATAATAGAACAAGGATTCCCTTCATAACCTCTCTCCCTGAAGGGAAGACTGAGAAGCTCCCCCTGAGTAATATGGCTCAGATTCACGGAATGAGACATCAAGAGATATATGTATAGTGCCAGTAAGAGGATCATAACATCGATAACCCTTCTGGAAGTCAGCATAACCAACAAATATACACTTACTGGCACGGGGATCAAGCTTGCTACGTTGAGGCTTGGGAATATGAACATAAGTTGTGCACCCAAACACCCGGGGCTCCAAATTAGGCATAGAAGGGATGGTCAAAAGTGTATGAAGCTTCTGATGAGGATTCTGAAACTCAATCACCCGTGAAGGAGTACGGTTGATAAGATATGCTGCTGATTTCACTGCTTCGCCCCAATAGGACCGAGGTACATTCATGCCAAACAAGGAAGCACGAACAACTTCCATCAATTGCCTGTTCTTCCGTTCTGCTAAACCATTCTGTTGAGGAGTATAAGAATTAGAGGTTTGATGACGAATTCCATGTGACCGGCAAAACTCAATCATAGGGCCATTCACAAACTCTCCACCATTGTCAGACTGAAACACTCTGATGGATTGTTGATGCTGAGTTGCCACCATTTTGTAAAATTCGGTAAACATTCCAAATACATCACTCTTATTCTTCAGTAATGACACCCATGTCATGCGAGTGCAATCATCAATAAACGTTACAAAATACCGAGCTCCAGAAAGAGAAGGAATTTTCGCAGGACCCCAGACATCGGAGTGAATCTTCATAAAAGGAACAGGACTTTTATTAAGACTTGGTGAATATGAAATACGGTGACTCTTGGCCAGTTCACAGATGTCACAGTGGAAATCCAATTCACTAACAACTGAAAACAATTGAGGTTGCAGCTTCTTAAGATAACGAAAGGATAGATGACCTAAACGGCGATGCCATAACCATACAGCTTCCTTCGCATTCTCTACCCCGTTGATCTGATTAGCTTGTCCCAAAAGATGCTTCTGTTTCTTTCCAGTCTCTGTCAGATCCAGATAGTATAATTTCCCCCTTCTAACACCATAACCAAGAATCCGTCGAGTCAGAATGTCCTGAAACACACAGAAAGACGGATAGAAGGTCACAATACATGCAAGAGCTAAAATAACTTGACCAACAGACAGGAGATTATAAGCTAGTGATGGAACAACTAAGACAGATTCAAGGGTTAAGGTATCAGATAAAGCAATAGAACCTTCTCCGGTGACCGGAGTTGGAGTACCATCAGCAGTAGAGACAAAGTCTTGAGGGGAACGTCTAAGGTTTTTCACAAGACTTGGGTCATTGGTCATATGGTCAGATGCACCTGTATCAATTATCCATGTACTATTAAATGTAACCTTACCCTTCATACCTGACTGCGCTACATTAGCGGAGGCATTGTCTAGGTAAACTTCCTCTTTAGTAGCAACAGCGGCCTTGCCCAGATTCTTTCGCGGTTTCTTGGTGAAGTCCCACCAATCAGGGTAACCAATCACTTCATAGCACCGCTCCTTGCTATGACCTAATTCCCCACAAATAATGCACCTTTTGTTTGCATATGGATTTGGTTTACCTAGAGGACGGTGTGGAAAAGGTCCTGAGAAGCCTGGAGGAGGACCCTGTTTACGTTGGGCCATAACAGAAAATTCGGTAGTTACCGAATGCCCCATAGCCTGTTTCTTTGATTGCATCATTGAGGAATTCATGATTTTCGCAAGATTGGATTTTCAAGGGTTTCAAGATGGATATGAATGTTTTGGAAAAAAAAGGTAGGGTGATGGTGGTTTGAAATTCAGGATGGTTTGATTTCAACGGTGGTGGTACGCAGCGGTTTGTGGTGTTCTTCGGGATTCAGGGTTCAGGATTCAAAGGATGCAGCGCAAGTTCAAAGGATTGAACCTGCTCTGATACCAAGTAGAAAAGAATACTTCAATTCAGGGTTAATTCGATAATTCTATTCATCCCACAATGAGGGTATATATATAAGTACAAAGGAGTAGTCTAACTCTAATAGGAAACAATCTTTCCATAATTACAGGATATCCTAATTAAATAAAATCCTAATTACATACAGATTTACAGCGATTCTACACCTAGTCCTAGTCTTCTCAGAAGCCGACTTTCAGTGCCACCAAACCCTCTGTCAACGTGCTTCGGTCCTAGTCTCCTCGGGAGCCGATTGTAGTACCACGACCAAACACCAACACAAACACATTCACATTCAACAACAACATCTCTAAGATGATCTAAGTTCTCTCTAGAGCAAACCTCTCTAAGAGCAACTCCTCTCCTTCTCTTTCTCTTACCGGTGATCACACTCCTAGTCCTAGTCTTCTCAGAAGCCGACTTTCAGTGCCACCAAACCCTCTGTCAACGTGCTTCGGTCCTAGTCTCCTCGGGAGCCGACGGTAGTGCCGCGACCACAACGGTTACAGAACCGGCCAAGCAAGGGTAACGCCCTAGCAACCCAGCCAAGCTAAAGTCACGCTTTAGCAAGATCTCAATACTTCCCGGTGATTTCGCTCTGCTCAATCTGCAATATTGAGTATCGATTGTGTGAACAAGAAGAAACTTCAGCAAAGTCCTCACCACGAGGCACAAAGAATCCCACGATGAGGTTGGTGCTCTCCTCGTCCACAATTGCTTGAAAGAAGTCAGGTCAAGGGACACCCCCGACGACCGCACCCGAACGGTGTTGGCACGCTCGCGCAAGAAAAGAGACTGTTGACCAGCTGCAACAAAATTGGAGCCAAACAGTCTTTACCCATGGTGAACACTTAACCCGTTTTGGGAAGACCTTTGTATGGGTTATGAGATACTCAACATCAGCAAAACCTTCCAAAACACTTATGTTGCTTTGGGGTGGGGATAGAAAACGCAGGCCAGCGTTGGCGGCGTTTCTGGTTGTAGGGATAGAATAAGCCCATATCGATCATACATCTTAAGTATCGAAAGATATCTTTTACTCCAATTCAATGGTGTCACGTTGGCGCAGAGTTTATACCTTAGCTAACAAGTTCATGGTAAAATGAAATGTCTAGTCTTTGTGTATCTGAGCTAAGTATAATAATGCGCTTATTATACTTAAGTAAAGCACTACTGCCTCTAACACATCTTAGTCATCATCCTTTGTACGAAGAGGATCCTTTTCAGGATCAAGACTATGGACGATCATGGGGGTGCTTGAAGGCTTGACTTTGTCAAAATGCCTAAGCTTTTATCAACACGATGCTCAAGTTCCAAACCGAGGTATAATCGTGTTCTCCCAAAAATCCTTCATCTCAAACTCGGATTTCAAGTGTTCAGCGGTTTCCCTTAGCTCTTTAAGGGTTTCTAATAAAGATCATGTCCAACATGAACCGCGATAGAATCCGAAACTTATTTATGAAAACGCGAGGGCATATCCCTTCCCAATCAAGTAGTCACTTTAGTGAGCGTTTCAAATTTTATTGCAAACGCGCTCCGTGGTCTAGAGCCACTTGACTTGGGTAAATAAAGTTCATCATGAACTTTCATATATATTCCGTATCTAGATCCCCATAGAGATACGTAGTGACCACATTTATAAGCTGCATGTTCAGTTATTCGGGAACTATCAAACTGACAGGGTAGTGGAGTGCAATGACATCCATTATGAGAGAATATGTCTCATCGTAGTCAATTTCAGGGCGTTTTTGTGAGAAGCCTTGCGCCATAAGGCGAGATTGTCATCTCTTTTTCTCAACACGCTTTCTAACGAAGACCTATTAATCAATAGGTTTTATGTAAGGAGGTGTTGGCATCACTTGGCTCAAAGACCTTCCTCTTCGTTTAAAGAATCCATCTTAACCTGGATCGCATCTTTCCATTTTAGGCCAAATTTCTCTATGTTGGTATTCATGCTTCAACAGAGTGTGGTTCGATATCATCGTACTCAACAAACTCATGCGCAATAAAATGCACAACTACATCATCAATTATGATGGAGTTTCTATCCCACGTCTCATGTACACTAGTGTAATTTTCATAGAGCTCTATATTCTCAGGAATAGGTTCTGACGTTTGAGACGTCCCCCAACGATAACCATAATCCAGAAGATACTCATGAGATGGATGTTGAGTGTGATCCAAGGATTGGTTTGTGCCAAAGTATCCTTCGAATCCACTGGCCTCCCATGCATCTTAGCTGGAGCCATGGCCTGTAACGCCAGAGTGCCACTCTCTATGGTGTTGGCGCCTTGCCTACCTCTGTGTAGGGTGGCGCTACGTCCTCTTGTAGGGACGTCCTTCCTTGCAGGCATATTTGCAACAAATGTGTGTGATCTTGTCACTTTAATAGGGATCAAGATGAGACATAGTGGGGACAGACCAAGACAATTCCTGTCGTTCCTGCTGAACATTCATGTTCTTATCTCCCCCTAACGACGGGGAGACTGTCTCATCAAAGTGATATTTTAAGGAGATCGCTTTGCAAGGGCATTAAGTGGCGGACGATTGTTGGAGTCTCAAATCCAACTGAGTTGCTCACTTGTTTTGAAGGACCTATCATAGTGCGTTGTGGTGGCGCATTTGGCACATAAATGGCTCACTCGAATGTGCGTAAGTACAAAATACTTGTACCCAGCCACTAGCTGTAACGCAGAGATACATTGAGTGGCGGTAGGTCGGAGATGATTTAGCTTTAGTTGTATGCGATATTGCATCACCCCAAACGGTTTATAAGGAGATTTGGTGTGCATCACCAATGTCCAAACTATCATCGTAGTTATTTCCGTGAGACCATTTGGGTGTGTATATGGGAATGTGATGTCCAACATCTCTCATTGCAATAACCATTGAACCTCTTCGATGTAAACTCTCTAGCATAGTCAAACCTGATTGACTGAATAGGATGATCCAAGGAGTGAGCCCGTTGTCATATGATATGTGCTAGGAGTATAGCATAAGCAGCTTTTACAAATGGACAATGGCACAACACGTGACTAGCATGTTTGTGTGTCAACCAACAACATGAGATATTTAAACGTCCGCAAGTTGGTTAATTGAATGGGTCCATAAATATCAATTTGGATTCTTTGCAAGAATGGTATTTAGTGTCCTTTGCATAGGATGGTCTCGATCCTACTTTTGCTAAAAAGCAAGCTTTGCAAAATGAATGATATCCGTGTGTTTTAATATATGGATCATCATATCATGACCTGGATGTTCCAACCGGTCGTGTCAAAGCTTATATGTGTCAGAATCCCATAAGTCATCTCTTTATGACATGGTTTGATTTGATGACTTGAATAGTGACTGCATGCAACCCACTAGAGCGACACATAAGTTCCTCTAATACTCGTTTATGTCCGTAGTCATTAGAGGTGATGCAAATGAACTCTTGTCCATTCTCACCATGTGTTTTCACATGAAAACCATTGGCTCTTTATATCTTTCAAATAATAAAGTTCGGATTTTAACACATGTCCATAATAATGCGACACTTTATTAATAGTCAATGATTACATCAAAGTTTTCCAAAGTCTATTCCAAAATCAAACTTTAGACAAATTGTAGTAACTCAATCCGTTTGGTAACTCCAATAAAATATGACCAGGTAAGTAGAGAGATGTTGGTGGAGCGAGGCTCGCTTAAATACCCCGATCTCAATTACTTTCCTAGACATCATATTTCATTGGGTGCGCCACTGAGAAAGAGTTAATACAATTGTTTTTTATTGACTAAGGCACATTTGCCGTTTTTGGAAAATAGAAAAGACTATTCTAATCAAAATCTGCGGCATCCTCGTGCTCTTTATTTGCAGCTTGGAAGTCTTTAGTGGTGAGAGTGATATCTTCACCATCTTTATCTTCAGCAAGATCGATTTCTTGCTCTCTCAATTGCCTATACTCCTTGTAGCTTACAGCTAGTTGGGTACTTGCATGGCATTGCTTGAACCAGTGCTCAATTGATCCACATCGATGACACATGTCATTGTGGTTAGCTCCCTTCATTTGAGGTGCAGGTTGTGCACGTTGTGGATATTCCCTAGAAGGATTGCTGCTACTACCATATCTCATGGTGTGACCTCCACGGCTGGTGTTGCCATATCCATCTCTCCCACGTGTGGCTTTGCCATCCCATGTGTCCGCTCTATAGTTGTGGTTTCCTTCCTTATTGGGGCGGTTATATGGACTCGTTCGTCCTCCATATCCCCTGTTATTAGGGTACCGCTCCTTGCGCCCTCTTTTGGGTGCAATATAATTTGCCTCACGAACGCTCTTGGTTCTGATGGGCCTTGAATTATAATTTTTTACGAGGATGTTATCGTGCTTTTCAGCTACTGACAAAACATTTATGAGCTCATTAAACCTCGTAAATCGTCCAGCATTGAAGTCAGTGCGATGTTGCTTTGACAGTATAAGTGCTGCGACAGGGAAGGTGGAGAGAATCTTCTCAATTAGCTCTTCTTCTGTGAGAGGTTTTCCACAGAACCTCAACATGGCTTTGAGGCGAAGAGCTTCTGAATTGTATTCAGAAACAGACTTGAAGTCGGAGAAGCGTATATCATTCCACTGAATCTTCAAGTCAGGGAGGAGGGTATCTTGGATGTTGCCAAAGCGCTCTTCTAGCGCTACCCATAGCTCTCTTGCATTTTTAATCGACATATACTCCAACCTGAGTGTTTTGTCCATATGACGTCGCATCAAAGTAATTGCTTGAGCATTCTTTGTGGGCATTCGTTGGAACATAAGTCCCTGGCGAGGTGCCTGGATTATGGGCAATATCTCCCTCGAAGTGAGGTGGTTCTCAACATCGGTTACCCAGCTATAGTAATGAGCCTGTTGAGTCAAGCATAGGAAAATCGAGTCTAGGTCCATTCGACATCCTGAGAAGAAAATAAGATATATTAGTTTCGGAGCTAAACTTCCACGAAAACTAAGATTTCTGAGCTATGCTACCAAGAAATCAACTTCTAAGAATATTTAGTTTAGACCGAAACAATGATGTTTATATGGTCATAAATCGATGCTTACGGACGTTCTTAGTCCGAAGTCTTATGAACACTCTTAGTTCATTGATTACGAACACTCTTAGTTCGTATAGCGTGAATCCCCCACGATTCCGCTTTATATAGTCATACATTGATGCTTACAGACGCTCTTAGTCTGAAGTCTTATGAACACTCTTAGTTCGTATAGCGTGAATCCCCCACGATTCCGCTTTATATAGTTGCAAGTTTCTGAGAAAAAGAAACACAGGAAAAAGGTAAAACTCAAAAGCGGGAACTTTTAGTAAGAAATACCTCGAAATAGTTCTTGGCCTTTATGTACCCCACAGTCCGTAGTTTCCGGAAAGTTGTTCGGAAAGTGGTCCGAAAAGTAGACCGAAAAGTTGCCGGAAAAGTGCCGGAAAGTCGCCGGAAAAGTCGTCGGAAAGTCGCCGGAAAAGTCGCGGCAGGTGGCTCGGCAGCTGCTGCGCAGCGTCTCGGCAGCTGTTGCGCAGCTGCTGTGCAGAACCTGGAAGCGGTTCAATTTTTCCGGTGGTCGGTTCTGGCGGTTCTAAGGCTGGTTCTGGGCTTTTTAGAACAAGAGCTTTGATATGTGGTAGGGTTTGGAGGTTTTTTGTAGGTTTGGAAAAATGACTTCGATTGGATATAAACTTCCTCTACTCTTTGTCGATTTTCGATTCTAATTCTAGAGCAACATCGTGCTGATAACGTGTTTAAGGAAAAACGAAAATTAACAGAGAGAGAGAGAGAGAGTAATGAATCTGAATTGTGTGTATTATTCATCTCATACAAGGGTGTATTTATAGGAAATTCTTTGTAGTGTGAATGCTCAAAGAGGAAACCAATTTGGTAACCATGGACTTTGGCTTGTAAATCTACAATGGCTGCTGCAATGATCACAGCTGCAATTCCAATAGTAAGGGCTGCCATGCTTGTTGTTTTCCCATTTACTTTATGCTACACAAGTCCTCATACCTATGCTATACACTCAAGTACTTTGTTCTATACACTCAAGTACATATTTACATTTACATGAAATAGCCATAATTCATTTATACTGTAACATAACCAACACATACCAGGTCTCCATGAGCTACATTTTCTTCACAGAACAAAAGGAGAGGAAAACATGAACTACAATGTAAAAGTAGATGGTCTCTCTTCTGAGGTACAAGGCTCTTCTAAACTACCGTCGAATAAATATCAGGAAAGAACTAACACTACTACAGAAATTGAAACAGACGACGGGCAAAAACTGTCGTCTGATATGGAGGCTGACCGTCGTATATCGAGGGGCCGTCTGATGAAAGTCAATTGTAGGGAACCGTCGTATGAAGGGCTCGGCAGCATGGCAGCAGCATGTCGGCAGCAGGGCGACTTTAGAAACTGTTGTGTGATTGCAATTCAGAGGTCGCTTTATTTTATGCCCGTTGTGTGATTTTCATTCAGACGACAGTTTTTCAAAGTATCCATGATCTATTTTAAATTCAGACGACAGTTTTTATTTTTAGGTCATTGTAAATATTGTGCACATACGACAGTTTTTTTGTGGTTATTGTTGTCCTAATAGAATGATTCAATGCATTGTATATGCTGAAACTGAAATAAAAAATGATCAAATTAACAGTAACTGATCAATATATAGAAGAAATTGTTATAATCCACATCATGCACCAAAATAGATTGTGCAAATGTAATCTTTCATCTACAAAAGGAGTACATCTAATACTAGTCTCCTAGCAATATACATCCAGAAATTTACTTAAGTCTAGCTATGCAAGCTTTGCTGCTCTCATGGCCTCATTGGAGTCTAGCTTTAGAAGCTTCTGTAGGAGCTTTTTGCTCTCTTTCTGTAGTTCCAGCTGCATATGGATCAATAGTTCACTGAGGGGTACACATGCCAAAACAGAAACACTGCAATTCAATTATACCCTTTCTCACCAGTATTGCTAGGATCATGTACCTGAGATTAGAAAAAAGGAAACAACATACTTATTCACATATGTGGTCAATGAAATACTGAATTTATACATGTTCTCATCATTTAGGAAAGGAAACAACAAACTGGACTATATCTAAAGCTTCTTTAAGTGCTCCATGTTTCACCAAATTCAAGGGAACGGATAGCCGTAATGCATGCATCATTTGGAATGACATAATTCCTACAAGCGCTAATCCATCTGTGCATATGGAAGCTAAGATATGCAAAGCAGCTGCTTTATCAAAAAGATTACTGCCTCCAATATGCATTGCCAATGACAATACTTGAGCAAATCTTGAATAATTGACAATACTATAATTTTGGAACACAAAGGATCCAAAACACACCTGAGCATAAACAAGTCCACTGATGTGAGCCATGTCACAAAGCAAAAGCAGTAACCAAACTCGTTTTGTAAACAAAAATCATTCCAAACCATAGCTCTAACGTTCTAAGATTATGAACAGACATGTACATACCCAACAACTTACTTCTTTGACCTGAAGATTTAGTATATGCTTAACTATTCAAATGTTTGTATCACACTAGAACAACTTTGACTCATAAATCACTAATGTTATACGTACTTCACATCATGGAAACCTTATCTAGCTAGAGAGTTGTGAAACGTACCAAATGCTATGATGGTGCAGGACACTAATGTACCAATAGCACCAAACATTACAATAGTAATGAAATTACGAAAAAAAACTGCTTCTTTTTCACTAAACCTGTATGGATAAAGGATTTTAAGAGCACATATATCTCAATTTCATCATTCAGATAAATTCTCTTATAGTTTGCAGAGGCAAGCCAGTTGAGTTATTTTTTTTTTCTTTTTTTTCTGCCAAAGAATGCCAAACTAACACTGAAACACAGCTCAAATTAACGACAATCAGAACCCCAAATCATGTAAAGCTTTTCAAGATTTAAATTACCGAGTCTACAAAAATAAAAATCAACAAATCAGAGAATGAATTCAAAGAAATTGAATCAACAAACCACTAAATGGAAAATAGGAATGGTCAACTTTAGGATAAACTATCATTGGACAAACTATCATACACATGGAGAGATACAGCTTCTATTTCATATACAAAGGGCTTTCAACCTTGCCATGATAAGTATTAATTGTGTGTGTTAAAATGTAGAGCCATTAAGGCATTATTTATTTTTAACAAGACTGCAGAGTATTGGATATGTTGCTTATTCTACTTGGCTCACAGAATACATAGCACACTAATCTTCATGAGTAGTAATTATCATGGCAAGAGCACTTGATGAATCTAACAACACTAGAACAACAAAACAGAACCGCCCAACTAAACCTCACAATAACAAAGGTCCAAAGCTAGAAGACAATGAACCATCAATATGCACCAAAAACTTAAAATCAAAATAAATCTTAGGACTTTTCCTAAGAACTTCAGTCTGGGGCAATTGCAAATTACAAGATGCATGTTCAATCTCTTATGCAAGTATTTCTAACCAGTTTCCTAAACAATTCTTTGGACCAAAACCTAGACGCACCAATTCCCAACCATTCAGGACATGTTCCAAATGAATGTAAAGAAGATAATTATTAAGAGATATCCCACATGGAATTATCAAAATTCGGCCACCACAAGACAAATGGTACATAGAGGATCAAAATGAAATGCACAACCCATCAGAAAACAAACATTGATCAGAGTAGTAAGCCTAATTGAGTAGACCCTGGTACTTCGACTAGCAAAACCAACCAACTGGTAGACAATTATAATTCCCTTGAGTCACTTCTTCACACTAGAAACTCTTATACGAAATAAGTATCGAAACCAATCCTATCTAATAATGCAACAAAGCTAAATACTACTGATGCAAATAGAACTAAAATCGAGCACAGAAAAAGGCCAATTCCATGAAATGTAAAACCCACCTTCCTTATGAACGACTCCCCAAGCCTTTCCATGCCTACCATCCTGTCAAAATTAAAAAACCAGCATAAACCCTAAACCCTTAAACAATCAAGAAAACGCAAAACAAAATCCACTCTCACATTACACACAAGCAATCAAATTCAAAACCAGAAGATTCAAACCAATCTCAAATCCATATCATTTCTCAAAACCCAGCAATAAACAAACCTTGTAAAGATTGATTTTGGTGATCTGATACAAGACGCCGGGCCAGTCAGGTTATTGCCTCTAACATCACTGAGCATAAAAGGAAACTTCAATACCAACAGAAACACAAAAAGAACACAAAGAAACCAAAACTGGTTGAAATACAGAAGGAAAATACTTACAAGTACCACAGACCAGTTAATTGACACGTATCAGGGGACAGTGCTCCAGTCAAAGAGTTGCCTCGCAATCCACTGTAAACTCAAATTCCAACCAAGAGAATCAGAAATAATATATAGAGGACTTTTACCAAATACAGTAAAGTAGCTACAAAACAAAGGTTTGTAAATAATCTACTGAATCAAAAACACACATGAAAGCAAGAACAAATGCAATACACAGAAATTCATGGAATAATTGTTTCAAGTACTCACAGAGATATAACAGTTACAGACCATCAGTTACAGTTCATGATTTGACAAAAACAATGAAGCAAATGAAAGTAGACAAGTGAGAAATGAGAACCCAGAAGAGAGAGAGAGAGAGAGATTATTAATACCTAGTAGTGGGGCATCGGAAGGGGAGGTTGAAGCGACAAAAAGAGGAAGTCCGATTAACTGAGAAACTGAGAGAGGCCGGAAGCTAAGAGATGAAAGTTGGCTCATCTCTATTTCGGTATCAATCGCACTATCCCTTTTGCTTCGAATGGATTCGATTCACTACCAACCTTTGTCTTTCTTTTCAGTATTCACATGAGCGCCTCCGCTGCTCTCGACCAAAGCAGATTTCACCTCCGCCTTCGACCAGAGCTCTAATTCTGATCTTCGGACCCTCCACTTTGAGCCCGATGACCTCCCTCTTGGTCCTCTTACTGCAACAAAAAAATAATCGCATCAGAAATCAAAATCCCCAAAATTCAGGAAATCAAAAACTTAGGTCAAAATCGAAAAGAAGAGAAATTGGATACCCATTGGTGCTGGAAAGTGAAGGCTCGATTTAAGCCAAGGGAGTTTGGCTGCCGGTGACGACGTCATCTTTGACGCCGGAGAGGCTCCTCTCAGATTAGTTTGATGCGGAAACTGATTTGGTTGTTGGAGACATGGATTTGGGGTATAGGTGTAGAAGATAAGAGGGAGAGAGGAGCGAGGTCTACTGATTTGGTTTTGGATCCGATGAATTTGGTGTCGGTGTAGACTGTAGAACAAAGGTCTTGGATCCGATGGACTTCAAGTGTAGGTTTTGGTTTTGGGGAGACGCTGTCGGGAGAGTGAGGTGAGGAGATTCGGGTTTTGGTTTTAGGTCTGTCGAGAGAGAGAGTGAGGAGGTTTGAGTTCTTCGTTATTTTCTTTTCTGAAAGTGTTTTGATGCCCGGCCTACATTAATTTGGACAACGACTCACACAACAGAATTTTATAAAGGGTGTTTCTAAATGTACCCAGCAAAAATCCAAGTATACCCAGCAATTATTTTTAAATTAAAAATATATAATAAACTCAATTAATTTTTCCATCATTGCCCCATCGCCAAACACCCTGCAAATATTGGGTTTTTCTTTCTATACCCAGCAGCAACGTCTAAGGATTGATTTATAGGAAGAGAAGTTAATTAGTTTCTTCTTGTGGAATCCATTATTCAATGAATATTACTTCTTGATCTTGGTGGTAGAGACAACAAATCAATTCCATTGAGATGATTTCTCATTCAGTTTGAAGATGATTTGCACCTTTCTCAACTCTTGAAAAAATTTTCTCTTCCCTCTAATAATAATTTGTTCTTTTATTTTGCTTAGATGATTAATTGAACACAAAAACTCATCAAATATGTCTCAAACTGAAGCAATTCCTACCGGAACATGAATCTTGAAACCCAAAATAAAAGAGAAAGGGAATAAGAAGTTGCTGGGTTTGTTTTGTGTAGATGAGGGTATTTTGGAAAATTTATCTGCATTTAATTAGATATTATTGGATATAAATAATTAGCTGGGTACACTTAGAATTTTGCTGGGTACATTTAGAAAGACCCTTTTATAAAAATGTGGTATGTATGCGGCCATTTGAAATTTGGGATTTGTCTCCTATCAATTTAACTTCCCTCTTTGGAAGTTGAAGAAAAATGGTGGTGGGAAATCTCTCCCCTTTCTGTCAAACATATTGATTAGACGACAGTTTTATTATTTTTCATCGTATGATCAATACATGGTATGGGGAAAATTCAGGGTTTGAGATGCGATTTGGCACCACTTACATGGTGGGAAACTTGCCGCTCAAATTTTTTAGGGTCATACAACGGTTCTGTCATTAAACGTCTTCTGAACTAATTCATAATTGCATATCAGACGACGAATTTTATAAAAACGACGTCTAAAAAAATAAAAATCAATCAGACGGCGGAAAACTGTAATGCGTCGTCTGAAAGGTGTCGTCTGATTGGAATTTTGTAGTAGTGTAATTCAGAAAGGTCCTGTAACTCTGTTTCTCAGTGATACTCTGTTTCCAAGCTTCCTAGTTCTCTGGCCCAGCCTTGCATTATGTTATTCAATTCGGTTTAATGAAGAATATTTGTATACCACAAAAATGTTCAAAAGAAAAAGAAAAGAAAAAATACAGCACATTAAGTAATAAACAGTCATAGCACAGGGATCCTTTTTCTGGCCATTCATAATCACAAATAGTAACATCTGAGTCTGCTTGGAAATGAACATAGAAACATACAATGTCTCTCTCTACATAAATCCTCAAGGCGCTGAAGGAGTAGAAGATGCGCCTGTAATCCCTGTGTAACCCTCTCTGGCTAAAAATGCAGCCATCTCGTCTAATTTCCGTTCCTGATCAGATAATTTTCGTCCCTGATCGTCTAATCTCCGGAATATGGTCTCTCTAATTAGAACTAGTTGCTCTAGAATTATGTCATGACCCTGATGAAGCCGGATAGTCTCCTCAATAGTGGACGTTGGTGCTGTATTAGCCACACGATCTCTGCCATCATCAACCAACTGCTGAGAATTCATACAATTGTCGAAATTCCACTGCGATCCGCATTTGGAGGCTACACTTTTCAAGTCCTCGGCCTTGAGAATCAAGGCTTCCACTTTTGTTTGACATCTGACATCTATAGCTGAGATGACGGGATTATCAGAAGAAGAAATATTGTTGGGAGATGCCCAGCTCAGAAGTTGTTCTCCATAAAAATCCCCTTTCCCAAGGATCTTGTCATCACGTGACTCGGTGATCTCCGAGGAACCTGTTGTTGTGGCATTGCAGCTAGTCGTGTCAGTCATTCCAATTGTGCCTCGGAGAATGAAGATCATCAAACCAAGTGGTTCTCTAGCTCTAACAACATAGCTATTCCTCTCGTACACCTTTGGCTCGATATGGTTGCAGATGATTTCCAACACGTATTCGTGCATCTTTTGAAGCGTGGGTACCTGTATATAATCCAGATTCCAGAGCCTATAATTAGTATGTGAAATTACATTTTGTCAACTAAAATTGAAATCAATGAAACTTTTGGAAATAATTTAATTAATCATTAGAGAATGCTAGGTGAACCACCTTTTGAGGAACCACCTAGAGCCCACCTTAGGTTGTAGCTTATGTGGCGTATCCATATCATTAAAGCATAATTTCTGATTTTTATATTTCTATGTTTTCTTAATTACAAAAATTCTTTTTTTCTTTTTTACTTTCTTGATTTTATCTCTTAAACCCTTTTTTTTTTCTTTGTGATCGATGTGATATTATCTGGGCAACGTCTTCTCTATCAGACGTTGTTTTCTTTTCTCCTCCTCTCACCCCTCCTCAACCCTCTCACCTCTTCTTCAATTGATCAACGCCTTCTCAATTTGATCTCGGTTTCCTCGCAAGTATCGTCAACAAACCCTCTACCTAAACGTGGTTAGTTCTTTTTTTTTTTTTTCTTCCTGATTATGAAACACGAATAGCATAGCTTGTTCGAAATTAGGGTTTAGGGGGAAGTGGATTTGAATTAGGATTTGATCAACACATTCTCAGTCTGATTTTAGTTTCCTCACAAGCATTGTTAATAGAGCCTTTGCCCATTCTTATCGTGTTTCATACTTAGGAAAAAAAAAAAAAACTAACCACGTTTAGGCAGAGCGTTTGTTGACGATATTTGCGAGGAAACCGAGATCAAATTGAGAAGGCGTTGATCAATTGAAGAAGAGGTGAGAGGAGGAGAAAAGAAAACAACGTCTGATAGAGAAGACGTTGCCCAGATAATATCACATCGATCACAAAGAAAGAAAAAAGGGTTTAAGAGATAAAATCAAGAAAGTAAAAAAGAAAAAAAGAAAAAAAAAGAATTTTTGTAATTAAGAAAACATAGAAATATAAAAATAAGAAATTATGCTTTAATGATATGGATACGCCACATAACCTGCCACCTAAGGTGGGCTTTAGGTGGTTTCCCAAAAGGTGGTTCACTTAGCATTACTCGATTATTACTCTAATCATTAGGGACAACTATATCATAAACATATATGTTCATTTAAACCATTCGCTCTTCTTTTAACAGTGGCATTATAGAGAGGTTGAAAAACATACTTTCTTTAGGGCATTCATGCCGAGATGGCGTTTTATGGATTGTTTGATATCACTTGGAGGATTAGCGAATAGAACATCCACATCAACATCAGCATCCATGTGTCCTTTTTTGCCTAGGCAATTCTCCGGATGTTCAATGTCTACTGTCAGCCCCTGGTTTTGTTCTGACGGTGGTTCCGGAGGTTCAATGTCTACTCTCAGCTCCTGGTTTTGCTCTGACGGTGGTTCCGGTTCCGGAGGTTCAATGTTTACTCTCAGCTCCTGGTTTTTCTTTGACGGTGGTTCCGGAAGTTCAATGTCTACTCTCCGCTCTTGGTTTTGCTCTGACGGTGGTTTCTCCTGAAGATGCAAGCTATCTTGCTTGAGGATAGTAAGTAGGCAATCAGGTGCATTGCCAATCCAAGAAGAATAATTAGGAAAATCCACGGCATGCTTTGCTATGCAATTAGCTGCTGCATTACTTTGGCGCTTACAATGTCTAAAAGGTTTAGGTTTAAATTTTGAAGCCGACTTGATAATTTGTCCCAGGACGGGTCGAAGGACGTCAGTTATTCTTTCATTTGAGTCCAAAGGCTGACAGAGGCACTCAATGAGATCTTTGTTATCAGACTCCACCACAATCCGCCCCTCGCCTTGAAATTTATTCCTAGTGAAAAATGCAATAGCTTTTTTTATGTTGTCAGCTTCAGCCAAAAATCTGTCCCTGAATTCTAAACCACCTCTACTTTCAGCACCCAAGAAAGTTCCACCTGCATCCCTGCAAACGTAACCTGTTCCTGCCTTCTTAGTTTCGGGGTTCCACACAACACTACAACTGAGCTTCACCCAGCCAGGTTCTAACTGTTCATACTGGGGAATTGATTGTAGATCATCCTGTCCAATTGCCAAAAACTTAGTAATTAGCTAGCATTATAAAGATGAGTATTTATTAATTATTTATAAGCCTCTAACATAAACTATATTGATATGTAATATATGTTTAAATAATTAAGGAGATCTAAAAATAAAAAAGGTCAATCGATTGATTCCCCAAAAACTTGGTTATTAATTTCTATATCTGTTCATGAAATTAAGATCGTTAATTTCTATGGTGAGATTTTTGATGCTCTAGCGATCTAAAACATATACATATACATATAGCTAGTAGCTAGATTACCTAGATGAGAGTTTCTATTGGGACCTCAAAATCTACTCACTAGACCTCCCTCAATTTTTAATTATTCAATTACAAAAAGACTGTTAAAGACAACAAATTAATAAGGAAAATTTTTTTTTTCTCTGCAAAGATTTATAATAATGGAAACACATTTACAGTACTTTAATTATTCATTTCCATTTTTGTTCTCATTTCATATTTCTCATTTTCTTTGTTTATAAAAGCTTTTAAAAAAGAAAAAATCAAGAGAAAATGCATTCAAAACTACTTGGCAAATTATATAAAAATAAAACTATGATACAAAAGTCTTTTTCTTGAGGATCATGAAACGGGGGATAGAGAGCCCTCATGTAAACTAACAAAATAAGTTTGTGAAGCGGCATATAAGACAAAAATAAATAATAAAAGAACAGAGCGTGAGCAAATTTAAGAACAATTCTTAGGTTCACCCCTAGGGTGAATGAGCATATTCATTCTCTCTAGCGATTAACGCATAATAACTTTATAATTTTCTAATCCAACCATTCATGTTATATAATATAATACAAAGATTAGCTATGTAAAAAATCAATCAAATTGAAGACCTTTTAGTTATTCATTTCTATGAAATACATGAACGGTTCATCATAATAGTAATAAGTGTTGTTAGAACCATCCATTTATTTGATTCAAGTAGATAATTAAACGATTTCCGATTCGATCGATTTTTTACAGAGATGATCTTTAAAGGATAATTTAGGATATAGACCGTTGGATTGTAAATTTATTAAGTAAAAATATGTTAATTGACAACGGGGTGAATATGCATATTCACCCTAGGGGTGAACCTAAGAATTATTCCAAATTTAATATCGCAACCTATCTAAATTCCAGCATGCAACCATAAACAATAAAAACTAAGCTTTAAAAATCCATAATTAAGCATGAAACAGTAGGCTTGAAAAACCCCTGATAAATTTATGTTAATTAGTTACACTATCTTTTTTCAATGATTATCTCATATTTTTTTTTTGAACAATGTCAAGTTTATTTTGTGGTAAATAAATAATTATGGGAGCACTAACTCATCTTTAATGCACCCAAAAATTTTCTTTTATGAGTAAGGTTAAGTTAGGTATATGAAAGAGGTTTACTTAGCAAATTTTACTTTTTAAAAAGCAAATAGGAGGTGTAAAGAGATGAGAGGTCAAATAAGCAAATATTGAGATCCCAATAGAAAAACTCTACCTAGATATAGTGATGAAGCCGCATGCTTTCCCTTAACGCCTCATTTGGTTCGCGGAAATGAAAGTAATTCCTTTTGTCTTTTCCATGGGAATGGAAATAAAATTTTCGAAGAACTTTCCATTCCGATATTTGGTAACATAAGGAAAGTTATCCGGAAAGTTGTTAAAAAGTTTATAATTAATGTAATAAAATAATATGTTCTGAGTAATAAATGCAAGGAAAAAAAAGGGAGAAAGCGATTCCTTTGAAGTATGGAAGGAACCACTTTCCCCCCTATTTTCCTTTGCTTCAGGAAAATATTCCCTTCTTTTTGTCATTCCAAACGCAGGAAAAGAACAAGTTTTTTTTCCTGATGCTTACTTTCCGCGAACCAAACGAGACCTAAATATTTAGTTGATCAATTAACTGTAAGTACGTACCTACGCATAACATGCAGTAGGTTTACATACAAAATGTTACGTACGTACATATGTACTGCTATATTATAGCTAGCTTGAAACGTACGTGTCATAGATAAACTAATAAGTACGAAAATGTTAATCAATAGGAATTAGCTAGGAAAGTGGAAGAATAGATTATGGTGTTAGCTAACTTTATTTGGCTAGCCTCATGGATCCATCATTTAACGAAAATTATGAAGAATTATAAGGGAAAATGGTTTGAACCTCGTTTGGTATCTGATCGGTGTTCTCTTCAATGCCAGCCAACTTTTCCGACTGCTCAGAATCAATCTTCGACTGGCTCAAGTTCTGCTGGGTAATAATTTGCATCAAGTCCATGGCCTGGAGTTCAAAGGCTTCTACTCTTGTTTGGCATCTGACCCATCCGGTGAAAGTTGGAAGAGGGTCATAATAAGACCTCATGTAGTTCCTTGCTGCCCAATTTTGAATTTGTATTCCACAACAATCACCTTTTCTTAGACGCTTAAAATGGCTGTTGGTAATCTGAGTTTCGGTACAATATTGGTCAATTTCACCTTGTATGATGAAGATCATCTGAACAAGCTTGTTTCCGGCCTGTACTTCAGGAATGTGGTCTTTGTTATAGACAACTGGCTTCATATATCTGCACAAGGTCTTTAACCCGCTTGCATCCAGCATCTTCTGAATCAACGGTACCTATATGTTGACTTTTGAGTCATTAATAAGTTTAATAAAAGAATATTTGAGTCATTAATAGAATGGCTAAAATCTGTTTAGTCCATGTACTATGCCTCTCTCATCGTTTCAGTCCCTGACATTCCAATTTAATCTGAAAAATCCCTGAGGTCTCAATTTCCGTCTAATAGGTCATTTTCGCGGGAAATTAGGAATTGGTCTTGGGTGAAATGTCCAATATACCCCACAGTTATTTCTTTTTTCTTTTTTTTCCTTTTTAATTTATTTTTTTCCTTTTTTCTTTTTCCTTTTTAATTTTTTTTTCTTTTTTCTTTTTCCTTTTTAATTTCATTTTTCCTTTTTTTATTTTTATTTTTTTCCTTTTTCCATTTTAATTTCTTTTTTTTTTTTCTTTTTTTTTTTTTCTTTTTCCTTTTTAATTTCTTTTTTTTCTTGTTTCTTTTTTCTTTTTCCTTTTTAATTTCTTTTTTTTCTTTTTTCTTTTTCCTTTTTAATTTCTTTATTTTTCTTTTTCCTTTTATTTTTCTTTTTTTCCGTTTTCCATTTTCATTTCTTTTTCTTTTTCCTTTTTAATTTCTTTTTTTTTCTTGTTTCTTTTTTCTTTTTCCTTTTTAAGTGAAAAGTTTCCAAATTGAGGCTTGATGTGGAGAGAGAAAGTGGGATTTGAGTGGGAGAGAGAGAAGTAGGCTGTGAAAACAAGAGGGGAGTGGTTTAGCGGCGAATTTCCGAGCTGATTGGGAAACAGATGGGTTGTGGAGTTTGATCGGAATGGGATTGGTGGGTTGAGGAAGTAGAAAGTAGGCAAAACGAAAAAGAAAAAAGAACTTAAAAAGGAAAAAAAAATTAAAAAGGAACAAGAAAAAAAGAAGAAATAGCAAAAAAGAAATTAAAAAGGAAAAAAAGAAATTAAAAAGGAAAAAAGAAATGAAAAAGAAAAAAGAAAAAAGGAAAAAAAGAAATTAAAAAGGAAAAAAAAAAAGAAAAAAAAAGAAATTAAAAAGGAAAAATGAAAAAAAAAGGAAAAAAGAAATTAAAAAGGAAAAAGAAAAAAAATGAAAAAAAGAAATTAAAAAGGAAAAAGAAAAAAGAAAAAAAAAGAAATTAAAATGGAAAAAGGAAAAAAATAAAAATAAAAAAAGGAAAAAGAAAAAAGAAAAAAAAGAAATTAAAAAGGAAAAAAATAAATTAAAAAGGAAAAAAAAGAAAAAAAAAATAACTGAGGGGTATATTGGACATTTCACCCAAGGCCAATTTCTAATTTCCCGCGGAAAGGACCTATTAGACGGAAATTGAGACCTCAGAGACTTTTCAGATTAAATTGGAATGTCAGGGACTGAAACGATGAGAGAGGCATAGTACAGGGACTAAACAGACTTTAGCCCTAGAATTGCTAGAATTTATATATAGAAGAACATCTGTATTTAGTATGTAGTACTGACTTGTATTACAATGTGATGTACAGTACAATAGGGCTTGTATATAATCCCTTTTACACGACTATGAATAATATATCAGAATATATATTATCAAATATTTCTCTCTTTCCATCTCAATATTTGGTTTGTAAAAAAACCTCTAGGCGAAACACAAACGACCTAAAAGTGGGCCTTCAAAACTTGCGGAGCGACCCGGTAAGGCAAAATTTCAATTTCTTGATGGCGGCAATGAGTCTCATGCTCTCCAGACTAGGCAGAGGCAAGATAACGGCGGCGTTGGAATCCCGACCAAGGTTCTCGAAGGCTCCGGTTGAGACCATTCTCGGCTGAGGGTGGTGTTTTTGGACGTGGTTTGGCGGATCATGTAGGAACTGCGAGGTGGGTGTCGGCCCCTGCAGCTTTCAAGGAGCTCGGGCTCTGCGTCGTTTGACTGAGCTTGGGGTCAAGTCTGGGCGGTTGGAGGCGACCGGTGGTGGCATTGAGCCTGAACGAAGTCAACTTGGGCTGTGATGACGCAGGTTTCCAGCGTTCTATGACAACGGCAGGAGGGCCGAGATGGGTCGATCGCCAACGATGGCTAGGCAGGGGCTAGGAAACTAGCTGGGACTGATCTGGCAGCGCTGGTGATGAGTGCGGCTGCAGGCTGCAGGCAAGAAGCCCTTTCTGAAAAATCGACGGGAAACCCTAGTTCTGAACCAGGGTTGACCGCTAGTTTGGCCCGGCTGGATGGAGCATATGGGCCGGAGAAAGTGGATAGGCTTAAGGCTACTTTCTGTGGGCCGCTGGTGTTAACTGGGCCTGTTTGTAGGAGCCTCAAATTTGGATAGGGCCTGCAGACCTTCAAAAAGAGCCCGAGGAGCAACCTGTTGTCGAGATTGTTGGCTACTGAGGAAGCTGAAGATGATGCTGGTTCCAACCCTAAAAGGAAGGGATTAGCGCTTTCTTCAGTTCTTTAGTCTTTTAGACAATTCTGGACTCAAGCCTTTTGAAGTAGGGATACTTTCTATAGGCTTTTCTAAGATGTTTCTAGTTGATATTTGTACCACAATTGCGTGATTGGCAGATTAGACTAGATGAATATATTTTCCTTAGAGAGCGAGATTATTCTTGCTTAGTTTAGGCTTGCTGTTCAGCGAGCGTCCCCTTAGACTTTAATGAGTTTGTGGCTTAGATAGATTATTCGGTTTGTTCCGGGGTTCCTTATGTAAGTTTTGTTGGACTCTGGCATGTTTTCATGGCTTAATTACCAATGAAATTAATTCGTATTCAAATATATATATATATATATATATATATATATATATATATATATATATATATTTGACTTAGTATCAAAGTGAAGATCCAAAAAGACTTACCAATGAAATTAATTCGTATTCAAATATATATATATATATATATATATATATATATATATATATATATATATATATATATTTGACTTAGTATCAAAGTGAAGATCCAAAAAGACTGTCTGTTTGTTTTTTCTTATTGTCCATTCCTCTTATTCAGATGTTAGATTCTTGTTCCTTCCTCTTAATCAGATGATTGGACTATTTCTCATAAGGCCGTTTTTGTCTTTCATAGCCAACATGTTTTTTCTCCAACAACCCTAATTTCGACTAGTTGATCATCTACTCTCGACCAGTCAAATGGCATTCTGTCTTGATTCTACTACATAATCAAGTGTTTCATTTTTTTTCTTCCGAAATGGCATTCTCTCAATTGATCTGCAACAACTGGAAGAACTTTCGACACACCAAGACAACATGTTACAAATTGGTTGGCTACCCACCTGGCTACTTTAACAACTCCAAGTCTGATGGTAAGATCTCTGCGTTTGGGTAAGGTTAACGTTGCTTTACAAATTTTTGACTTTATTAGTGGAGATATTGGATAATTGATTCAGGTGCCTCAGATCATATGACTTATAATAAATCTCGTTTTTCCCATTTGTCGCCCTCGCATGTGTCTAGTGTTATAAATGCTAATGATGAGTATTTCCTTGTAATAGGAATAGATACAATTTGAGTCACTCCTGCTTTAGCAATCCATAATGTTTTATATGTTCCAACTTTATCCCATCACTTAGTATCCGTATCGCAGTTAAATGCTCAGTCTAAGTGCTTAGTAGCATTCTTTCCTATGTATGTCATTTTTCAGGATCTCCTCACTAGGGAAATAATTGGTCGTGGATGTAGGAGGGGTAGATTGACCCATCTTGATTGCATGTATGGTAGACAAAAGCCAACAAAGACACCTCAAGCTGCCTTGATAACAAGTTCTTGTCAAATTGAGGTACGGTTGTGGTATCGCCATCTTGGGCATCCTTCTTTTAGCAACATGAAAAGAAAAAACCATGCCTTCTCTATTTATTGGGATAGATGAGTCTGTTTTACGTTGTGAAACCTGTGTTCTTGCCAAATTTCATCGTGCTAGCTATCCTTTTAAGTGTTTCCAATAAAAGTACTTACCCATTTGAATTTATTCATTTGATTTGTGGGGACCTTCCAAAGAATCCACTAGCATGCGTTACTTTGCACTTTTCATTGATGATTGCACTAGACTCTCTTGGCTAGTGTTGCTCAGAACTAAAGATGCCCTTTTTATTTACTTTTCAAGCTTTTAAGAGTCTCATTCAAACCCAGTATAATGGCCATATTAAAGTTTTGTTTTAACAATGGGGAGAGTACATGAGTCATGAGTTTCAGGATAATCTTCAACCATATGGAATTATTCATCAAACTACTTTTCCTCAAACCCTTGAGCAAAATGGAGTATTAGAGCGAAAGAATTGCCACCTGTTAGATGTCGCTTGAGCACTATTGTTTGGTGCTCAGATTCCTAAGCATCTATAGGGTAAAGCAATTCAAGCTGCTGCTCAGCTTATTAATCGTCTTTCATCTAGTGTTATTCAGAGTCGTATTTCTTTGGAGGTTTTGTCTACCCATGTTTCTATTCCATCCTTTCATAATCTTCCAGCCCGTGTCTTTGGATGTTTTGCATTTGTACTCATACCTGACAAACGGAGATCAAAGTTAGATGTCCGGGCTCTCAAGTATGTGCTTGTGGGTTATGGTTCTCATCAGAAAGGCTACAAGTGCTATCATCCACCTACCCGGAAGTTCTATGTGACAATGGATTTGACATTTTATGAGGACGTGTTATTTCCCCTCCCCCAACACAACCTCTCTTCAGGGGGAGAATGAGTTGTTTGACGAGACATTTGTTGGTGGAGCATCAAGAAGAATCAGGAGCCTGAAGAAGAACGTATTGAGGACCAGGATCTGACTGGTCGAAGTATCCAAATCAACCAGTCGAGACTACAGACCTGCAAGAACACAAAAGCTTGATTGACCACTCAAACCTATCTGTTGACCAGTTAAATTCAGAGGAGCACAATATCTACCAGTCAAATCCAGAGGAGCACATTATCGACTAGTCGAATTCTGTGGCACTAGAACACAAGACATATTTTGACAAATTAGAAAATCAAGCTGAAGAACCTTTGACAGTGACTCCCCCTCCTCAATTATCCCTCATTGATCAAGATTTCCCAAGTTTTGAAGATCATTTAGAGGTACGTTCTGAACCCATGTCTGAGTCTAATAATAATGTTGAACCCGCTGATGTTGAGTCTAGCCCTAGCAAATATATCTTTCCTAACCGGTCAACCTGCCAAGAAGTATGAGCCCATTTCATACAAAATCTAAATAACCAGTTGCAAACTTTGTGTCAACTCATACTAAATCTAAATATCCAGCTGCAAACTTTGTGTCAACCTATAGATTGTCAAAGTCATATCAATCTTTTGTGCATTAAATATCCTCTGTACATGTGCCTAATAAAGTACAAGAGGCTTTTGAAAATCCTAAGTAGTCCAAGGTGATAGAGGAAGAAATGGATGCATTAGAAAAGAACCACACTTGGAACTTGTACCACTTTTGTGTGGCCAAAAGAAAGTACGTTGGGTGTAGGTGGATCTTCACTATGAAACACAATCCAGATGACACAGTGAGTAGCTATAAGGAAAGGTTGGTGGTTAAGAGATTCGAGATTCACTCAGACGTATGAAATTGACTATGATGAGACATTTGCTCCAGTGGCCAAGATGAACATTGTTCTAGTGTTATTGTCCTTGGTTGCTAATTTGAACTGGCCACTCCCGTCAGTTTGATGTCAAGAATGTATTTCTTTATGAAGAGTTACAAGAAGAAGTGTCCATGAATCTTCCTCCAGGATATGCAACTGACACGCCTAGTGATGTTGTATGTAGATTGAATAAGTCCCTATATGGACTAAAACAATCCCCTCGTGCATTTATTTGGCAGGTTTGCTTAATCCATGAGGCGCTCTGGGTACAGACAGAGTAACTCAGATCATACCTTGTTTCTAAAACACCAAAAAGGGAAGGTAATTGCTCTTATTATATATGTGGATGATATGTTGATTACTGAGGATGATTTAGTTGAAATTGGGAGTCTACAGGAGAAGTTGGCTTTAGAATTTGAAATGAAGGATTTGGGAGACTTGAAGTACTTGCAGGGGGAGAGATGACATCTTCTTGTGTCAAAGGAGGTATGTATTGGATCTCTTAACAGAGACATGTATGTTGCATTGTTGTCAAATTGACAATCCAATTGCACATAATCGTAGACTGGCAGAGTATCATGATCAGGTTTCAACTGATAAACCATGATATTAAAGGTTAGTGGGACTTCTAATTATTTATCACAAATTAGACCAGATGTTGCTTATGCAATTAGTATAGTGAGTCATTTTATGAATAATCCAAGTGAATGACACATGGATGTAGCGGTAGAATTTTAAGGTTTTTAAAGTCAGCACCAAAAAAAGGTTTGATGTTCTCTAACCATTAACATCTTGATGTTAGTGAGTAAGCAGATGCAGATTTGGCGGGTTCCATCACAGACAGGTACTTCACCTTTGTTGGTATAGATACCTCTCAGGGACAAGTATCGGAAGCACAAGGCTCATTAGCCACTTAAAGTAACACCAATAAAGCCCAGACATGATGTCGATATCATACACTTGTGGTATCGGTTGGACCACAGCTAGTCCCACATTGGAAACAAAAGGGTGACAAACACATCCCCACACTATAAATACATGTCTCTCCACTCATTCAAGGTAAGGTACCTAGTCTACATTCTCACATGTATCTGACTTAGACATCGGAGAAGGCTGGCTAGCCCGGTCTTCCTTCTGACCTCTGTTCATGGTTGACAACCGGAGCTCGGAGATGGAAGTTCTCACCACCACCCCGTTTCTACCACTGAAATATTTGGCGCTAGAAGAGGGGCCTCTCAAGTGGAAAACACCTCATAGCTCACCATGAGCAATTTCACCATAGCTCACTTATTCAAGTTGTGCTGTACACAAATTGAGGTCTTAGGCATCTATGTTTTTAGGATGGTTGCTTTCTTATAGGGTTGTGTAAGAGTAACGTTTTATTTTCCGCTTGTTCTTTTTTTGGTTTTTTGTTTTGCATTTTCTTTTTGGTTTTTAGTTTTTGAATAAGTGAGCATGGTGATGATTAATGAGGAATTTTTTATCCTTCTAGCTTGACTAGGCACGGTCGTTTTTTATTACCGGAACCTGATTCCATTTTCCTATATATATATATATATATATTTGACCCTGCATGCAGGGGTGGATCTAGGTATAGGGGAGCGAGGACTCAAGCCCTCCCCAAACTTTTGGGTTGAAAAAAAAAACCTTTATATATGATATATATTTTTTGTTTTATGTATGTTTGTTTGACGAAACCCAACCGAACTCCCAAATTATCGAAGTCAAACTCCTCTCTGGCTCTCTCATTCTCTTCGTCCATCACAAACTCTCATTCTTCCCAAAAAGGCTTAAATTTCAAACTAAATTCAATTGTTGAACATTTGAACTCTCATGTTCTTATCTTCCTGCTCCTGCATTCCCACACTTGTGCATAATTGTACTAAAAAAAAAAATTTGGGCTTCGCCTAAAGAGACACATGAATACGTAGTCCACCCTATTTTTGGATTCTACATCCGCCACTGCCTACATGCATAAATTAATTATATGTATTGCCAATTGGTCAACTAGGTTCATTATTACAAACACTGTTGAAGGAACATACCTTTTTTACCGCATTTTGTACGAGATGCTCCAACAGAGGCTCTCTGATACTAAAATTGCCAAAACGATTGCCGTCGAGAAAATATGTCACATCCACATCTGCCTTTATGTTCTTTTCCAAGACATTGTATTGTTTGATGTACTTCTTGATTCTGGTTTCCATATTTCCAGAGATACCAATATTTGACATCCACTTCTTTATTTCTCCTTTCTTTGCTTTAATCTTTTGGCGTCTTGATTCCTCGGTCTTCAAAGATTTTGTGGTTTCCAACTCCATATATTTCTGTTTCAAACCTCCATTTTTATAATATTAGTCATATATTTAGTTTAAATTGTTCAACTGAGGAAACTTTAGAAGTATAAAATAATTTATGTCGATATAATTCACCTAAACATTTAATTTTAGAATTTCCAAAAATTCAAATCATCCTCTTTGTCAAAAAAAAAAAAAACAAAGAATTCAAATCATCCTTCTAAATGATTTTAAAATGTAAACTTTTCCTAATTAATTAGATTTGTAACAACAGTTATTATTAGTAATTGGCAAAGTGATCTCTTGCAATAACGTTCAAAAGAGTGTAAAAGTTTCAAATTTGTACATAAAGTTAGCAACTTAATTTGCAGCAATTACCAAGTAAGTAGTTGGAACAATTTATAGCAGCGCAAGGGCTGGCCCTGGCTATATAGACATGCTCCTAGGCCCCAAATTCTTCTAGACTACTTTAATATACCTACGTTAAAAACAAACAAAAAATGTAAATGGGGCTTTCTTGAAAACTTTGAAAACTAAAGCGGTCCGACAAATAAAAATCATATTCGTTAAACTGGCCTAAAAACAAAAAAAATTAATGAAAAATTTATGGGAAATTTTGTTAACCTAGGGCCCAAAATTCTTAGGACCACGAACATTATTTCTAAAATTGATTTAGAGTTTCATTACCAACCTGCATATTTCCAATCAAATAGAGAAATAGTAGCAATCCACTAACACAAATGATAATTGCAAAACAGTTCTCCCACATGTAGCTACTGGTTTCGAGGTTTGTGCCAAAATTGCTGCAAAAATCAGTTAAGCAATTAATATAAATCATGACATACTAGTGACAACATAATTTAATGGCGTAACATCTACACATGCATGAAAAGCACGGATTGTCTACAATTAATTACAC
This sequence comes from Rosa rugosa, assembly GCF_958449725.1. Lineage (NCBI taxonomy): Eukaryota > Viridiplantae > Streptophyta > Magnoliopsida > Rosales > Rosaceae > Rosa > Rosa rugosa. The sequence continues at coordinate 25,884,921 of NC_084825.1, forward strand.
TGAGAATAATCACTTATGACCTATTGATTTATTTTGGCACTAAAGTTGCATGTGCTTAAAAATCCATTCCACTAAGAAATTTGTTTTCTTGTTCATATTTCATCTCCATGATCCAATCCATTGCACTATGAATGGAGACATAAATCTTGAATTATTTAAAGAGACTGCAACATGAATTCGACATGCAGGTAAGATAGATTTTTCATGGAAATTTGCTAATTAATTCTGAACAAAAATATATACATACCTTAGATTTTTTAAGCCCCACCATAAAGAGTAAAAGAGCTTTGTTAGAAAACTAACATTCCCCGTGTTACCAGACTGGAGGATTGGAAGATAGATTCCAAAATCGAATACTGTAGTATTCGGTGAATTTATAGGGCATAATTGATTTAAGACTGTTATATTTCTTGAAGTATTGGCAGGGCTACTACAATCAAAATTAGCTACACATCTTGGAGTGTTTTTGCAGGTTTGATGCCAGCATGATATCTCTCGTTCAATAGCAAAAAAGTACCAAAAAGCAGCAAATACCTAAAAGAGAATTAAATTAATTAGTTGAAATTGATGCAAAATTAAACACATATCTCGTGACATATCATATACTATTTAAGAGTTTGTGATTAATAAAAAATACATATATCTTGTAGAGACTCCGGATAATATTCTGAGATTTTCTCTACATGCTTATTGTAATCAAGATTTAGGCTCAATGTCCTCTCTTTATATGCGGCAGTTTCATTAATCAAGACTTGAGAGCAACCATACCAGCCATTTATTCAAAAAAAAAAAATTGTAATTTTTATGATTTATAAAAAATAAAAGATAACAGTAATAGTATTACTAAAAGTTTTTGATAATGAGTACTCACTTTGCTTCACTAAATTAAAGCAGCATTTGCAGTTGGAAAGGAGATTTATTGTTATTTTCTTACTCCGGATCTTTTAGCACACTACTAATCTACTATCACACAAGGCACCTCTATCGGATTTTGTAAACCTTATTTTTACTTGAGGTCTAAGGATTATTCACAACTTTCAACTTCCACGGAGTGTGCATTTTTTCGCTGACTCTACAATTATGCCACCTATTAACACAATTATTATATATTGCGAGGAAGTTGTTGAAAAAACTAAATTTGTGTGTGCCTGATCCAAACATGATTACTTCTTCTAGTTGGAATAGGGTACAATATCCTAAACCTCCTAATGCGGTTGCAGATTTTTGACTATGCGCACCACATCTGCATACATGCGCACAGGCACCGCTGCACGTCTGCACTTACTACTCGGATAGAAAGCACAGCAGCAATCCTGCTGACACCTGTGCACGTGCATAACTAGAATTGAAGCTCAACTGCAATCCTACACCTAGATTGAAGTTCAACAACAATCCTGCAATAGGATCGAAAGCACCGTTGCAATTCTATCTTCGTCTTTAAGAAATTTTTTTCAAGTAATTTTTTAATAAAAGTTGCTGCTTTCATTTAATTTTTGCTTTCTACATTCGGGGATTCTAATATCCCTTTTTCTACCTCCCACTTTTCTTATAACGTGGGATTCTAAGCCGAAGTGTGGGGGTTCGTCCTACTCCAAACAAGAAGTTCGTTGAGAAATTGAATATACTCGAACAAGAGAAATTGAATATACTCCAAACAAACGACCATTCGAATCATCATTGTTTCGGTCTAATCCAAAATTCTTAAAAATTAATTTCTTGGTAGCGATTTAGGCTCAGAATTTTTTTTGTTTTTCTGGAAGCGTTTTAGGCTCCGAACTAATTTATTCTTGTTTTCCCTTTTCAAGATGTCAACCAACTCAACTCTGCTTCACTATAGACACTACTTGAGTATATGGTTGAAAATAACCCAAGGAATCTATGGGTTGCGCTTGAAAAGCGCTTTGGGAATATCTGAGACTCCCAACTTCCGAACTGCGTAAGAGATGACAAAATTCCACCTCATAGACTATAAGTCAGTATTTGAGTATTATTCAGAAATGCTCAGCATTAGATCTATGATGTGATCCTTTAATCAGAATGTTACAGATGAGGAATTGATTGAGAAGACTCCCTACACTTTCTTGTGAAAAAATATCACAATGGCACACCTAAAAGAGGCCGCCATGAGCGAAACCCTAAATCTAAGAGTAATAAATTTGGATATTTTGGTCCATCTAATCTCTCTACTCAGGAAAAAGAACGCCAAAACAATCAAACAGACACGCGGCCATGGGGGCCGTGGTGTAAAGAGAGGGATTGCTACAACCACCAGCAATGGTGGCACCGTAGCCAAACATAGGGCACGCAATATATGCACATATTTTGAGCCTCAATCATGATAAGATCAACCATAAACCGAGTTTTAATATGAAGTGTGTTTTCAGTGTGAAGCAATTGATCATTGGGCAAAAATGTGTCATATATATATTTGATTTAATAGCTATAATACAAAGCTTGAAGGGAAGCAAGAAAAGCTTATCATGCAGAACATGATGATCAAATTGTCGAGCTCAAGGTTGCAGATTTTTGACTATGTCAATGTCAAACGGCATAGAAATCGCCGATTTTGATTAGAGTCTTTTTATATTTTAAGAATGATTGTAATGACACTTGCCATAGTCTTATTGTTGCCTTCTGTTTCTTGCTTTTCTTCGAATAGGCTCATCCAAGGTAGATGCGATGTCAAGGCAAGAAGTTGAGATTAGTGGTATTTAAGTGAGTCTCGCTTCACATACATCTCTCATTCCTTACATGGTCGTGTTTATTTTAGAGTTACCGAAAGAAGTTGAGTGACTACCGTTGTTTGCAATAGTTACTTGGATTAGACTTCTAGTCAGAAACTTTGATGTAATCGTTGGCTTCAATGAATAAAATTTCAGTTTTTATTTTATTTCAGTGTTTTAGGAATGCACTCTGGAGAACTACATTGTCTCGCGGATAGTGCGACTACACAAACTTCGCCATGACAACTATTTTTTAGATGTTGCCTACATATTTCTATATGAAAACTATGGAAGGCCCATTTATATTGATTCAAGGCTATGGAATCGCCCAATTTTCCTTGCTCAATGACACCATAATGACTATCACAAAAAGCTCTCTATGGTACTAGAGCTGGGAGAACTCTTTTGAGCTTTTGAGATATCGAGCCAATAGATTTCATGCAAAAACGGATAGTGAAAATGGGAATGAATTTCTTTGCATCACCTCTAATGATTACGGACGTAAGCGCATCTTAGAGAAATTTATGTGTATCTCTAGTGGACTCTACATGACCACTATTCGAGCTATTGAATCTAACAATGTCATAAGAGATGACTTATTAAATTCTAACACATATTGGCTTTGGCACTACAAATAATTAGGTCATCTTGGTTATGATATGATGATCTGAATACTAAATACTTCACACAGACATCCTTCTTTTTCGAGTGACAAGAAGCAAGAATCAAAAAATGATTCAAGAAAGAATCCGGACCGCCACCGCCGCCATCCACAGCTGCCCTGGTGCCCGCGCCGCCGCCTACCCTTTGCGGTGCACACCTACCTCAAATGCCAAGCATGGCGCCTCCTATGCTTTTAAGGCAAATAATGGCATGTTGGCCCAACCAAAATCCTCATTTGTTTCTCTTAAGGCCCATCACTTGTTATGCAAAGCCTGTTCCTTAAAAAAATTAGGATTGAGACCATCCTATGTAAAGGACACCAACAAACTTTTTCCATTTTTACAGTGAATCTAAGGTGATATTTGTGGACCTATTCAATCAACTTACGGAATTTTTAGATACTTTATGGTGTTGGTCGACGCATGGAGATTCTGGTCACTTGTCGTGCGCTTGTCCACAAGCAATGCTGCATATGCTAAACTTCTAACACAAATAATTAGGCTACGGGCTCACCACCCAGATCATCCATATAAGTCAATACGTCTTAACAATGATGGATAATTTATATCAAAGACTTTTGATGATTATTTCATGTTTATAGGAATTGATGTTGAGCATTCGGTTCATCCCATACACACCAAAAATGGTCTCGCAGAAGCCACCATTAAAAGACTTCAAATGGTCGCTCAGACATTGGTAATACGCACCAATCTTCCAATTTTTACTTTGGATTATGCAATATTGCTTGCAGCTATACTTATGCGTCTACAACTCACAGCCACTCAACCCTTTTCTGCCTCACAGTTGGTGACTAGGTATGGGACTGATGTGTGCTTGGTTTATGTGCCAATTTGTCATAAACAACTGGGTATTTATGTTAGATATGAATTTACAACCAATCTCTTTACCGCTTGTTTTGCGGATGATCACTTTGATGAGAAAGTCTTCCTGTTGTTAGAGGGAGATAAGAACGTCGACGTTCAACAAGAACGACAAGAATGATCATGATATGTCCTTACTTTGTCTCATCTCGATCTCCGTACCACACAATTTGATATTGAACATGCAAATTGTCTAATATACCCCCTGCCTTTTCCCCCATTCTTGACAAAAAAATAACTCCAAAGTGCTTGAATTTGTCACTCCAAACCCCACACCTGCAGCAGCAACTTTTCCAAACATATACATTGAAACTCTAGCAAGCTTCTCAAGTTTCAAAACTCCATTCTTTGAGCTCTCGATGCATAATTACATAGCACCCACAAATTCTTGTTTTACTTTCCGGTTCAAGCTTCATAGTTTCGATTATCATATTAACCAACTTAACAAGTATGAATACCAGAAATCAAAGAAAACAACTATTGTTTCTTATCTTCCCCGAGCAACCAGCTTAACCTTCCAATTTTCCAATTCCTCCATTTCTTGAATTAAGCATAAACAAGTAACCAATACATGTTCCTGAGCAAGAACTGAATCCAAAATAAGCCGAGAAGATCAGCACCGCCGCCACACACAGTGATTTTAACGGTGGCCAAAATCACCCAAAACTCCAAATTTCTCAAACCTTAACTATAATCAAAACCAAGTATATAGACATGTAGATCTCGAAGAGTTTATCAAGTTTCACACATCACTTACCATCAACTGTGACCCGTGTCACTGAAAAACTCGTCGGAAGCACCGAAGCTTCCTGGCTTCGATTCTCTCTCACACCTTATCGTTTGGACAAACCGACATTGCGGATAGGTCGGCGAGGGCAAGAGGAAGCTTCTAGCACCGGTGAGCCGCCACGATTTGGACGGAATAAAAAAATCGCCAGAAACGCATGAAGCTTTCGGGCTTCGCTCGGCCACCGTCGCCGCTTATTTGGAGCAAGGAAGACCGGGCTCCGGTTTGCACTGCCAAGAAGAGTCGAACAACACCAGTCCGAAGTCGAGACGTAGCCGGAAAGTGGAGAGAGGGCTGGGTAACCGTCGCTCTATTTTTTGGGCTCGATCTGATGCTTCTCGAGAAATGGATGGAGAAGGGTTCGGCCTAAACACCCATATAAAGGGCATCGATAGTATGGACATTTTGCAATTGGAAAGGCTTACGTGGTGTTGACTTTAATGCCACGTCAACCTACAAACAGAGCAATTGGACGGAGTGTACTAATCGGACAGAAATTGTGACCTCAAGGACTTTTCAGATTAAATTAGAATGTCAGGGACTGAAATGATGACAGAGTCTTAGTATAGGGATTAAACAATATTTTCTCCTTTGTAAAAAACTGAATCTGCAGCTTATGGATATGGTCCCAACATATCTCTATGGGAATCTAGATACAGAGATATACAGGAAGGTCCCTGATGGACTTCGATTACCTGAATCAAATAGCTCTCAGCCATAGAGGACGTTTTCAATAAGATTGAAATGCTTACTTTACTGAATAAAATAATCCGGACGGATGTGGTATAATCGTCTAAGTGATCGCTCGATCGGAAGGGGATGTGTCAATAATAATTTTTGCCCACGCGTTTTCATTAAGAGGACAAGTTCCGCGTTTTCTATTGTTGCGGTATATGTCGATGACACAAACCCTATTGCAACTCCATATGAGTTGGAAACCGCTATGCACCTAAACTCTGAATTTGAGATGAACTTGAGGATCCTGTTAATGAAGACATACAAAATATGTTCAGGCGCTTTAATAAAGATGAAGTGAAGCCTGTTAGCACTCCCATGATTGTCCGAAGTCTTGATCTTAAAAAGATCATTTTCATCCTAAGGATGATTGCTAAGATATGCTAGAGGCCGAAGTGCCCAATCTAAGTATAATAGGTGCATTATTGTACTTAGCACAATGCACAAGACCAGGTATCTCATTCACAGTGAACTTGTTAGCTAGATATAGCTCAGCGCCAACGCAACGCCATTGGACAGGTGGAAAAACTATCTTTCAATACCTAAAAAATATGATAGATATGGCATGTTCTATCGCTTCAGAGAGAAAACCAAAACTCTGATATAGTGGAATCAAACTCCACATATTGAAAAACAGTCACCGCTGCCGGCGCTGGCGTTCCCGTTGCCAGCCAGCGTGCTTCCTCCCTCCATCAAAGTCTGAGTGATGTTTTGATGAGTTTTGCTGATACCAGGTTTCTCTCTTATCCATATAAAGTAGTTCCCAAACTGGTTATGTCTTTCCCATAGAAAACACTGCGATATCTTGGAGGTCTATTAAACAGACCATTATCACTACTTATTCGAATCATGCAAAGATTATAGCTCTTCACGAAGTTGTTCATGAATGTATATGGTGAAGATTTGTAATTGGGCATATTCGAAGTACTTGTGGTTTGAGGTCTACTACAGATGAATTTACGAGCATTTATAAGCATAATACTGCTTGTATTGAGAAAATGAAGCAAGGTTACATCAAGGGCAACAACACCAAGCATATGTCGCCTAAATTCTTCTACAATCGGCAACAATAAACTCTCCTTAAGATCAGGGTGAACCAAGTTTGATCTGAGAACAATGTGGCATACTTATTCACTAAGTCATTTCCTAAATCTATATTAGAAAAACATGTTAAAAGTATTGGTCTAAGAAAATTATCCAAAATCCCATGATCACCGCCATTAGGGGGAAGTTGACATAAGAGGGAGGCTCGATGTCTACATGTTTGATCTCAAAATGTGAAGAGTGTGTTGTATTCTTTTTCCCCTTTGACCAAGGTTATTTTTTTCCCACTAGGTTTTTGTTACTCGGGAAGATTTTTAATGAGGCAACATGAGGAGCACCAATGTTTAGACGACACAAGAAAGAGTGTTCAAGGGAACCCTGTTTGTGTGTCTGGCATAAACATGAATACTTATTCTAGTTGTAATAGGATAGAATATATTAAATCTCATAATCCATGTTTGATTAGGATATCTTGTAATCCAAGGAATTGTACATATCTTCCATATAAAGAGACCTCTATTATCAATGAAAGTATCTTAGTATTCTCCCGAATTCTCTTCTCCTTAAATAGAATTCAATTTCTTAGGCAATTGAGCAAGGTCCCTTCTCTACCTTAGACCAAAAGAAAGAAAGAAAAAGTCCCTTCTCCAACGCCATACGTGCAAAAACATAATCATTTTTTAACAATATTGAGGCAAACGAGTGGTAGTAAGCATATTAAAGGAACTTTGAAACCTTTTTTTTTTAATAATTTTTTTAAAAAATAGAAGTTGATTGCATCAGATTAACAGCCAAAAAGTCAGAGACTACAAATACTTAAAAATAGAAAAAGTAGCGGTGCAACAACCAAATTCCTATCTAAGCACTACAACTCATTACAAGACAAATTGAACTCGCTTTTTAATAGTGAACTTAAAAACAAAGACTAACTCCATGTCTTTTAGAAAAAAAATCATCAATTAGCCCTCCATCCCCTGACACGCAATTGTGGTACGAAACAGAATGTTGCTTCCCAGCAAAAAAATATGAGCCAATTCATCATCCATAAGCCGCTTGAGATACACCAGTCTGACTTGAGGGAATTGATAATCGGAATCATGATATGAATTAAAGTGGCACTTTTATAGACCATAAAAAGGCCCAAACTGCTCAAGTAGGTCAAATTATCAGGTCACGCTAGACCCATTCCAATTAGCCCAGAGGAGGCTGAGCCTATATGGCCTAGGCCCAGGCCAGGAGGCCCAAACCCAGCAACTGACCCGTCCATCTGCCTATGGTGCACCGAGGCCGTTTCACCACCACAACACACGCTTAAACTCTGGCAACCCGAGCACCTCAAACGTCGATCTGTCCCGACTCGTTTGACCTCGAGACCGATCAGAACCAACCAACGCCGAGCACCAACGATCTTCAATCCCAGCCAAAAAACTACCAAGCATGCTCACTTCCCGAAAAATAACACCGCCATTGCATTCTACCATCACCGGCGAAACAACCAAATTAAAATGAGAGATCAGAGTCTTCAATTTCCTCAATCTCTCTCCATGACCCGATGATGGCACACAAAAAACAACCTTGCCCAGCCTATACTGACCTAGACTGGAGTCGGACCACGGTTTGTCACTGTCGATTTGCACAAAAGCCTAAGCTAGGGTCTCAACTCGATGACGACCATATAGATCTTTTCTTTTTTTTTATCGAGATCACACGGTTCCTCAAAGGCTTCCTAGGCCCAGAGATAATCCGTGCCAAGAGATCATGTCAGAACGCTTCCTCCTCTCTGGCCACTAAAAATATATTGGGATTTAACTCCAATAAGCGTCGGCGGGATTCAAACCCGGCCATATAGATCTTTAGCTTCTCTTAAAAGATAACAAAAGAAATTAAAGGAAGGGGGTGGGGTGAGGAGTTGTTTAATCGGTGGCTAGTTATTGAAGGAAAAATATTAAATGTAATAAATGGTGTTGAAGTGTTTCTAATGGGTTAAATGCAATTTAGCAAATTTTTTGATAAGACTTCATTACAGAGGAAACCAACCGTCCACCCTAGTCGGCGGCAGGTATTCCAACTGACAGATCGCCCTCGTCCGGTGGCGGCCCTGGCATAGGCCCGCCTACGCCGCTCGGTCTGCTGCCGGACGGGGATTGATGCTAACATTCCGGGGGATCTAGAGGGGTGTTGCTCGGAGTTCCTGCAGGTTGGTTTTTGGTTTCAGATTTCGAGTAGAAATCTCCGGGATGCAAGGCCATGCGGTGCAGGATCGATGGTCCTCGTTTGATGCTCCTGAGTCGTCGACGATGCAGGGGGACAAGGATCGGAGGGTGCTAGATCAGTGCAGGTTCGGGGCGATGCGGGTTGTGGCGGCTGGTTCGTGGGTTTTGGTTGTGACGTTTTGGTGCGTGGCAGCAAGGATCCTAGTGGAGCAGTCGTGGCGGCGACGTGGGTCGGCGGAACTGCAACTGCAGTGTTGGTTCAGCGTCTGCTGGAGGTGGAGGCTGGGTCTGGGCCAAGCCAGACCTAATGGGCTTGGGTGGGCCTTTTCTTGATGTTGCTCTGGACTGGCTATGTTTGGGTTAGGTTTTTGCCCTAGGCCCAATCCCTATGTTTTTAGTTTTGTCTAATTACAATAAATTCCTTGTATTAGGAACACTCTATGTCTTTCTAGCGTCTCTGGAGTAGTACCGAAGGAGGATATCCGCTATTTCTTCGCTTTTGAGTGTATAATGAGTAGGACTATATGTATGTACCACTTGTGGGTACTACCACTAGCTTCTTGTCTGTCTCTGAATGAACAGCGGAAGGGTATGTAACGACTTATTCTGACTTCAGATGAATATATTGGCGCCCAGCTTGGGTGAATTCAAAAAAAAAAAAAAAAATGGGTTAAATGCAAAAGTTAAGGGACTGGGGTTCGACGCAAAACTCTAGTTTTGAACTTGAAGGCCTTCATGGTCCAATCTCACAATGAAATTAGAACCAAACGGCATCCATCAACAATGTTACTGTGTCCTTTGCGGCGTCCCTGGCTTTCGCTGACAGTGAGGTCATCCACATCTAAAAAATGACGCAGGGCTTTTGCTTTAGGGTATCACAATCCTGTCTACTTGCATGGCCTCTGGCGCCAAAATCGATAGAACTAAATGACCTATGACGCTTTTTCAGGCGTGTCTGGATGCTGGAGAAGGATTTTAGGATCCAAGAGCGACCACAAAATTATTTTGTGATTTCCTTCGATCTAAGAAGGGGTCGAAACAAAGTTTTCAAAAGAAGTCCATGGAGGTTCTATCGCACACCGGTGGTGCTGAAGGAATACGACATCATCACGCCGCCGCACAAATTAGAGAAGAACTCGTTCTTCTTCTAGGTCCACATCACTGATATACCACCGGATTTTGAGGTAAGGGAAACCATTGCAAACATTGCCTCTGTTGTAGGAAAATCTATTGAACTGGGTGAAAAACTGTCTGGGAATACGGGGAGGATTAGGGTTAAAGTCTCACATGAAGATCTCTAAGCCTTTTTTTTTTTTTTTTCTGAAGAAAACCTTGAAACTAGCATCAAATGCAGAGGCAGAAATTTCTTTCTTTTTCAAAAAACTTAAGGGAAAATGCAAGGTCTGCCATTTGATTTTTCATACAGAAGGTGTGTGCCCTACGGCTAGAACTGTGGCGAGGGTAGCACACATGATGGAGAAAAGATTGGAGATAGCCAGCCTGTTTTTAGGGTTTGCAAACAGCATGTTTCAAAATGGGGCTTTCAAATTTCATGGAATTCAAACCCTTGTGCTCCCTCTTATGTGTCGCTCCTTGCTTGGCCCGAAAGAACAGGCACAATTGTGCAAGCATCTAGTGCTGCATGACCATGATTTATGCTCAAACTCTAGCACAGACGATGCACTTGCATTGGTACCCGTCAACGAAGCTGGTATGTCAAAAAGGGGTCGGCCAACCTCCCCCTTCTCCTATCCAAAAAAAAAACTGAAAGTTCTGCTACCAGAGCTTTTTAACTAATCACTGAGTACAGAAAAAGCTTCACATGCCAAAATTCAACGCTAAGTTCACAGCCAACTCTTTTGGCATGGTTGAAGCACCAGGAAGCATCCTTGTGCCAAAGGAAAATTTTGACAAGGGGACAGAACCAAAGAAAAAAAAAAGGCAGGCCTCTTAGCTCCAAGAACAAAAATCCCCCCAAGTCGAAGAACATTATTGATGTAAAGGAGCTATGCTTGGCATACTTGATACAACCTTCGAGCCCTACCTTGAAGCGCAAGGAGAAAATTTAAGTTTGTTTTATTTTTGGACTTTGCCTATTTTACTATGTTTATGTTTTACCTAGTTCATAAAGTGAGTACTGAATGTTGTACAAGTGGTACTATTAGGTCGTGTTTGTTATGAGGGACTGGACGGGACTGGGTACCATAACACGAGGTAGCCCGTGTTTGGCAACAACCTGGACTGTGTTAAATGAGACTCTGCAGTCCCCAAAACACAGCCCACACCGTCTACGAGAGCGACGCCAAAACTCATGGGATTGTGGAAGCCCGTGTTGTAGACGTTGAAATCCATTCTCGCTGGATCTGCTCTTCGCCTCAACCTCATCATTCTCTCTCTCTCATGCCATTCTTTTGCTTCAGCCTCCTTCAACACCTCTTCTTCGGGTTCAATTTCATCTTCTCTCTCTTTGCATTGATTATTTTTCACTCTCCCCTTCAATCCTCTACCTTCTTCTTTCTCTATCTCCTTTATTATAGATCATTTGTTTATGGGTTGTAATTATTTTAAGGATTTGGTGTCTGGGTAGCTTGATCTGCTGAGAATTTTGATCAATTTCGTGTCTGGGTAGCTTGATCTGGTAAGATTTGTGATCAATTTCACATTTGTGCTATTCTGTTCTTCTGGTTTTTTTTTTTCCTAGATTTAAAGACTGGTTTTTGTTTAATTAAGGTTGAGTTTGTCTCTGTTTTTTGCATAGTTCCTCAAGGCTTGATTAATCATTAATTGAGTTGGTTCTCCTCTGTTAGTTTTCAACTCCACCAATCAATGCTTACTCTGGTGTTCTTCTTTCTTCTGTGGTTGTTCTTTCTTATTATCAGTTGGAGCACCAAACATGGATCAAGACTGTTTAGAAATAAGCCAAGTTATAAGAGTCCGGGACTGCTATAGAAATTAAGGTGAAGGGTGATAGTCCTGTTAAACAAACGTGACCTTAATGTTGTATAAGTGGTACTATTTTCTATACCACTTTTCTTATCTGTCTATATATGTTAGGACAGAGGAAAGGTATGTAACTTTCCGCCTTGGCTTGAGTTAACGAGAAAATCATTGTGATTTTGATTCAAAAACACAAAGGTTAAGGTGATGTAAGCAAAAAAGTACTCCCTCTATATATGGATTCCTTTATCCCCTCTCTAATTTTAGCGCTCTCCATTATTCATATTTTCATTATCTATTCCTATACTGATTACTGAATGTAAAAGTATATATAGAATGTCAAAAATTAATATAATTGTGATGTAATGAATTACTTTATTTTTAGACAAGAATGCTACTAATGACTTAAAACATTTAAAAGTTTATTTTTTCATCAACCAATCATATTTATTATTATTAATTTTAGCTAAATTTTAAGAAACATTATTAGAGGTGACTTTTGAAAAATGATTAGTTAAACATTTTGAGAAGTTATTTAGCGAAAATATCTTTTAAGAATGTTTGTATAGATAATGAAACTTACGTGGCTACTAAGGATGTAAAGAAACAAATTCAGCGAAGGTTTAATCCATCTTCCGCTTGTTCTAAACTTCTTACTAGATAGGTAGATTTGACAAACCCTTGGCAGATACTGGAGGGCAAGAGAAGCGTTGAGCGTTGTTCTTTTAATAGAAACTTCAAAGCCCGATGAGCGTCCCATTTGGTAAAAGCCAACTAATATAGCCACCTGAACGAATAACAATAGGCAAAGTCAACAAGTAAAATCTAATAATTACTTGCAGACAAAATAATATTAACCAAATTATTTTACTAATAGTGTAACATTTTTCGCATCAGGACCTGGACCTAGTCTAATGCAATTTCTAACCCAAAGGAATAAAGTAATAATAGTATACAAAACTTTCATCCTAAAACTTGTAAATAGGCTAGAATAAATTCTCCTCCTGGCCAGAATCAAGCAACTCAAATATTGGCTATGACAATTTATACAAAACAAGTTCACGATCTCTTACCTGTGGTATGGGAAGAATGGCAAGGCAGTTAACTATAATAGAGAAGGACAACCACTGCATCCTCTTTGCCATCCTGTTTTTAACGATCTTCAATGAAGACGATGTTGCCTCAGAATGGGAGTCGAAGTCGGAGTCGGAGTTGGAGTCAGAGTCGGACCAGTTGGGGTAGTCAGAGTCGACCCAACCACAAATTTGATCTTTAATATGGAGTACTAAAGGGGCATCCGTAAGCGATCGGAAGACAAGAGCTGTAGTTCTCAACTTTTTGTCCATTGAGAGACATTTATTTGTCTCGTCGATGATTGGAATGTAAAAGAACAGAGGATCCAGTGAGACCGCAATACATGATATTACAAATACATGTTCCCACTTTGCTGAAGGGATGTCAAGAAAAGCCTTCCATACCCGCCGAATTGCAATTGATTTACATGCCCACCTAATTGCAACCATTGGAACAAATATTGGAGATGCAACCATCCAAATTAGAACATGCAGAACCCACTCGCAGAGGCATATGGATATCGCCCAAATTAAAGATAAAATTGCTCGCGCTTCTTCCCATGTAAGCATAGTGATTTATAGATGGATGGTAAACTGCAGAAATAAAAAGACAGAGATTACGGCAAGGCCCCAAAACCAGTATAATTAAAGAAAAATTAAATAATAGTACACATAAATGTAAACGTGAAAGAAAAATTATCTGCCTATCATTAAAAAGAAAGCACCCAGAATTGTTGACCAAAAAAAAGAACATCAAAACATTCTATCCAGACACACATGACGAATCTGATAACTGATCGTTGATCGAATAGTTCGCAACGTTTAAGGTAGGTCTCAAATCTCAACATAAGAAAAACTACAGGTAATGAGTAAATAGGTTCAACCCATCATATGAAAAGGCCCTCTACGGCTCTACATTACATATTCCTAGGCACAGATAAAATATGTGTATCATTTTTTATTAATAGTAAAATGAACACAGCAAGATACAAGTAAGTACGTAGAAGTATGAGAGTAACTAGTGAGAACTGAGACAGAGTGGTTACTACACCTGAGATTCAAAGCTTGAACTGGGTAACCAGTGCGAACCAGGTTATAAATTAAAATGGAGTTCTGCTGTTGCTAGCAACAAAAATATTTGCACTAGCTCTCAATTATCATTAGGACAAGACCAGATTACCAGCCATGGTTAGCTCAATAAGGACTCGACAAGTATCCAACCTCATCATCTTTTCTTCCTACAGCCTTCTTCAATAAAAGATTTAAAAATCATCACAAACCTTCTTTTTTTCTTTTTTCTTTCCCACATTCCAATGATACTAAAGAGCTTTTTTATGTGGCCCATTGTTTGGGTCTAGTATTGTAATAGATTTGTTTTTTAATGAAATATTGTTCCTGGCTTCCTGCCAAAGAAAAAAAGGAGCTTTTCTTTGTGGTTTCCACTTTCCAGTTGTCTTGTTTCTCTGCGATGTTTCCTTAATTTTCTTTTGGCTGTTGTCTTCCACCTGTATTGTTTGCTTTGTGAGTTTGTGGTTTAAAATCAATGAAAGTTTCCTTTCAGACCCAAAAAAGAAAGGAAAAGGCCGAAGCATCTTCAGTACATGGTGCAAGTGTAAATGCCACGTGCTGGTCACGTGACAAGAAGAATCACGGACACCGTTAGTCTATTCTAGGTTGGGGTCAACAAAAATGAGTAAGAACAAAGGGTAAATCTATCATCCAGTTTTTCATCTTGTTCAAACTTTCACCCAACCATTCCCAACCCTTCAATTTGAAATCAGAAGGATGAACGCCAAACAATGGGCAATTCCTTAAATGGATTGATTGTCACACCCTCAAACCCGAGACCAATATTACATTGAAATATGGTACCCGAATTTGGGATGTGAGTTAAAACAAAGGAAAAAATCACAAACAGTGCTTGAACTATCAGCCACTAATAACTTTCATACCTTAAGTTTCAAAAATATCAGATTAGTACTTGGATTTTTATGCCCGACCCAACATACATACCTGGAATCACTCTCGCTGTTAACTCCGTTAACTTTTCAAGGCTAGATCCGTCCTTTCAATGTTCATCTTCTCCAAAACTCTCTCTTATCTCTTTGCAATCCCAGATTTTTTCTTCTTCTCCATACCTCAATTACCTAGATCAAATACGTGACGCCACGAATCACACACACAAACTCAAAGCGAGCAAAAACATATAAAGAGGAAGAGATATCAGAACCCAATACCGGAAGGGATCTAAATCTCTTTCTAAATTTTTGACTTCTTTGCGATTGGTTCTTGATCACGGCTTCTGGCTCATAATTCGAATACTGGTTCTCATTCGGTTATGGTTCTGCATTGGTATTACTTGACATCATTGCCTAATTTGGTCTACAATTTATCAATTGGTGATATTTGATCTATTTGCACTGTGGAGAGTTGGTTGGCGTACTTACATGAGCATTTTCCAAGCATAATTAGCTATAATGAGCCACGCTTATACTACCGCCAGCGGTACCGACAACCATCAACGGTGTGACCTACGGAAACACATCCAAACAGGCTATCATCGGAGCCCCGACTCATCCCCAGATCACCGTTGACGCGCCGCCATGCGCAGCGCCAAGATCGCCTCGCTGAAGCATCAGAAGCTGGGAACTGAAGCATATCAGTCCCACATGGAAAACAAGGAAGAGGTCAGCCTCTTCCCCACCTATAAAAGGTCCACTATTCTCTCCTCATTAATTACGCATTTACTACTTACCTACTGTTATTCTGTCAACACAAATACATTGACTAACTTAGGCATCGGAGAAGAGAAGACCGCCCACCGAGGTCTCCCTTTGACACCCTTTGTATTTTATTTGACAGATGGCGGAAGCAACAAGAATATCACGAGTAGCGGTTCGCCCCTCGAACCAGCGTTAACCAAGATTAGGCTACCGCCCAATCTTAGACATGAACAGTTGGAAGTTTGGATTGTGGTTTTGATTGTTCTTAATAGCAGTACTGTGGGATATTATAAGAAATTTATCTCAAGAAAAAAACCCTAGAGAGCCGAAAGCACAACCAGTGAGAGAGTGATCCCTCCGACAGCTCGCCCTCGTGGAGGCTTCGTCGGATAGGGTAGATTGGACCTAGTGTCCGACAATATTGGTCAATGGAATAATCTCAGTCTGAGTGGAGGCTCTGTGGCTGCTTCGTCATCCAAAACGCGAGGAGGTATCGCCGGGGAAGTCCAGAGCCTGTTCGGCGGCTTATTGGTAAGGTTAGGATCGATCTCACAAGAAAGGGAGGCAGACTGCCGGAGGTGACGTCGCTTGATGGTGCAAGGATGGATTTTGAGCGGCCCAGATCTGATCGGAGTTTTCCGATCTGGTTTGTGTCGTTTGGAGTCGCCCTGTGGAGAGGGGTAGTTGGGGATGGTAGTGATGCACGCTGGAGTATTGGGGAGGGCGGAGAGAGGATGGGACGATCTAGTTTTACTCAAGCCGGCGGTTTGGATGCCGGTGATTTGACGGAATGGCTCCGGCTTGCGGGACGGTGGCGAGGTGACCACAGCAACCTGTACTGTTAGACTGGGCTGAGCAGGGGTTGGGCCTGGGTTAGGGCTCTACGCCCAACTTCCTTTTGTTTTATGTTTTATTGTTTTCTATTGTTACTAATTAGATGTGGCTATATGCCGGAAATAAGTACCCACTGCTTTTTGGTAGGGAGAAATGGGCGTTGTCCCAGAATGCACACTCTGTGTGCCTTGTCTGGCCTAACGAGGCGGCAAACTGTTTGTTTGATCAAATGGACGCAACCACCTAGTGGTAGGATGAAATTTAGTGTCGCCAGATTTATTTCCGTGCGGCAACATAGTGGGAAAGTTGTGATATTTGTAATGATGCTTCTTCGTTATAGAGTTATCTTTTCGGTATGTCACCGCTATGTCAAAACAAATGGAGTAGCCATTCGTGCACTCTTTGCTAATTGGTGCTTGTTAGAATACATAGATTTTGTGGAGAATCCTGGTATTATTTCAGGATGTTCTCCTTATGCTTATTGTAATCTGGGGTTCAGGCTCTACGTCCCCCCCCCCCCCCCCCCAAATGTATTCTGCAATTTCATTAATCATGGTTTGAGGGCAACCGCACCAACCCCATTTCAAAAAAAAAAAAAATAGCAGTAATGTGCTAGCATTATATGAGAACAGCAGATCAATGGAAATAGAAAGGCAGTTGAAAAGGAGAATTCAAGATGCTAGAGATTCGTTAAATACATGTTGTCTACATTTGGTTTGGTTTCATGTGAAGAAATTCCAGTATTACTTTTGGTTTGGAATCACATTACTATTGATATTGCTCATCCTCATTCTCATCATGAATAGAATACACAATTTCCCATCATTTATGTTCTTTCCAGTATGCAGAATTTGATTACTCTGAGGCTTGATCACAATACTTACACTCCATGGTTCTTTCAAATGGAAAATTTGATTACTCTTAGGATTTATGTGGAGCATATATATATTTCATAAATTCATATTAAGGACGGAACTCGTGAGGTGGTTTGTTGGCAAAACCACTAGTAAGGGTGGAGAATATATTTGGAAAGAATAATGGTGAGTTTTCGTGGGAAAAACCAAAGTAGAAAGAGAAGCAAGAAATCTGGGAATGCAGAGAGATAGGAGAGAGTTTTGGAGAAGATGAACATTGAAAGGACGGGTCTACCCTTGAAAAGTTAACGGGTTTAACGGCGAAAGTGATTCCATGTACGTATGTTGGGTTGGGCATAAAAGTCCAGGTACCAATCTGATATTTTTGAAACTTGAGGTATGAAAGTTATTAGTGGCCGATACTTCAGGCATTGTTTGTGATTTTTTCTCTTAAAACAAATAAAACTTCCTCCTTAAATAAATTTATAGAAAGTAAAAGAATTTATATATATGTCTGAATAGTACTTTTATTAGAAAACAAAATCATTAATTTTACAATACCAAAGTTTAGCAAAATATATTACATATATTTTCTTGATATAGTAGTAGAAAATAAAACATTCTTTTATTTAGTAGGTTCATCCCTTTTACCCAAGCATCTACTCTTTACCTGAAAACAAGAAGGTTTAGCATCATGAGTAACACAGACCCAGTAAGTACAGCTTACATTCTTATATTAATGTGTCTTATAAGAAATCAAAATTGAACAACCAAGTAAAAATGTACCGAGAACCATTTATATGTTTATACCAATTCTTAAGTATGTATATGTACACACACAACACACACACACACAACTCATAAATGTTCAAATATATTCATCTGCATGAATGTTTATGAGGCTGGTAATAAATCACAAAGTCAGGTGCTAGAGTCCACTCTACTCAAAACACGGATAAGCCACAACATACTGAGGACACTACCAAAGTATGTATACTCAAGGTTGACATTTCCTTCCTATGAGTATAATACTGCACTATCTGTATGGACTGGGGCCAGGCTAACTCCACATATCACAAAACACTTTTAACACAGTAATTCACTTAAACACAAGGTAATACTAATCACCCGACTTCACATCTCCAAGCATAATTACGTTAATAAAGTATAGCAAGCTTTAAGTAAAAAATAAGCCAATTACCTTAACACTAACAAAGCATATAAACTTATATAATTTAATACAATTGAATATTGTCAATACACAATTAGAGTGAGCAAATCAATATATACATATTTTATATATAATTAAACTTGAAAGTAAATTTGCAATGAAGTAAAGGTACTGTAAATTAAAAGTAGTATGAGAATATTAGTTAGAAGCCAAGTCCTTTTTCCCATAGTATTGGAAATCTTAGTCCAAAGTGTCCATTCATCTATCAAAAATAATAGTACCAAGAACCGTCAACTTTTCATTTTTATAACTTATTCAATTTATGTCCGAATTAGGCTGGAAATCTTAGTCCAAAGTGTCTATTCGTCTATCAAAAATAATAGTACCAAGAACCATCAACTTTCCATTTTTATAACTTATTCAATTTATGTCCGAATTAGGCTAGTGAGGATAACATATCAAAGGATTTTTCGTAAGGAATCCAATGGAATAAGTCATGTAATCCAGTTCGAAGTGATAGAGTCCAGACTTGATGAAAAACCAGAACAGCGCAGAAACCGATATTCTTGATACTAACCTTTGATGTCTAAGTCTTTATGTGCTGTATATTTTACTATTACTTCTCAAACTTTCCAGATTAAAGTAGAGGTCCTAAGATATACGAATTTTTGAAGTTGTGATAGTTGTGTGAGATTTCCAGCGAGTTTACTAGTTGAAAACTTTGATTAGCCATAAGTTCTTCATTTCTTAACCTTTTTTAGTGATTCAAAAGCCTAAACTGAAGCATTTTTCATAAAAAAATTTAATAATTTGATTACTTTTGACAAAATCAACTTTTGTTATATAGGAAAATATAGGTTTGCAGCAAAGCAGATTCTTTTCCATTTTATCATCGATTATGCATTTTGATAAATCTTAAAGGCAAAAGAGTATAGGAATGTATTCATGTACTGACTTAAGAACTCAGAAGTGAAGTGAAGATTTTAGTCTTGGATTCAAGCTTGGACTTCTTTGAACAAAAGGGAACTTCTCAAGAGAAAAAGGTTAAAGGATTTGTGTGAGGAGCTTTAGTTGAGATTTCTATTCAACTAGGGGAGCTTCCGATCAGTTTTGCATTTGATTTTAAAGCTTGAAGGAAATATGATACAGATCTATGTTTATATAGGATAGAAACATGCACTAGAAATCAATTCTCAACAATCTTGCTTGACTTCATAGACCAAGTATTAAAGTGAGTTGATAGTCTAGCTAGTTAGGGTAATTGTTCACAAGGAAAAACAAACAGCAAGAGGTTGAAAGAAAAATATTAGCTAGCTATCTATACGTATTGGCATAGATACACATTTACTCAAACTATTAAGTAAGGAATTTTGGTGCTTTCTTAAGGTTCAAATATGTGTTAGCAATAATGCAATAATTAGCACTAAAATAACATGCATCATAAAAATAATGTAGATAATAGTCTTGAGCTTAACAAATATCGAGTGTCACTATGCCAATAATGCCTTCAGGCAACACACTTCAGACGACAGAATTCTTGTTTTCTGTTGTCTATATAAGTTTTTAAAACTTCTTTAGACGACATATAAATTAATTCTGTTGTCTAAATAGCATGAGAATCCATACTATTTCAATTTTTCATCTTTTTTGTAAGTTGAAAAAGTAGGACAACATATAGCTATCATTTGAAAAAACTGATAAATTCTAATTGAAGGTTGAAAATTAGGACAACATATATGTTGTCTGAGTAAACAGAGGAATAGTATGACCTAGTCTGACCAAAAATAGTTTTTTGACACAATTAAACCTATTCACCCCTTTTTCCCTAAGACCTTGTGTTTTTCCCACACTTAGTTAAAATTTTTGAAAACTATGACCTTTCTTTCTATGGCGCCTCTCTCGACCTAGCTCGTTTTTTCTCCACACAAACTCATATCAATTCTTTCATGTTAACTAAGAGAGGGTCTTCTCCCCTAGAAGAGACATAAGCTACAAGCACTTCCTGAGCTAGATTTTGGACAGAGAAGATCTGTTAGCTAAGTGAGAAGGATAGTTGAATCTGTTGACACTGTTCTTCGATTTGAAGAAGGAACGGGTCCGAAGAATTCATTCACTGTTGTTCATTGGTAAGCCTTTTTCTTCGTCGATGTTAGGGCTTCGACTTTGGTTTGATTTGCGTTTTAGGGTTTTCTTCGATATCGATTTTGGGGTTTAGAAGTTTAGGGATTTGCATGTAATTGGGTTTATGAATTTGGGAATGGGGTTTGTTCTTCAATTTGATTTGGGTGTTTTATGGGTATAAATTTACAAGCTGAATTGGGTTTTAGGGTTTTCTTCGATATCGATTTGGGGGTTTAGACTCTTAGGGATTTGCATGCAATTGGGTTTATGAATTTGGGGATGAGGTTTGTTCTTCAATTCGATTTGGGTGTTTTATGGGTATAAATTGACAAGCTGAATTGGTGAAAATTCGATTTGGTATTGGGATTTTGGATTTCCTTGTTGGTTTATTCTTCAATTCGATTTGGGTGTTTATTCTTCTAGCTACTGATTGTTTGTTTTAAGTAAATTTAATATCTTTCAATAATGTTGTTGCTATAGTGAAAGGTTGGAGTACTGGGAGTGGTGATTAGCTAGGCTGTGACTGGTACTCCTTTCTAATCTTTATGTCAACCTCATTCCTTGAAGCCACAACTCTGGCGAGAGATCCTTGATTCATTACTTGCTGTTGATTGCTTGAAAAAAAAAGCCATCTAGAAATACTTCTCACGACCGATCAAACACTTAATTGTGACCTTAGTATTGTATAATCATACTTGGGGCCACCTTTCCATTTTGGTAAGATAGAAAGTTAGAAACAATCATCAAGTCCAATCTGATACAAATTTTATAGGCGTATGCAATGCACTAAATAACTGTGGCAAGAAATGATGTAGAGATCATCTTTTGGTCAACTATTCACAATTCTATTAATACCAAGTCACAAGACTATTAATACCAAGTCACAAGACTTTAGGATTCTTTTCTTCTTCCTATTCCTTATCTTCATAAATAAAAATGCCAGAGAACCTATATTCTATAAATGAGAAGTCCAGCCATCCAAACTATGGAAGCATATTGGCTCTCTGATAACACAATTATTGAAACAGAACAAGAAATCTGATGATGCCTGGCCAAGATTAGTTACAAAAGCCAATTTGTTATATCATTGCCATTTTTTAGACTTTGTAGTATAAACCGTCTTACGACATTCTGACTTGATGCAATATTTATGGAAAGATATATAAGAAATTCAGGATGCAGCCTCTTTGGAATTAAAAACCATGTGGGGAAAAAATGGAGGGACCCAATCGTCTGCGCTCTTCTTTTCTGGGCTGTAAGTGGAGCACGACGGTCAATTTTGATAAAGTCTATTTCCTCGACATTGTTGCTCATGGAAGGTATACTTTCCGATACAACTAATAAATAAGTTAGACCAAATTAATAGACATATAGAGATTTTGTGCGATCCAAAAAATAAAAATTGTAAATCCATAAATTTAACATTACCCATCTGTTCATAGCATATTAGTAGGTACTGTGTAAAAAAATTAACCTGATTTGCTGTCGTTTCAACATCAAACAAAGTGGTCAACCATTAATACGTTTATATGTCCCCTAAGGGGAGCTGAATCACGAGGAGACTAGCTTCCTGAAATTTTTATATTAGTTGATATAGATCGTACCCACGAGAGTGTGAGAGCTGACAGATTGAAAAAAGAAGTTGTGAATGGGCACTTATGAGAATATTAGTTTTATGTGGTATTTAGGGTTTATGATTGACCTAGTAGATCGAGACCCAAACGGTGACGAAAATAGTTGAAATTTTAACCATAAATATTTTTTCTTATCATGATAACATCCAACGGTCGATTTTGATAAATTCTATTTCCGCCACCTTGTTGTTTATGGAATGTATACTTTTTCATATAACTAATTAACAGGTTAGACCACATTAGTAGACATATAAAGATTTTGTGCGATACAAAGAGTCGAAATTGGAAATCGATAAATTTGACAATACCCATCTATTCATAGTGTATTAATAGGTACTATGTAAAAAAATTAACCTGATCCGCCGTTGTTTCAACATCAAACAAAGTGGTTAACTATTTATATGTTTATAAAAAAGTGACTGTGTTACGCTCCCATTTTCTCGGAGCATCCAGGCCGAAACCCTAGGTTTAGTGCAGAAGTACGGTGGCGGCTCCGAGGATCCTCCGGCTGTGAGAAGGACGCTCCGGCCTCGAGTCTTCAGAGCCAGCGACTTGTGAAGTAGCGGTAGTAGGTTTCGAGCTCAGATTTGGGTTTTAGGCACACTCGGTTGGGTGGGGAATCGCAGAAGACCTTCTTGATTGAGGAGAGGCAGCTCTGACCGTCTTGTGGCAGCAGTGTTGAATTCGAGGCACTGCGTCGGTCTTTCGGATGAGGCGAGCGGATCTTCCCTGACTCGGATTAGATCGTGTTGTTGTAGCGGCGGAATACCAGCAGGTTGGTGCGCGGTATGGAGGCCATGGCTGTTCGGGTAGGGCAGCCACCGGACTAACTCAGCAGCAGCGGCGGCTCCGGCGAACCCGCTAGGGTTCCGACTCATACTGGTCTGGGTGAAGGGGCGAGGGTATGGGGTAGTGGGTTGGGCTTTGTGTTTCAGTCCATTTTCCCTCCTCTCCTCAGTTTGGGTAGGTTTGGGCTGGACCTCTAGATGTGTTTTGGTGTGGGCTGGCCTGGTACCTAGCATTTGGATTCTAGTCTTTTTGCTATTTAAGTTTAGCTTCTCTAGTTGTACACTAATCGAGGTCTCTAGGCAATTAGAGTTGCTCTAGCAAGGATTTAGGTAGTGTGGATTTGTGTTCATCTGGCTAGGTGCATAATAATTGTGTGTATTTGTTTACAATGAGGGTCACTTGTCATTTGTTTGGTGGCTTGTGCCATCTAGAATTGTTGGTATGAGACAACTTGTGATGTACGTGCCTTCTGGCCATGGATAAGTAATGAAGTTATCTATTTCTAAAAAAAAAACTACTTATATGTTTATATTCCCCTAAGGGGAGCTGGATCACGAGGAGACCAACTTCCTGAAATTTTTACATTGGTTGATATAGCTCATATCCACGAGAGTGTGAAAGATGACAGAACGAAAAAAGAAGTTGCGAATGAGCGGTTATGTGCATATTAGTTTTATGTGGTATTTAGAGTTTATGGTTAACCTAGTCGATCGAGACCCAAATGATGACGAAAATAGCTAAAATTTTGACCATATCCATTTTTTCTTGTCTTGATAAAATCCAACAGTCGATTTTGATAAATTTTATTTCCTCCACCTTGTTGGTTATGGAAGGTATATTATTTCCTATAACTAATAAACAAGTGAGACCACATTAGTAGGCATATAAGAATTTTGTGCGATACAAAAAATCGAAATTGGAAATCGATAAATTTGACATTACCATCTATTTATAATGTATTATTAGGTACTGTGCAAAAAAATTGACTTGATCCTTTGTCATTTCGACATCAAACAAGCGGTCAACCATTTATATGCTTATACTTCCCTAAGGGGAGCCGAACCACGATGAGATACACTTCCTAAAATTTTTACATTATTTGATATAGCTCATTCCCACAACAATGTGAGAGCTGACCGATCGAAAAAAGAAGTTGTGAATGAGCGGTTATGAACATATTAGTTTATGTGGTATTTGGGGTTTAGGGTTGACCCAGTAGATCGAGACCCAACCGGCAACAAAAATAGCTAAAATTTTGACAATAACCATTTCTTTTTATCATGATAACATCCAACAGCCAATTTTGATAAAATCTATTTCCGCCACCTTGTTGCTTATGGACGGTATATTTTCTTATACGACTAATAAACAAGTTGGACCACATTAGCAGACATATAAGGATTTTGCGCGATCTAAAAAATTGAAATTGGAAATCGATAAATTGATCCATATCGTCAAGCGATGACATCTTAGTAACACTATATTTGTTTATTACATTCCTCTAAGGGCAACCCCATCAAGACATAAGACGTTGGGAAAACCGACCGTTGGATGCATTGATTGAGATATTTTATGCTCATTGATTAAAAGGATTGAGGTCTGCAAGGAACGCACTACCACCAGCTTAGGCAGAATTCTCCCGCCGTCGTCCCACCATTCTCAACCCAACCAACACCTTCCATCGACTGCGTCGACCTCTACGGCCACCTAACCTCGCCCTTATCGATCAACCATTAATCCCCTCATGCCGGATCTCAAGCCCATCAACCTGTCCCTCCCACTGATGTAGAACGGATGGTAAGAAGGATCGAAGAACAGCTCAATCAATCAAAAGGAAAACCCAGTTTGCTGCAAATTTGGCATTCGGTGTCCGAATCATGATTGCTATACCTTTTCTGAAAAGGAACGACGCCAGTAACAAAACTCGTCTCTTCGCCACGACATGTGGGCTTTTTCGGGCTTTCAGGATCATTCCGGGCCTCAAAACTGCAATTTACCTTTTTTCAAAATTTTCGGTTTTCTAGTTTTTTTTGGATTTGTTTTATTTTAACCCGTGGGCTTTAGGGATTCATTAGGGTTTCTTTTCCCATATATATGCAACCTTAAATGGCTGCAGAACCATCTTTTGTCATATTATCAATTAAATTGAGAGTTTTCTCATTTATCTCTGGTGGACTCCAGATTTCTTGTTTAGGTTTATTACTTGTAAACCAGTTACTTTTCCGACTACGTCACCCACACACGGATTGCCCGGAGAAGATGGCGTCCTAGAAACTAAAGAGCTGAAGGTGAGAAAAAGTTTCCAAGATTCTACAGTGATGGGTGACGAGCACGGTGATGAACACTTCCAGGCTACAGTACTTAATCCAAGATCTACCTCTTATCATCGGAGCAATCACATGTGTAGATTGGCTTATCATTTCACTCGGGTCTGCTCTGGGTAAAACCCAATCCACCCCAAATCGATTCACCCTATAACTCGGTAAAACTCAATTGAGAAACAAAAAACCGGGAACAGGCTAAGCCTTTCCCATGTGACAGTGAGGAGAGACACCTATCCCCATCTCATTTGGGGACAGAGGATTTCCTGCCGGCCGAGCATTACCTACTCGGAGCATGGAAGACGTTCTCCCAAATTGTTTCTGAAATCTCATCTAAGGAGACAATAAGACTTGAGCTTCATTCACTGGAACTTTTCAGTTCCATGACATACCAGAGAGATAATATTTTCCTTATCTCCCCTCCAATGTGTGATATGGTGTACAAAGATCTGATTGCTGTCGACAGCAAATTTTCTCTCATAATCTTCCGCTGGACGAGCAAAGAATAAGTACCGTGTTTAAAACTATATTTCACCAAGGCCGATGACATAGTCCACAAAATCTTAGCCAGAAAGGGAACTATCTTGTTGCACCTTCATATAAAATCAGTCTTGATCTGATCAACATAAGCTGAATGCCTCTCCACAAGAAGCTCAATAAGGGCGCTCTCCACATCATCAACACCCAGAGACTTGTTTCGGCGAACTAGAATCTTTTCATTGCTGGTGACAACTACAACCTCTTCTTTTCGGCTCAAAAGCTCATTGGCTACAACCATATGCATCTTGTACTTCCTAAGAGCCATATCAGCCTTCTCTAACAGGATCTTTGAATCTGTTTCTAGCTGTTCAGGCATGTCCAAGGTTTTTAGTCACCAAGAAATAATACTGCATCATGTTAGTTGGAACAATTAAGCAGGGCAATTAACCCTCAAACTTTTGTGGGAAACAAAAATTAAACACTAATGCATTAAAGAAAGTAAAGGAGTCTGACATTTTGTAGTAGATATACAATTGCATCGTAACAAGTAGAGTGAGACATATAGGTCCACTTTCTTTGATACACAAGCCATAATGGAAACTATTTCCTGTCTAAACCTACCCAACTTTTCCTATTTCCCCAACTGAGAATATGACAAATGGAAGTCTGAAACACTGAGGTGAGAACTCTAATAAATGATACTCCCCCAACAAACTATTGACGTCATTATCAGGTTATTCAGCCACACCCAAAACTCTTTTGGATATTAGTAAAGAAAATAATTTTTCATCCACATACAGTAATCAGAACTCGTAGAAAGAAAAAACGCTGATGGATAGGATTAGTGACTAGAAGAAAAGCAGAAGCTTCGTGTCTAACCTTGAATGATATGCAGAAGGCCATGGGGGCCCAGTCTTTCCTCAGCATTAAGAGCATCTTTGGCACCTGAACAAGTCGCATATCCAATGGACCAGACCCTGACTGAATTTTGTGCTCTGCCTGCATAAGCATTTTTTTTTGTCTTAAAGAAAATGAGAAGGACATATGAAATAATATTCTATCCAAATGGCATCATTACATATCACTGATATCACTCTATAAAGACATGCTATGAAACTTCCAAGGATTACATATTTTGCTGCTGCAAACTATTTAAGGAATACTAGGGTCAAAGGGATGGGTTATGTGATCTACCTCTTAAGGTGTATAATGCAGCCATGAAACACAGTGAAAAGCACATAAACAAAAAGCAGTTAGTAATCATTACCATGCTCTTCCAAGGGACGTAAAAGTCAGATACTGCTGCTGCAAGATATAGCATGGCATGTGGTCCAATACTTCGCATTGTAAACGCAACCATCTGCAACATCTGCTCATATGCAAAGACCAAATAGTCAAGCCGGAAGATATCTAAAACTACCAGCCGCTTAACATAATATAACGTAATGCAGGCAGCTTTGAGGTAGCCTCTAAAGCTAACCTGGAGATACTCAAATATTGTTGTAAAGGGAAGTTTCAGCAAGAGGCCGTCTGCTACTGCCTACAATAAAATAAATAAATAAATAACCATTTAGGATTCATTGTCACATTGTGCTACTATTCTGCTATTGCATTATATGCCAAGAGAAAAAAGTCAATATGGACAACTATGTAAAGAAATTACTGAATGCAAGAAAAAATAGAAGTGGTCCATACAGCATGACTCTTAGTGATAGCACTCCTCACTGCTTGTGAATGGGACTGGTGTACTGTGAATATGAAACAAAATTCTGTCATCTAAGCAGGAACTGTTTTTACATATTCATGACATGTAGTTATAGTTTATATCATAAGATAATCATCACAGGGCTATATATAGTATTACTACTCAGATCGACTTTGAGATCACAAGAAAGCAGCAAGAAAAAAAAAAAAAAGACTCCTCCTGTGTCCCAAAAACTAGATCAGAGCCTAAAACAACAACTCAGATAGCCAAGTATTGTAAGGCCGACTCAAATAGTTTAACCTAACCTTTCGGATCATAACACTCCACCATCCTTCCAAAATCTGACATCCTCATCCATAAACCAGTACTTATGACTTGGCACTATGCAAAACATATACCGGTGCATACAAATTGAATCTCTAGTAAGCTACTCAAGGAAATTGAACCTGGATGTGGTGGAACCAATTGCTAATAAATACACAGTACTCCTGAAAAGTGTTGAGCTGTCAATGAGTGAAAAGCTTCATTACTTCAGGAAATTGTTTCTGTTAATTAGGCCATGAAAATTAAGTTTCTGAGTGGTGTAATTGTGTACCCATTTGCACAAAGGTCTCATTTTATTATGGCATGTGATGGTCTTTCTCAAGTTAGAGGTTTTCTGCAAATATAGTATAATTGATATGTCACAAAACCATGTATCATTTTGTCATACTCATACCCAAACTTGAAGAGCTGGAAACATAAATTAGCGTTTGAATAATCATGTGAATTTCTATCCCAAGTATAAGAAGAGAACATATATAACTATAGCATGACAGTAAGTACAGACCTTGAATGTTTGACTCGTCCACAATTTCCAGACATTCAAGTAACGGATCATCGGGAAGAGATCTGCAATATGGTTGGCAAGTTCC
This sequence comes from Rosa rugosa, assembly GCF_958449725.1. Lineage (NCBI taxonomy): Eukaryota > Viridiplantae > Streptophyta > Magnoliopsida > Rosales > Rosaceae > Rosa > Rosa rugosa. Next base: position 25,913,523 of record NC_084825.1, read on the forward strand.
CCTACGTAACATTTGCAGATAACAAATTATAAAAATAAGATTTGTTTTATACCATTTAAAATTGTTGAAACGAATAGATACATATATAAGGTGATATAAACCATTATTACCTCCGATAAAGAAAGATAACAGCACAGCCTGCCTTCAAAAAGTACCTGTAATATTATCAGACAACTCTTATCAAATATCATATATATTAAATATGGCCTATTCAGTGATTTTAAGGTGGTATACTCTGTGGAAGCTGCTCCTCTGTAACCTGAGCTGAAGTTGTCAATGTAGCGAACACATCGTTGCTCCAGAGGAACCGTGGTACCACCAGAGGTTACACAAACCACCCTCCTAGCTCCTCCATTTCCTACAATATATGCTAATCAATCAAAAACCAATAGAACCTTGTTTTTAAAACCTGGAAAACAAAGGGAAAGGGAGGGAAATAAAGTTTAATAGAATTGGAAAATATTAAAATAGTGAAAAAAAAAAGTGAACGTGCCAGAAGGCTGCGAATTCTTTTTAACAAATGCCTCAAGTTTTTCACTGACATCATCTCTGTTCTTTAAAGGAGGAGCTGAGTCAAAAAAGGATTTGATTTCTGCATCCAGCACTTCTTTAGGAATTTCCAACCCATTTGTTAGAGCCATTTTGTAATTTGCCTGCAGACAAAAGACTTACTAAAATTTCCAACTTTATACACTGTCACTAGTGCAGAAGCTATAATTATAATTGAATAAACTTAACCATCTCTATATAGGAGTATAACGATTGAAAATCATATTCATTTAGATGAATGAGCAAAGTGAAACCTAATATATGTCAAACAAAAGTGCCCACTTACAGCCTTGCAAAATACTCATCAACATAACTTGGATCAAAGCCAACGTAATCGCACCCATATATGTCAGACGAAAAGTAAAGTTATCTGCTAGCGAAAATTGAGGAACCCAGATTATCATCAAAACTATTTATATATTGTTTTTCCCAGTGAGCAAAGTGATTGCTTACCAGTCACCGTAAATAGTCATTCATTTGGATCTATCCCAAACTACTGATCAATTTTCTCACACGAACACTTCAATGAAGTCCCAAGTATATATGGCATCATACTGTGAGTTCTGGGTGGAGACTCACCAATAGTCCCCGCAAGAACATGTGCCATCCTTAAAATGGTGGAAACGATTAGTATCCCTGACAACAATTTCACGTTCAGCTATTTTAGAGATTAGCTTAGCAGCAATATGGCAATCACTACAAACACGAAGATTTTTGGTAATTCTGATCACTGCCCCTCGCTCAGTATGCAGAATGGCAAACACAATTGCCAGCTTCTCACTGTGAACTGCAAGATGGCATTCCTTCTCCTCCTCCTCCACGTCATGAAGAGCAGAATCGGTCTCAGGGACATAACCTAACTCCTTCATTTTCCCAACCAATATATCTAATTCTTCATATATCACTTTAGACTGAGGATGTGATCTGTCACCAGCAAGAAAAGTGTGAACCTGGTCTTTGAGTTCAACATTGCTGACACCTGGTATTTTCTTGATTCCTCTACTCTTCATCACTGACCGGACTGCGGTGACATCTTGCCATTTACCAGCTTTTGCATAGATGTTTGATAACAAAACATAATAACCCGATTCCTCTGGAGCCAATTGAAAAAGGCAATCAGCGACTAAAAGTCCTACACTCATGTTAGAGTATACCCGGCAAGCACTAAGTAGAGCACCCCATACTCTTTCATTAGGCTCCAGTGGCATCTGTTTGACAAAACTATAAGCCTCGTCCACTCTTCCAGCACGCCCCAACAGATCTACCAAACAAGCACAGTGCTCTATCCTAGGATCAATGCCGTACTCCTCAGTCATCAATTTAAAGTAATATTGTCCTTCCTCCAACAATCCCGCATGGCTGCAAGCCGCGAGAACTGATACAAATGCAATTGAATCAGGAACTACACCTGAGTCACGCATTTTCACAAAAAGTGCCACAGCGTCATGACCTTGTCCACTCCTACCATATGCAGACATCATGGAAGTCCACGAGACAACATCCTGAAATGTCATCGCATCAAAGACTTCTCTTGCATCTCGTAAACATCCACACTTAGCATACATGTCAATCAATGCATTCTCCAATAACAAATTTGGCCCAAGTCTCTTTCTCTCAACATATTTATGAATCCGCCTCCCTAGCAACAAAGCAGAAAGATCCCCACAAGCGGGGAGAACACTTGCAATTGTGACTGCATCAGGCTCTATTCCACTTTCCTCCATCTGTAAGAAAAGGTCAACTGCCTCACCAGGCATCGAATTATTCACATACACTGCTATCATCACATTCCACGAAACCAAACTCTGTTTATCCAATTTCATAAACATTTCCTTAACATACGAAACATTCTCAGATGAAGTGTTGGTCACAGCTGGGAATAGGCTAGCCATGGTACCAGCATCTGGTTTAAGCCCCAATGTCTTCATTTTCCTACAAACATCTAGTGCATCATTGAACCGTTCATTTTGTGCATACCCAGCTACCATAGAATTACACGAAACCACATCTCTACATGGCATCTCAGCAAAAACGCGCCGAGCCTCCACCAAACAACCGCATTTCCCATACATGGCAATCAGACCATTCCCAATAAACAAATTCCGATCAAGCCCAACTTTCACAACAGCAACATGAATTTGCAACCCCACCCACAAATTATCCGACCCCGAACAAGCCTTGAGGACACAAGGGTACGTATAGTTATCAGGATCAAACCCAATGGCAGACATAGTTTTGTACAAAACAAGAGCATCATGGTACAAACGGTTATTCACATAGCTTCTGATCATGACATTACAAAAGATGACATTCTTATCAGGAATTCGATCGAATATACAGCGCGCCATTCTGGGTTCACCACAAGCAGCATAAGCTCTCATGAACTTGACACCTAGTGAAGCGTCGCCGTGGAGATTCTCATTGACAATAAAGCTTGCATAGAGTTTCCTCAATGTAATGCTACCTGGGTATTGATCCAATAATTTACCAAATACTTGTTTTGCAAGAGTTGGGTCTTGAGTGGAACATCCAATTAATGATATCAAAGCTTGAGATTCTTTGGCTTTCGAAAAACGGCGAAAAAGGGGAGTAATGGCTTTCATGTATTGAAGAGTTTATCTGGAAACAGGGTTTAGCTCTTGAACCTATAAATCCCCAATTGATTGATAACACCAGTTAACAGAAAAAAGAAAAAGAACCCATAAGACAGACTAGACATTTGATTGTGGTAGCACTCAGAGGACAACAGTTTGAGGTAGTATACAAGATTTCTCGTACCAAGACTATCATCAATCAAATAGAAATAAGAGACTGCACTGCATTCAAGAACAATCACCTTTTTGAGTTGTAGAGGATGCCGACCACAGCAGCGGTGAACACGGTCCCAACCCAACTGTGTGAAGAGAAAGAGAGAGGGCTTATTGAGTCTGAAGCTGTTGAGAAACTGAGAATGGAGATTAACCAAGATATAGAGAAAACGGTCGTATTTTTCAACCGGGTTTAGAAAATCAGATTTATAGGTTATTAGAGCGTATAATCCCATGTAGACAAGTCTATATTTTGTTATCTTGGACCTGCCATTCGGGTCTGGGGGCAGATGTGCCCATGCCCCATTTGGTCTTGTGATAGTCGATTGTGTCAAAAATAGTGTCAAAAAGGGTCGCACGATAAGATTGATTGTGTGCAACATGAATATAAGAGACATGAATCTCATCGTGTGACCTGAACTAGGCCCTAACAACATGATCACTTTTTTGTGTAGAAAATAGTGTCAAAGACGAAAGGTGATTTGGGACAAGGACTACTTATGCCAAGTCACACCATGATTTTCCAGCTAAGGTCACCAAGTGATTTCTATGGCTTCTTCCTTGTGGATGTACCCAACACAACTGACAGTAAGCAGAAGCAGGAATGCAATATAAAGAGATGTAGCAAGATTGTCATGCCTTTAAGTAAAATAATTGCATTAAGAACTAGAAAGGGGACGAATTCCAACCCTTACATGAAAATATCTTCTTGTTAAAATCATCTGATTATCCCCAAATCATTACATAAAATTCAAGATATCACTATTCGGTCTTCTCAAAATTGATGAGAGGGTTCGGGTATAAATTTATACCACTGAACATTTAAAATCTATGTACGAATTAAAGCAGCTTCTCTACGAGGGGAAACTTGAGGCTTAAGGATCAACCAGTGCGCTTCCATGGTTTTATAAGGAACTTTTCTTTAAACTTCTTCAGTTATAATTTTATAACTCATACCAGCCTTCAGCCTTCATTCGATCAAAACGACCATGACTTAATTTTCATATTACTAAAATTGTAGAATCCATAGAAATCTGCATTCCAATGGAGAAAATATTTTACTTTGGTACAATCCCACATTAGATAAAACATGGATAAATGGCGGCTTAAAAGAACTACACTTGTCTTAAGTTATTGCCGAGCCCAGTAGCGTGGGTTTGTTACTAAGCGGGGCATTAAAGTGAATTGATTGCTTAACCATGCCAGGAGAGCTGCCGGGGTCTTGATTTGTATTTGTAAGCTCGCACGCCCACCCTCGGGTTAGTAGGAAACCCCATCCTCAATGGGTGGGTAGCAATTCAAACATGAATTTAGCAAATACTATCGGGGTTGCACCAGTTGCACCCCACACGGATCAAGATACTCCTGCATCTCATCGTGCGACCTGGCATAGGCCCTCGTCATACATTCACTTTTTGACTTCTTTCATTTTTTTCTCCTATATATGGTAGCTTAATTTTTTCTTAGAAATAAGAACATTGTTCTTAATTAGCCTGCTTGAACTCATGATTTGACCTCCATCTATTGGCCATAGTGAAAGTGGAAGTTGAGTACGACCAACCAAGGTCGGTATTTCTACTGCAAGTTAACATATATAGGTTAAGCTTATCATCAATTAAAATTGACTACTTATTTTCTTGGAAGGAAACTTGAGGCGTTTCATACATCGATCATATGAAATCGCCCTCAACATTCCCCTGACCAATTTTCAGCTTGTAATTACATGACCGGCAGAACAATAGGAAGACACTAATCTAATAAAACAGGGGACACCTTCAGATGAAGACAAAACTAGAAGAACAATGGACATTTTCGAGGATTTAAACACATTTTAGTTAGACATTTTTTAGTACACAATCAGCCGTAGCAGAATTGTCAGAAAGGATCGATAGCCATTTTTAACTTTTACTGCTAGTAGAATTAGAATCATGAAATTGTCACGTTCATTGAGTCTAAATTTACTGACTACTGAAGTAAGATATTATCATATGGGGAAAAGTATACATTACTGTTCAAGAATTAGCAATCAGACTTTCCAAACAAAAATATCATGCATGTTAAACTTCAATAGGCTCCTGACTCTGCTCTCTAATTAGTTTAGAGGCCAGTCTTAATAGTCTAAAGGATCTTTGGAGTAAACTATCACTAGTGAATCTTTCGTTAGTTTCTCTTGTATTAAGGATCTTCTAGTATTAATCAACCAAGCCAATCTTACGCAGCTGCAGTATAAATTCAATCATTACATTGAATTCAAGATATCACTATTCGGTCTTCTCAAAATTGATGAGAGGGTTCGGGTATAAATTTATACCACTAGACATTTAAAATCTATGTACAAATTAAAGCCGCTTATCTACACAAGGGGAAACTTGAGGCGTAATTAAGGATCAACCAGTGTGCTTCCATTGTTTTAATTATAAGGAATTTTTCTTCAAATTTCTTCAGTTATAATTTTATAACTCATATCAGCATTCAGCCTTCATTCGATCAAAAACATCATGAACTAATTTTTAATATCACTAATAATGTAGAATTCACAGAAATTTGTGTTCCAATGGAGAAGAAAATATTTTATACTTTAGTATAATCCCACATCAAATAAAACATGGATAAACGGCGGCTTAAAAGGACTGCACTTGCCTAAGTTGTTGTCGAGCCCAGTAGTGTGGGTTTGTAACTAAGTGGGGCATTGAAGTGGATTGGTTGCCTAACCATGCTAGGAGAGAGATGTCGGGGTCTTGATTTGTAGTTCACTTCGGTGAGCACTGCTGCGCACGCCCACCCTCGGGTTAGTAGGAAACCCCATCCTCAATCGGTGGGTAGCAAATCAAACATGAATTTAGCAAATGGTATCGGGGTTGCATCAGTTGCACCTTGCAAAGTTGCTCCAGTACGTTGCACTTGCAAAGGTTGCCGCACCCCACGGATCAAGATACTCCTACATGTCATCGTGCGACCTGGCATGGGTCCTCGTCATACATTCACTTTTTGACTTCCTTTCATTTTTTTATCCTATGCTAGCTTAATTTTTTCTTAGCAATATCCAATTTATTTCAAAACATTGACATGCAGCTCGTGTATTCCAATCCATCATCACCTACCATCGTCCTAATTCTTACCCAAATGCAACCACTCCTTCCATGCAGTGATGGTATAGTTATGTCAAGTAAATTTATATGTACTGAATGCATTTTCTGGTAACCCACATTGCCTCATTTGTAGTCATGCTTGTTTAATTCATCTTTGCTAGCTAGCCTGTGTAAGATCGACTAGACGTTAAAGAAGAATATCAATTGTTCAATATCCGAAGGACCTAATTTGTTAGAGTGGCGCTGCAATGTGAACTTTTTGATCCACATGAGAGAATGATACTAGTTCTTATAAAGATCAACATCAACATACAGTTGTCGTCGTCGAGCTTAGTAGTGCGAGTTTGTAACTGTGCATATCAATTTTCCACCCAAATTTCCTTCCGATGCTTATAGAATAACAAAATTGCATTCTCACAACTAAAGAGATCAAATTAGTTTCTACGTCGACTTTGTTCTGCAAGAAAATAAAAACCAAAACTGCACTATTTTTAAATTCAACATTTTGTACATACCATCAATTTAAGATCCAAATCTTATCTTACTATCTGTAAATCCATGCCAATCATGCGTTCGGTGTTGATTAATCCTTACCTGTGTTGACACTCACAATGTAATGTTAGCATCCACATCAATTTTCTCTACTAGCAAATCTATATAGCAGTAGAAACAAAAGTATAGTCAGTCCAGGTTCGATCCACAGGCATTGCAAATTTTTTATGAGATATATCCTCCTAAGTCCTAGACTTACATAGTTCTCATTGCATCAAGTATTTGTAGAATAATCTCAAATACTAGTTAAAATTCTCAATTACTTGAACTCATGATTGACCTCCATCTATTGGCCATAGCGAAAGTTGAAGTTTAATACGACCAAGTCGGTATTTCTACTGAAAGTTAACATAGGTTATGCTTATCATCAATTAAACACATTTTAGTTAGACATTTTTTAGTACACAATCAGCCATAGCGGAATTGTCAGAAAGGATCGATTGGCTGTTTTAACTTTTCCTGCTAGTAGAATCAAAATCGTGAAATTGTCATGTTAATTGAGTCCAAATTTACTGACTAGCTAGATTTTATCATATGGGGAAAAGTATACATTAATGTTCAAGAATTGGTATTAGCAATCAGAATTTCCAAACAAGAATATATATCATGCATGTTAAACTTCAATAGGCTCCTGACTCTGCTTCTCTAATTAGTGAATCTTCTAAAGGATCTTTGGAGTAATATATCATTAGTGAATCTTTAGTTAGTTTCTCTTGTATTAAGGAATTTTCCAGTATTAATCAACCAAGCTAATCTTACACAGCTGCAGTATTGAGTACAAAAATGGTTCTTTGTATTTGGTGATATAATGAGCTGTGTGCAGACAATCAGATTGTATGTATATGGAAGCTTACTGCACAATTTGACAGTATACTTATCAGCAATATTACCAAGCCGTATCTTTAACGGACAGTATGATCATTCTAGAGAGATCAAGTAATTTTATATTAAAAACCAGCTAGCTATCTGTTTCATGATCTCCGTATATAGCCTAGTTAGGATCCAACTTCTTCAAACCAACCTAAACCCAAAAGCCAAGAGTACAGAACATGAAGTTCCACTTTGTTCTTCAGGTGCTTTTCTCTTCATCTTTATCATTCTTGTAACAATCTGTTTGACCATTGAAGCACAAACCTGCAATCCAAGTGGCAAAATAGTGGGTAAAAGGCCTCCTCCGAAACAATGTAACCCTGAGAACCAGTCTGAATGCTGCAAAAAAGGCAAGCTCTACACCACTTACAAGTGCTCGCCTCCGGGTCCAAGCGTACAAAAGCAACCTTGATTATCAACAGGTTCGAGAAAGGTGGTGATGGTGGTGGACCGTCTGAATGTGATAACAAATTCCACTCGGATAACACGGCGGTCGTGGCATTGTCCACCGGGTGGTTCAACAATAGGAAGAGTTGTCCACACTACATTACCATACATGGTAATGGAAGGAGTGTGAAAGCCAAGGCTGTTGATGAGAATGACTCCACAATGGGTTGTGATCCTGTTCATGATTACCAGCCTCCATGCTCTCACAACATCGTTGATGCCTCTCCAGCTGTTTGGAAGGCCTTGGGAGTTAAGGAAAGCGACTGGGGTGAAATTCAGATATTCTGGTCTGTTGCCTGATTGAGTGATTGCCTCTACATTGTGATACATATAAGAGTGAAGAAGGTTCATAGAGTAACATGAAATTGCAATCTGTAGTTGCTGCTCCTAAATTGAGTAATACAATTATTACAGGTAAAGAGATAAATCAATAACTCTTCTGCTAGCTACACACCCTTTTGTAGTTAAAGTACACACCACGGTTTAGTTTGATCTTTAGATCTTTGTTTAATAATGGCTGTTGAAGCCAGAAATTTTTCTAATCACTGGGTCAATGGAGATAGAGTAATATGTTTAAGGAAAAAGAGATTTGAGAGAAATTGTAGAGAGAATTGTAGGGAGAATGTAATCATATTATTGAGAATAGGAGCCCTATATATAGGGATTACAAAGTACTAGTTCTAATGTTACAAGGAATACCAATCCGTGTAGGATTGGGAAATCTAGAACCTTCTCTCCTATTGCTACTCCTAGTTTGATAAGGCACACTAAACTTGATTTTCCTTCAACACTCCCCCTTGTGCCGCTCAAACTTGGTGGTGACGCTTCATCCGTTGCCTCATTAAAAACCTTGCCAGGTAACAAAAACCCTGTGGGATAAAAATAACCCTGGTCGAAGGACAAAAAGAGCACAACACGTCCTTCACTCTTCGAGATCGAACATGTAGACATCATATCTCCCCCTGATGTCGATATCTCCCCCTGATTGCTACAATCGTGGGAGTTCGGATAACTTTCTCAATCCGATGCTCTTCACATGTTTCTCGAAGGTGGATTTAGGTAACGACTTAATGAATAAGTCTGCTACATTATCCTCTGATCGGATTTGATTCACTTCAATCTTTAGAAGTGATTGTTGTTGCTGATTATAAAAGAACTTAGGCGATATATGCTTGGTGTTGTCGCCCTTGATGAAACCTAACTTCATTGTTCAATACAAGCTGCATTATCCTCATAAATGCATGTAGGTTCATCTGTGGTAGACTTCAAACCACAACTTCCTTGAATGTGTCGAATTACAGACCTTAGCCATACATATTCACGTACAGCTTCATGTAGAGCAATAATCTCTGCATGATTTGAGGAAGTAGCAACAAGGGTCTGCTTTGTAGACCTCCAAGATATCGCAGTGCTTCCCATGGTAAAGACATAACCTGTTTGGGAGCGACCTTTGTGAGGGTCAGAGAGATACCCTGCATCAGCAAAACCCATCAAGACATCATTGTCGTTTTGATGGAGGGAGATAGGAGGACGCCGGCCACCATGAGCGGCGGCGGCGCCGGCGGCGGCAACATGGCCGGCGGCCATTCCATGGACGGGGGCGTTTTGCCTTTTGGGGTCCGATCCCAACTTTCCGTCATTCCTTTTCTCTCTGTAGGGATAGAATAAGCCCATATAAATCGTACCTCTTAGGTATCGAAAGATGGTCTTTACACCAATCCAATGGCGGCGTGTTGGCGCAGAGCTATGTCGAGCTAACAAGTTCACTGCGAATGAGATATCTGGTCTTGTGCATTGAGCTAAGTACAATAATGCGCCTATTGCACTCAAATAGGGCACTTCGGCCTCTAAGGGTTCTTCGTCCTCATCCTTTGGACGAAACGGATCTTTTCCGGGCTCAAGACTACGGCCGATCATGGGAGTACTCGCAGGCTTTGCTTTATCTTCATTAAAGCGCCTTAGAATTTTCTGAGTATATGCAGACTGATGGATCAAAATCCCATCACTACGGTGCTCGAGTTCTAAACCGAGACAAAACCGTGTTTTCCCAAGATCTTTCATCTCAAATTCGGATTTCAAGTATTTAGCAGTTTCCTTCAACTCATCTAGAGTTCCAATTAGGTTCATGTCATCGACATAAACTGCTACGATTGCAAATCCGGAACTTGTTCTTTTAATGAACACGCATGGGCATATTTCATTGTTAATATATCCCTTCCCAATCAAGTAGTCACTTAGACGGTTATACCACATCCGTCCGGATTGTTTTAATCCATATAGTGAGCGTTTTAATCTTATTGAAAACGCGCTCCGTGGTTTAGAGCCACTTGATTTGGGTAATTGAAGTCCATCTGGAACCTTCATATATATCTCTGAATCTAGATCCCCATAGAGATATGCTGTAACCACATCCATAAGCTGCATGTCAAGTTTTTCGGAAACTACCAAACTGACAAGGTAGCGGAACGTTATAACGTCCATTACGAGAGAATATGTCTCCTCGTAGTCGATTCCAGGGCGTTGTGAGAAACCTTGCGCCACAAGGCGGGCTTTATATCTTACCACCTCATTTTTCTCATTACGCTTTCTAACAAAGACTCATTTATGGCCAACAGGCTTTACACTTGGGGGTGTCTGCGTTACAGGCCCAAATACCTGTCTCTTTGTTAGTGAATCCAATTCAACCTGGATCGCATCTTTCCATTTAGGCCAATCTGCTCTTCGTTGACATTCTTCAACGGAGCGAGGTTCGATATCATCATATTCTATAATTCCTTTTGCAATATGATATGCAAATGCATCATCAATCGCCATAGAATTTCTATCCATCATCTCATGTACACTAGTGTAATTTATGGAGATCTCTCTATTCTCTGGAGTTGGTTCTGACATTGGAGCGTCCCCCAATGATGTATCTTGGACATAACCGTAATCCGGAATATTCTCATGAGATGGATTATTTATATCGATGATTAATGGATTATTTTGTGCCAAACTCGCTTTCTTTCTTGGGAGAGAATCCATCGAACCTATGGGCCTCCCGCGCTTCCTGGCGGGAGCCGTGGGCCTAGCCACAACGTCACCATAACTAGGGACGTTGGCGCCATGCTCAAGTACTCTTGAGGTGGCGTCATGTCCTCTAATTTTAGGGACATCAATCCTTGCAGGCACGTTTGCAGCAGGTATGTGTGATCTCGTCAATTTAGCGATATCAGAAAACGCATCAGGCATCGATTCTGCTACGTTCTGAAGATCGAGAATTCTCCGCACTTCAATTTCGGACTGTGCGGTTCGGGGATCAAGATGAGACAGAGTGGGGACAGACCACGACAATTCCTGTCGTTCCTGTTGAACATTGATGTTCTTATCTCCCCCTAACGACGGGAAGACTGTCTCATCGAAGTGACAATCCGCAAATCTAGCGGTAAAGAGATCGCCTGTCAAGGGTTCTATGTAGCGGACAATCGTTGGAGAATCATATCCAACGTAGACGCCTAATCGTCGTTGAGGACCCATTTTGGTGCGCTGTGGCGGTGCAATAGGCACATATACTGCACACCCAAATATGCGTAAGTGTGAGACATTAGACTCATACCCAGTCACCATCTGGGACGCAGAAAATGGTTGAGTGGCAGTGGGCCTTAGACGAATAAGCACAGCTGCATGCAATATTGCATAGCCCCAAGCAGAAATAGGGAGATTGGTGCGCATTACCAATGCCTTAGCGACCATTTGTAGTCGTTTAATGGCGGCTTCTGTGAGACCATTTTGGGTGTGAACAGGAGGAACAGGATGTTCAACGTCAATCCCAATGGACATGCAATAATCATCAAAAGTCTTTGATGTAAACTCTCCAGCATTGTCTAATCTTATAGACTTAATAGGATGATCAGGGTGGTGAGCCCTTAACTTAATTATTTGTGCTAGGAGTTTAGCAAATGCAGCGTTCCTTGTGGACAATAGCATGACATGTGACCAGCGTGTCGATGCATCAACCAATACCATAAAATATCGAAATGGTCCGCATGATGGTTGAATAGGTCCACAAATATCACCTTGGATTCTTTGCAAGAATGGTATATTGTCTTTGGTGTCCTTTGCATAGGATGGTCTCGATCCTAACTTTGCTAAAGAGCAGGCTTTGCAGAACGAATGATGGGCTTTAGAAACAACCAATGAGGATTTTGGTTGAGCCATGAAGTCATAATTGACTTTAGAAGTAGAAGGAGGAGTCAAACAATGATCCATGGCGTCAATGCCATGTTGTTGCCGTAGGGGGTAGACGGCGCCGGCCCTAAGTGGCCGGTCTTGCACAGTCTTGGCGCCGTGAGGCGCAGGTGCATCTCCTCGAACCAATTTTTGGTTTTTACTTCTCTTCGTTCTGAAGAATGGATGTCCGTGTGAAGTCTTTAATATACGGATCATCATATCACGACCTGGGTGTCCCAGACGGTCATACCAAAGCCTATATGTGTCAGAATCCCATAAATCATCTCTCATAACATGATTGGATTCAATGATGCGAATAGTGGTTGCATACAACCCACTAGAGCGACACATAAGGTTCTCTAAGACTCTTTTATATCCGTAGTCATTAGAGGTGATGCAAAGGAACTCTTTGTTCATTCTCACAATGCGTTTCCGCATGAAAACCATTGGCTCTTATATCCTTAAAACTCAATAGGGTTCTTTTTGCCCTAGGAGCATAAATAGTATGTGTAGTTGCACTATCCACGAGGCATTCTAGCTCTCCGGGAAACATACTAAAAATAAGAAAGTTCGAATTAAAAGATGTCCAAGACATTCAATCAAAATAAATCGATACTTTATTAATAATAGCCAATGATTACATCAAAGTTTCGTGACCATAATCTAATCCTAAGTAAAATCAAACATTAGACAAATTGTAGTCACTCAATTCGTTCGGTAATTCCAATTAAGCCACGACCAGGATTGTAAATAACCTGCAATCCTAGACTAGGATTGAAGAAGCATCTGCAATCCCAACTAAGTATCAAGCTTCCGAAAGTTCAAGATTTCAAGAATCAAGGTTTCAAGCTTCAATTAACCAAGTAAGTTTTTATAATTAAAGTTCCCGCTTTCCGAATTTAAATTCCTCCTTCTTTTTCTTCGGGGACTTGCAACCTCCCTTCTTCTACATCCCACCTTTCTTATAATGTGGGTTCGATTCTTGAGAAAGCGAAATCGTGGGGATTCACGCAATTAACGAACTAAGAGCGTTCGTAAGACTTCGGACTAAGAGCGTCCGTAAGCATCGATTTAACGAACTAAGAGCGTTCGTAAGCTACGGACTAAGAGCGTTCGTGAGCATAGATTTTGACCATTTAAACATCATTGTTTCGGTCTAATCCAATTATTCTTGGAAATCGATTTCTTGGTAGCATAGCTCGGAAATCTTATTTATATTAGTTTTCGTGGAAGCATTGACTCCGAAACTAATACGTTCTTGCTTTCCTTTCAGGATGTAAGACTTGAACGAGCTCGATTTTACTCCATTGGATTCTACGGGCACGGGATATTTATTTGCCTACAATCAAGAGCCCTGTTCTAAAAGAACCGCTCAAGAGCCCTGTTCTAAAAGAACCGCACGGGATATTTATTTGCCTACAATCAAGAGCCCTGTTTAAGGACCAATAGGTTCAGAAATACAATCTGAATTTCCAAGCAGTTTTGAAGTATCATATCAAGCTTGGTTAGGCTCATTCTGCATCTTTTCGAATCCAAGATTTTATGACCCATCTTCAGATTCTGAAGGATTTTCTAGTGTACTAATCAACTAAGATCACTTAAAACAGCTGCAATTATAGAACTAAACAATAGCAGTGAAAGTGATTATCAATTGAAAAGGTCCTTAAACAGTCCCGTCCTTGAAAAGCTCTATCCCAAGTGCAATAGGAAAGCAGCGAAATCCTACTAAAACATTGCACATCTCTGTGATCTCTTCCATTCTGCTTCTCGGAATTGACCTGCTCAAAACTCGAAAGATTTTGAAATGCCTAAGCCCTAAGCAAAACAAAGAGAGCTTAATGTATGACAACTTATGGCTTCTTCCTTCTGGAGGTACCTAACACAACTGACAGTAAGCAGAAGTAGGATTGCAATACAAAGAGATATAGCAAGAGTGTCATGCTTTAAGTAAAACAGTTGCATTAAGAACTAGAAAGGGGACGAATTCCAACCCTTACATGAAAATATCTTGTTGTTAGAATCATCTGATTATCCCCAAATCATTGCATAGAATTCAAGATATCACTATTCGATCTTCTCAAAATTGATGAGAGGCGTTCGGGTATAAACTTATACCACTAGACATTTAAAATCTATGTACGAATTAAAGCAGCTTCTCTACAAGGGAAAACTTGAGGCTTAAGGATCAACCAATGCTTCCAAGGTGTTATAAGGAACTTTTCTTCAAACTTCTTCAGTTGATAATTTTATAACTCATACCAGCCTTCAGCCTTCATTCGATCAAAAACACCATGACTTAATTTTTCATATCACTAAAATTGTAGAATCCATAGAAATCTGCGTTCCGATGGAGAAGAAAATATTTTACTTTGGTACAATCCCACATCAGATAAAACATGGATGAATGGCAGCTTAAAAGAACTACACTTACCTAAGTTATTGCTGAGCCCAGTAGTGTGGGTTTGTAACTAAGCAGGGCATTAAAGTGAATTGATTGCCTAACCGTGCCAGGAGAGGTGCCGGGGTCTTGATTTGTAGTTCACTTCGGTGAGCACTGCTACGCACGCCCACCCTCAGGTTAGTAGGAAACCCCATCCTCAATGGGTGGGTAGCAAATCAAACATGAATCGAATGACCTAATTTGTTAGGGTGGCGCTGCAATGTGAACTTTTTGATCCACATGAGAGAATGATACTAGTTCTTATAAAGATCAACATCAACATACAGTTGTCGTCGTCGAGCTCGCACTTAGTAGTGCGAGTTTGTAACTTTGCATATCAATTTTCCACCCAAATTTCCTTCCGATGTTTGTAGAATGACAAAATTGCATTCTCACAACTAAAGAATCAAATTAGGTTCTACGTCGACTTTGTTCTGCAAGAAAATAAAAACCAAAACTGCATTATTTTTAAATTCAATATATTGTACATACCATCAATTTAAGATCCAAATCTTATTTCACTATCTGTAAATCCATGCCTATCATGCGTTTCGGTGTTGATTAATCCTTACCTGTGTTGACACTCACAATGTAATGTTAGCATCCACATCAATATTTTGAAATATTTTCTCTACTAGCAAATCTATATAGCAGTAGAAACAAAAGTATAGTCAGTCCAGGTCCACTGGCTTTGCAAATTTTTGGGGAGATATATCCTCCAAATTAGTCCTAGACTTACCTATTTCTCAAGTTGAAGTTTAATACGACTAAGTCGGTATTTCTACTGAAAGCAATGTTTTAAAAGGCTGAGTCGGTATTTCTACTGAAACTCTGAAAGTTAACAGAGGTTATCAACACGTCTCCGCACGTGTGGCGAATTTTCAAGCCATACACGTGGACAACTTTGGGTGACGTGGAGCCCGTGTGGCCGTGAAGCATGCACACGTGGGTAACTCACTCTGATACATGATAACCTATTGGCTTGGTGGAAAGAAAATACAGCTAGGTTTCCCATTCTATCACAGATTGCACGAGACTTGTTTGATGTTCCTGCATCCACAGTTGCATCTGAAAGTGCCTTACCTCTTGGAAAAAGGTTCATCGATCCTTTTAGAGCAAGCTTAACTCCAAAAATGGTGGAATGTCTAGTCTGCTGCAGTGATTGGCTGAGAGCAAACAGTGCGTCTACAGTATAAAAAGAGCCAACAAAGACTGAGCTTGATCTCTATGTAGAACTGGAAAAGCTTGAATCAAGTTTAGTAGTTGGAACTTTGCATTTCTGTTTAAGTGTTGGATTGTTGTGAATTTCTAGAATTCTGTTTAACTGTTGCTTTCAATATCTGAGCTTGATTTCTGCTTGGTTATATGTTTTTGAAGATTTGTCTGGAGTTACACAAGTCTCTGTTTCTGAGGAGTGAAAAGGGAAGAACCGAATAAGTGAAGAACTGAAGACGTTGTTGCAGATGTCCCATGAGGGTCGACAACTTTTCAGTTTTTATTATGTTAATTTTCAATTGAACGTACTGCTGGTTTGTAATTTGGTAATTTGAAATTTGAACTACTGTTGGATGTGTGCTGGACTGCTGGTTACGATTGCTGGTTATGTTTCTGCGTTAAACTTTAAACTGTGATAGGATGAACTTACTTATTTATATCCGTGTTTATTTGGTGATGTTAATTGTTGAGAACATAGTTCATTAGTTTGAATATTTGCAGGTTGAAAACTTGAAAGCTTGAATACTTTGTTTGCTACTTGCAGGTTGTTGTTATGTAAACAATGTGATTGTATGAATGTTGATGAGTGTTGAAAACCCAGGTTTGGGCATTTTCAGTTTGCAGGGTGTTGCACAGCCATTTTGGGCTGAAACAAGAAATTTGGACTTCAGAAAGACTAAAACTTTGTGCCTGAAAATGAAACATTTGGGCCCAAAATGGAACCGAAACCGAACCGGCCCGACCCCAAAATTCAGTTTCACCGATCAATTCGGGCCAGCCCGTTAGATTTCGGTTGTCTGTTTCAAATTTGGCCCAACCGACTAATGCGGTTCGGATTCAGTTTGGGCCCAGAACCGAACCGGCCCGACATATACCCTGGCCTAAAAACGAGAGTGTATTGTAAGATTTAATAGTCTACAATAAATTTGGTTTTTGTTGAAGGAAAATCAAGATTAGTGTGCCTTATCAAACTAGGAGTAGTAATAGGAGAGAAGGTTCTAGAATTCCTAATCATAGATGGATTAGTATTCCTTGTATCATTAGAACTAGTACTTTGTAATCCCTATATATAGGGCTCCTATTCTCAATAATATGATTTACATTCTCCCTGCAATTCTCTCTACAATTTCTCTCGAATCTCTTTTTCCTTAAACACGTTATCAGCACGAGCTTTAACCACAAAATCAAAAACCAAAAAACCTGAAAATCTTCTTCATCACCACAGCTCCTAGCCCATGCTAGCCTCACCTACGCGCCCCTGCGCACGCATCCCTGCTACCCCTGCAGCACCAACGTACACCAACTGCATCCTTCTCCTTTCCTGTGCACGTCAGTCTGCTTGCAAGCCTCGAAACGTCTAGTTCGTAACCTCAGATCAAAATCCTTTCTTCATCAAAGTTGTTCGTCTCTGTCTCTTCCATCTAACCTCCGAATTTCAGTCTTATCGGAGTTGTTTTGAGACCTGTACACCAATCGAAGTGCAAGCTGTTCAGAACAGAATCTGTTCCGAATTTCAACAAGTAAGTATTTACATTAAAGTTCCCGCTTTCAGAATTTAATTTCTCCTTCTTTTTCTTCGGGGACTTGCAACCTCCCTTCTTCTACATCCCACCTTTCTTATAACGTGGGTTCGATTCTTGAGAAAGCGGAATCGTGGGGATTCACGCAATTAACGAACTAAGAGCGTTCGTAAGACTTCGGACTAAGAGCGTCCGTAAGCATCGATTTAACGAACTAAGAGCGTTCGTAAGCTACGGACTAAGAGCGTTCGTGAGCATATATTTTGACCATTTAAATATCATTGTTTCGGTCTAATCCAAATATTCTTGGAAATCGATTTCTTGGTAGCATTAAGACTCAGAAATCTTATATTAGTTTTCGTGGAAGCATTGACTCCGAAACTAATACGTTCTTGCTTTCCTTTCAGGATGTAAGACTTGAACGAGCTCGATTTTACTCCATTGGATTCTACGGGCACGGGATATTTATTTGCCCACAATCCAAGAGCCCTGTTCTAAAGGAACCGCTCAAGACTCACAAACTGAGATAGAAAATTCCAGGGCATTTACCCTGATGAAGCGCCACATGAAGATGGCCCTCCAGTTTGAGTACATGAATGAGGATAACGCTAACAACCTTTGGGTTGCGCCTAGTGAACGTTTTAGTAACATTCACAACTTTCCGAACATAGAAGCACGATGGAATAATATCTGCTTCACTATAACTTTGAAAGAGTTATGAAATATTGTTCGGAGGCTCTCTGCATCATATTATTTATGCATGCTTGTGGAAAAACACAAAATAACAAATTGATTGAGAAAACCCTAACATGACCATAGGAGTCACGACGTTGAGGGTATAGGGTTGGACACCATGGCGCCATTTTTGGCCATGATTGCACTATTCCAACGCCATTGGTTCTAGGGACCATATGTATTGTGTCAATACACCTCAATCAAGAGAGCATCCTCTTCATGGTATTTTATGGAGTACCTGATCAATGATAATATATCGAGCTATAAAAGACTTTAAATCTGGCGATGAAGATAGAATGCCGCAGATTTTTATTTAGAATAGTCTTTTAATTTCCAAGAATTATGTAATGGCAATTATGCCTTAATCAATAAAATGACTTATTGGATTATCTCTTTTCCTCTAGGCGTACTCAATTAAGTATGATGTCTAGGAAATTAATTGAGATTAGTGGTACTTAAGAGAGCTTTGCTCCACCGACATCTCTCTCTACTTCCCTGGTCATATTTAATTGGAATTACCGAACGAATTGAAATTGAGTGACTACAATTTGTCTAATGTTTGATTTTACTTTGGATTAGATTATGGTCACGAAACTTTGATGTAATCATTGGCTATTATTAATAAAGTATCGATTTATTTTATCTCATGTCATGGACATATTTTTCGAACTTTATTACTTCAAAGATATAAGAGCCAATGGTTTTCATGTGGAAACACATTGTGAGAATGGACAAGAGTTCCTTTGCATCACCTCTAATGACTACGGACATAAACGAGTATTAGAGAAACTTATGTGTCGATCTAGTGGGTTGTATGCAACCACTATTCGAGTAATTGAATCCAATCATGTTATATGATTTATGGGATTCTGACACATATAGGCTTTGGCATGACCGTCTGGGACACCCAGGTCGTGATATGATGATCCGTATATTA
This sequence comes from Rosa rugosa, assembly GCF_958449725.1. Taxonomy (NCBI): domain Eukaryota; kingdom Viridiplantae; phylum Streptophyta; class Magnoliopsida; order Rosales; family Rosaceae; genus Rosa; species Rosa rugosa. The sequence continues at coordinate 25,932,893 of NC_084825.1, forward strand.
AAGACTTCACACGGACATCCATTCTTCAGAACGAAGAGAAGTAAAAACCAAAAATTGGTTCGAGGAGATGCACCTGCGCCTCACGGCGCCAAGACTGTGCAAGACCGGCCACTTAGGGCCGGCGCCGTCTACCCCCTACGGCAACAACATGGCATTGACGCCATGGATCATTGTTTGACTCCTCCTTCTACTTCTAAAGTCAATTGTGACTTCATGGCTAAACCAAAATCCTCATTGGTTGTCTATAAAGCCCATCATTCGTTCTGCAAAGCCTGCTCTTTAGCAAAATTAGGATCGAGACCATCCTATGCAAAGGACACTAAAGAAAATATACCATTCTTGCAAAGAATTCAAGGTGATATTTGTGGACCTATTCAACCACCATGCGGACCATTTCGATATTTTATGGTGTTGGTTGATGCATCGACACGCTGGTCATATGTCATGCTATTGTCCACTAGGAACGCTGCATTTGCTAAACTCCTAGCACAAATTATTAAGTTAAGGGCTCACCACCCTGATCATCCTATTAAGTCTATAAGGTTAGACAATGCTGGGGAGTTTACATCAAAAACTTTTGATGATTATTGCATGTCCATTGGGATTGAAGTTGAACATCCAGTTCCTCATGTTCACACCCAAAATGGTCTCGCAGAAGCCGCCATTAAACGACTACAAATGGTCGCTAGGGCATTGGTAATGCGCACCAATCTCCCTATTTCTGCTTGGGGCTATGCAATATTGTATGCAGCTGTGCTTATTCGTCTGAGGCCTACTGCCACTCAACCCTTTTTTTTTTGCGTCCCAGATGGTGACTGGGTATGAGCCTAATGTCTCACACTTACGCATATTTGGGTGTGCAGTTTATGTGCCAATTGCGCCGCCACAGCGCACCAAAATGGGTCCTCAACGACGATTAGGCGTCTACGTTGGATATGATTCTCCAACAATTGTCCGCTACTTAGAACCCTTGACAGGCGATCTCTTTACCGCAAGATTTGCAGATTGTCACTTCGATGAGACAGTCTTCCCGTCGTTAGGGGGGGATAAGAACATCAATGTTCAACAGGAACGACAGGAATTGTCGTGGTCTGTCCCCACTCTGTCTCATCTTGATCCCTGAACCGCACAGTCCGAAATTGAAGTGCGGAGAATTCTCGATCTTCAGAACTTAGCAGAATCGATGCCTGATGCGTTTTCTGATATCGTAAAAGTGACGAGATCACACATACCTGCTGCAAACGTGCCTGCAAGGATTGATGTCCCTAAAATCAGAGGACATGACGCCATCTCAAGGGCAATTGAGCATGGCGCCAACGTCCCCTCTCACAGTGATGGTGACGTTGTGGCTAGGCCCATGGCTCCTGCCAGGAAGCGCGGGAGGCCTATAGGTTCAATGGATTCTCGCCCAAGAAAGAAAGCGAGTTTGGCACAAAATAATCCATTAATCATCGATGTGAATAATCCATCACATGAGAATATTCCGGATTATGGTTATGTCCGAGAGACATCATTGGGGGACGCTCCAATGCCAGAACCAACTCCAGAGAATAGAGAGATCTCCATAAATTACACTAGTGTACATGAGATGATGGATAGAAATTCTATGGCAATTGATGATGTGTTTGCATATCATGTTGCAAAAGGAATCATAGAATATGATGATATCGAACCTCGCTCTGTTGAAGAATGTCAACGAATAGCAGATTGGCCTAAACGGAAAGATGCAATCCAGGTTGAATTGGATTCACTAACAGAGAGACAGGTATTTGGGCCTGTAACGCAGACACCCCCAAGTGTAAAGCCTGTTGGCTATACATGGGTCTTTGTTAGAAAGCGTAATGAGAAAAATGAGGTGGTAAGATATAAAGCCCGCCTTGTGGCGCAAGGTTTCTCACAACGCCCTGGAAGCGACTACGAGGAGACATATTCTCCCGTAATGGACGTTATAACGTTCCGCTACCTTGTCAGTTTGGTAGTTTCCGAAAAACTTGACATGCAGATTATGGATGTGGTTACAGCATATCTCTATGGGGATCTAGATTCAGAGATATATATGAAGGTTCCAGATGGACTTCAATTACCTAAATCAAGTGGCTCTAAACCACGGAGCGCGTTTTCAATAAGATTAAAACGCTCACTATATGGATTAAAACAATCCGGACGGATGTGGTATAACCGTCTAAGTGACTACTTGATTAGGAAGGGGTATATTAACAATGAAATATGCCCATGTGTGTTCATTAAAAGAACAAGTTCCGGATTTGCAATCGTAGCAGTTTATGTCGATGACATGAACCTAATTGGAACTCTAGATGAGTTGAAGGAAACTGCTAAATACTTAAAATCCGAATTTGAGATGAAAGATCTTGGGAAAACACGGTTTTGTCTCGGTTTACAACTCGAGCACCGTAGTGATGGGATTTTGATCCATTAGTCTGCATATACTCAGAAAATCCTAAGGCGCTTTAATGAAGATAAAGCAAAGCCTGTGAGTACTCCCATGATCGGTCGTCGTCTTGAGCCCGGAAAAGATCCGTTTCGTCCAAAGGATGAGGACGAAGAACCATTAGAGGCCGAAGTGCCCTATTTAAGTGCAATAGGCGCATTATTGTACTTAGCTCAATGCACAAAGACCAGACATCTCATTCGCAGTGAACTTGTTAGCTCGACATAGCTCTGCGCCAACACGCCGCCATTGGATTGGTGTAAAGACAATCTTTCGATACCTAAGAGGTACGATTGATATGGGCCTATTTTATCCCTACAGAGAGAAGAGGAATGACGGAAGAATGGGATCGGACCCCATTAGGCATGGAGCCGCCGTCCACCATGACAAAGTGACCGGCCATATAGCCGCCAACGCCGCCACCACCACCAAGGGTGGCCGGCCTCACTCTATTCCCCTCCATCAAAACGACAATGATGTTTTGATGGGTTTTGCTGATGCAGGGTACCTCTCTGACCCTCACAAAGGTCACTCCCAAACGGGTTATGTCTTTACCATGGGAAGCACTGCGATATCTTGGAGGTCTACAAAGCAGACACTTGTTGCTACTTCCTCAAATCATGCAAAGATTATTGCTCTACATGAAGCCGTACGAGAATGTATATGGCTAAGGTCTATAATTAGACATATTCAAGGAAGTTGTGGTTTGAAGTCTACCACGGATGAACCTACATGCATTTATGAGGATAATGCAGCTTGTATTGAGCAAATGAAGTTAGGTTTCATCAAGGGCGACAACACCAAGCACATATCGCCTAAGTTCTTTTATAATCAGCAACAACAAACACTTCTAAATATTGAAGTGAATCAAATCCGATCAGAGGATAATGTAGCGGACTTATTCACTAAGTCGTTACCTAAATCCACCTTCGAGAAACATGTGAAGAGCATCGGATTGAGAAAGTTATCCGAACTCCCACGATTGTAGTAATCAGGGGGAGATATCGACATCAGGGGGGGTTATGATGTCTACATGTTCGATCTCGAAGAGTGAAGGACGTGTTGTGCTCTTTTTGTCCTTCGACCAGGGTTATTTTTGTCCCACAGGGTTTTTGTTACCTGGCAAGGTTTTTAACGAGGCAACGGATGAAGCGTCACCACCAAGTTTGAGCGGCACAAGGGAGAGTGTTGAAGGAAAATCAAGATTAGTGTGCCTTATCAAACTAGGAGTAGTAATAGGAGAGAAGGTTCTAGAATTCCTAATCATAGATGGATTAGTATTCCTTGTATCATTAGAACTAGTACTTTGTAATCCCTATATATAGGGCTCCTATTCTCAATAATATGATTTACATTCTCCCTGCAATTCTCTCTACAATTTCTCTCGAATCTCTTTTTCCTTAAACAGTTTTCATTTTCCTTCTTTTTTTGATTGGGCATTTTCCTTCTAAAGTTCACTTTTTCTTTATTATTGCCAATCTTTTTTCTTTTTCTTTTTTCTCTCTTGCGCACTCTTCCAATTCTTCTGTGCCATCTTCATCCTTCACCACCATTATTTTCCTTTCAGTAACCCACCCATTAATTAGGTCCTATTATTTCAATTTAAGAAAACAACAGCAATTTCATCGAAATTTAAGAAAATCAAGAGCACTTGTATCAATTTAATAGTATTGGGATCTAGTAGTATAAGTGTCCTCTTCATAAGTGGAATGTCGTGAGTTTGATTTACAGAAATTAGTTGTTGTAATTCTCAGTTATTGAAAATAAAATAAAAAAATAACCACCGGGGTGATGGCAAGAATTACAGAAGATGATGAGGGTAATTTTTGTGGTGAGTCGGTAAATTGTAGTCTGTAGGTTGGGGTTGAATTATTAGCTTTAGATAAACATGATACGACAAAGAAGAGATAGAGACTTGGCGCTGATAAGAAAAGTGAGGAAGACGACAGTAAATAATATAGAAGAGAGAGTAGGGACAAAATCTTTTAACGGATGTTATTGTAAAATCCATAATCCAAAGAAATATAGACCTTTGGATATGACATTAGCCATGTGTTTTAATCTGCTTGAAACCTTAGTTAGGAAGGGAAACCGAGGTCACTATTGATGTTCTTTACCCTTTTGCCAAGGCAACGCTGACCAATAAGTGCAGGTGACTTTTGTTCAAATTTGTAGCAGTGAGGTTAAGAAGAGTGAGGGAGACGATGATAAAGAATAGAGAAGAGAGATGTAGGGACAAAGAGATACAGTAAAATCCATAAACCAAAGAGATATAGACCTTTGGATATGACATTAGCTATGTGTTTTAATCTGCTTGAAACCTTGGTTACGAAGGGAAACCGAGGTCCACATCCGTGAAAATTATATTCCCCCACTATCGGTGACTCCTTTACCCTTTTCCCAAAAGCAACGCCGATTAATAAGTGGAGGTGACTTTATTTGTAGTAGTGATGTTCCAACGCTGCCACAGCTTACATAATCTGTATATAAGCACTGTCCGAGTACATGTGAGTTGCCAAATCAATTGGATTCACTTGAAAAAAAATGATGAACAACAAAATGGGAGCTAATGAAAGCAAGGAAAGCTCTGGACAGGGTGAGAATGGTGGTGCGTCGTCATCCGGTTACTCTTGGTTCTCCAAAGCAGCAGTTGCTGCCGGCGCTATTGCGGGACTAGCTACTGTGGCTTTGGCGGTAGCTGAACTCGTTTCGGGTTCAACTTCTTCAGAAGAGGAGAAGAAAACCATGAAGGCGCCCGGAAGAGACGAGATGATTTACAGGGAGGACTTTGAGCGTGACCCTAAATCCTATTTCTCAGGCTTGCGCAATAAATAGGATATGTGGGATGGAAGCGTGTGGAATGACGCAAAGAATAAACAAGTAGTAGTTCGTGCTTCTTCTGTGTTCATGTAACCCTAATCTAGCTTTATGCATGCACTGTCCCTACTGTGTTTGTGTACCTCTAATCTTTATGCATTATCTTCATCTATGTTCTTGTGACCATAATCTTGGCTCGCTTTGTTGAGTTGGATCTGTTCCTGTTTATGTTGTCTGTATCTTTCGATTTAACTTTTCAATCTTCTCTATGGATGTGAAAATGAAGATGTTTCATAAATTAAGCAGACAACATCCAGTTAGGTAATAACGTACACCAACATTCTTTTACTGAATTGAATGAAGTAACAATGTAAACGAATGGAAACTGGCTTATTACGGAGAGAACCAAAGTCCATCACAGTTGATGAACGTTCTTGATATTCAGCAATTGCAATTTCGCTAGTGCTAGTGTGTTCAATCCCATCAAAATCACTGAATCAGACATCGCTCCATTTCAGTGATTTCGTCGAACACGGGATTTCATCGAAATGTCCCTGCTTCCATCTCTATGGTTACGAGCATGGGATTTGGTTCCATATCAAAATTGTGACATGATTGTACCAGTCCGACAAAATTGGATAGCAAGCCTGAAAGTAGAGCTTGAGATTCTAAGCCCACAAAATGTGAAGAATTTCTGGAGTTTTATTGATGCATCTCAGTATAAGGAATACATATATTAATAAAGTCTCTGACAAAAATTGGCCTCAACTGCCACTCTTTCTCTGGCCAAATCCCCAATACAAGACCATATTCTTGACTTTTGAATAGATATCCGTATGAGTGAGACCAAGCTCAAAACATTACTACGAACAAAAGTTACAAAACACAAGCAGAGAGATGAGAATACTAGTATTGCGTTTGTATGAACCTCGAATGAGAACTGCAACGTAATAATATTGACAACAAACATAACAAAAGTTGAGCTCATCTTCTTCTCTTCCCCCTGCCTTTTCCTAATTGCCCAGATTTCATAGCATGTTCTCGCTCTTGAAGGAAAAGTCTCGCTTTTCCATATATATTTCTCAGCTCTTTCTTCTTCCATCAGAGCCTTATCCCTCGACTTCAGCTCCTGTAAGAGAAATAATTATCTTTACGCACTTCGCGAACAGCACCTTTACCTTCTTGTGTCAAACGCTTCTTCAACTTCTTTCTCTCAACCCGTTCACTGTCTGGATCGTAGTCTCTACCCTGGACAAAGCTGCAGGGAACAACATACCATCCAATGGTTAGCCCAGCCATTCAAAGAGCACTGTTAAAACATATAGTAAGACACTAGAGGGAACAGGTTAAAATAAATTACTTCTCCTCAAATTTTGGATTGAGCATTTTAATAGCCACTGGCTTTTGCTTCCGCATCTGAAGTGGTTGCCGCTGCATGCAGAGTTTATCTGCTTTTGTCTTAATAAGTTCGGCAACCTCTTTAAATTTGTCAGTTAATGCACTCGGCATATTTTCTTGTTCCGACAATTCAAGCAACAGTGTTGAAATCGGCAAAAAGATTTAGGGGAAAGAACTGAATCCTTCATAAATACCAACATATCCACGTAGAGTTTCAATCACAGTCACCAGCACACTCGACCTGAAAATGTTTAATTCGACATAAAAATATTTCAAACAAACTTGAAAAGTATATGCAAACTTTACAGAATTGACACTCGACAGGGTGGCATCAATCAAATTGAGGTGACTTAAGGGTTCATCTCAGCCTAAAGCCTATGCATCACATGGGCACTTATTATCATAATGTATCATCAAGTACTGACAAACTCCGAACCTGAAATTGTCGGAGGTGAAACATAACGAGTCTTCTGGAAGGTCCATAATTGTGAGAAAATTAAGTGGATCAGTCTGATTTATACATTCTTGTATATATAGAAGGGGTCTGGGTGCTTTTAATTCCATAAGATGATCAATCTGCCAAAATATAAAGAGTGTGGTTAATTCATCAAGCAACCATAAACTATAGACAACCCCATAAGGCATTCTCTACTAGAAAGACTGTTGAGGCATGTTCTTACCTCAGCATCTTGAGTTGACTTTGGCTTTCTCTCTTTGGCCGCCGTTAACAATGTTTGAAGAAACATGACTGCTTCATGCACACGTAGGTAACTCACACGTGGCCTCTCTAATTAGTTTAGAGGCCAGTCTTAATATTCTAAAGGATCTTTGGAGTAAACTATCACTAGTGAATCTTTAGTTAGTTTCTCTTGTATTAAGGATCTTCTAGTATTAATCAACCAAGCCAATTTTACGCAGCTGCAGTATAAATTCAATCATTACATTGAATTCAAGATATCACTATTCGGTCTTCTCAAAATTGATGAGAGGGTTCGGGTATAAATTTATACCACTAGACATTTAAAATCTATGTACGAATTAAAGCAGCTTATCTACACAAGGGGAAACTTGAGGCGTAAGGATCAACCAGTGTGCTTCCATCGTTTTGATTATAAGGAACTTTTTTTCGAATTTCTTCAGTTATAATTTTATAACTCATATCAGCCTTCAACCTTCAATGGATCAAAAACATCATGAATTAATTTTTAGTATCACTAATAATGTAGAATCCACATAAATTTGTGTTCCAATGGAGAAGAAAATATTTTATACTTTGGTATAATCCCACATCAAATAAAACATGGATAAACGGCGGCTTAAAAGGACTGCACTTGCTTAAGTTATTGCCGAGCCCAGTAGCGTGGGTTTGTAACTAAGCGGGGCATTAAAGTGGATTGATTGCCTAACCCTACCAGGAGAGATGTCGGGGTCTTGATTTGTAGTTCACTTCGGTGAGCACTGCTGCGCACGCCCACCCTCGGGTTAGTAGGAAACCCCATCCTCAATGGGTGGGTAGCAAATCAAACATGAATTTAGCAAATGGTATCGGGGTTGCATCAGTTGCACCCTGCAAAGTTGCACCAGTACGGTGCACTTGCAAAGGTTGCCGCACCCCACGGATCAAGATACTCCTACATCTCGTCGTGCGACCTGGCATGGGCCCTCGTCATACATTCACTTTTTGACTTCCATTTTTTGATCCTATGCTAGCTTAATTTTTTCTCAGCAATCTCCAATTTATTTCAAAACTTTGACATGCAGCTCGTGTTTTCCAATCCATCATCACCTACCATCGTCCTAATTCTTACCCTAAACCAAAACTGCACTATTTTTATATTCAATATATTTACATACCATCAATTTCAGATCCAAATCTTATCTCACTATCTGTAAATCCATGCCTATCGTGCGTTTCTGTGTTGATTAATCCTTGCCTGTGTTGACACTCACAATGTAATGTTAGCATCCACATCAATATTTTTTCTACTAGCAAATCTATATATGCAGTAGAAACAAACTTATGTCCAGGTCCACAGGCATTGCAAATTTTTAAGGATATATATCCTCCTAACTCCTAGACTTACCTATTTCTCATTGCATCAAGTATTTGTAGAATAATCTCAAATACTAGTTAAAATTATCAATTACTTCAACTCATGATTTGACCCCCATCTATTGGCCACAGCGAAAGTTGAAGTTGTATACGACCAACCACATTCGGTATTTCTACTGCAAGTTAACATAGGTTATGCTTATCATCAATTAAAATTGACTACTTATTTTCTTAAGAAGGAAACTTGAGGTACTTCATACATCGGTCATATGAAATCGCCCTCAACATTCCCATGGACCATGGCCAATTTTTACCTTGTAATTACATGACCGGCAGAACAACAAGAAGACGCTTTTCTAATAAAACAGGGGAATAAAACAGGGGACACCTTCATATGAAAACAAAACGAGAAGAACAATGGACATTTACTATGATTTAAACACATTTTTGTTAGACATTTTTTAGGTTAGAGGCAAGTCTTAATATTCTAAAGGATCTTTGGAGCAACCCATCATTAGTGAATCTTTAGTTAGTTTCTCTTGTATTAAGTAATCTTCTAGTAGTAATCAACCAAGCCAATCTTACACAGCTGCAGTATTGAGTACAAAAACGGTTCTTTGTATATGGTGATATAATGAGCTGTATGCAGACAATCAGATTGTATGTACGTATATGGAAGCTTACTGCACAATTTGACAGTATACTTATCAGCAATATTACGAAGCCGTATCTTTAACGGACAGTATGATCATTCTTGAGAGAAACCAAGTAATTTGATATTAAAACCAGCTGGCTAGCTGTTTCATGATCTCTATATATAGCATTATAGCCTACTTAATTAGGATCCAACTTCTTCAACCAACCTAAACCCAAAAGCCAAGAGTACAAAGAACATGAAGTACCACTTTTGTTCTTCAGGTGCTTTTCTCTCCATCTTTATCATTCTTGTAACGATCTGTTTAACCATTGAAGCTCAAACCTGCAATCCAAGTGGCAAAATAGTGGGTAAAAGGCCTCCTCCGAAACAATGTAACCCTGAGAACCAGTCTGAATGCTGCAAAAAAGGTAAGCTCTACACCACTTACAAGTGCTCACCTCCGGTGTCCAAGCGTACAAAAGCAACCTTGACGATCAACAGCTTCGAGAAAGGTGGTGATGGTGGTGGACCGTCTGGATGTGACAATAAATTCCACTCGGATAACACCACGGTCGTGGCATTGTCCACCGGGTGGTTCAACAATAGGAAGAGGTGTTCACACTACATTACCATACATGGTAATGGAAGGACTGTGAAAGCCAAGGTTGTTGATGAGTGTGACTCCACAATGGGTTGTGATCCTGCTCATGATTACCAGCCTCCATGCCGTCACAACATAGTTGATGCCTCTCCAGCTGTTTGGAAGGCCTTGGGAGTTAAGGAAAGCGACTGGGGTGAAATGCAGATATTCTGGTCTGATGCCTGATTGAGTGATTGCCTCTATATTGTGATACAAATAAGAGTGAAGAAGGTTCATAGAGTAACATAAAATTGCAATCTGTAGTTGCTGCTCCTAAATTGAGTAGTACAATTACAGGTAAAGAAATAAATCAATAACTCTTCTGCTAGCTACACACCCTTTGTAGTTTTAGGCTTTTAGCACACACCACGGTTTATTTTGATCTTAAGATCTTTGTTTAAGAATAGCTGGTGAAGCCAGAAATTTTGTGATCACTGGATCAATGAAGATAGAGTAATAAAAGGTTTTGTATGCATACAAACTCTTCCAAAATCCTTGATCTTACAAGCATGGTACATCCATGGTATCATGCATGGAAAGAAGGACGAACCAATAGGTTCAGCAATATTGTTATTTTATTGACAATCTGAAGTTCCAAGCATTTGCTTGGTTAGGCTCATTCTGCATTTTTTCGAATCCAAGATTTTATGACCGTCTTCAGATTCTGAAGGATATTCTAGCGTACTAATCAACTAAGATCACTTAAAACAGCTGCAAATATAGAACTAAACTGTTGTAAAAGGAACATAGAAAGTGTTTCAGAAAATGGAGAGAGCTTTGCTTCTAAGAACTTGAGAGAGAGAGAGTTTAGATGCAGATAATAAGTGTAGTATTTTCTGTTTTTCATCCTTATAACATGGATGAGAAATGGACTACATATAGTGGAAGATAGGGAACATGTAGCCTAAAGTCCTCCATAAAACAAGGACCCCTAAAGTCCTCCATAAAACAAGGATTCCTAAAGTCATCCATAAAACATGGAAAGGGTAAGCCTATAACAACATAATGATTTACCCTATATCTATTTACATGATATAGCCATAATGATTTACAACACTCCCCCTTGGATATTTCATGTCAATAGTGTTGCATGGGTTGTGCGCTTCTAAGTTGTCTCATCAAAAACCTTGCCAAGTAATAAAAACCCTGTGGGAAAAAAAACAACCTTGGTCGAAGGAGAAAAAGAGCACAACGCGTATGAGTGTGGAGTAGTAATATCACAGCTTCGGAGATAAGTGGAGTCTTCTTATTAGCATCATAAGTAGGTAGTATGTCTACGAGAGGGATGCATTTAGATTTGCTACACCAAAACCTTGCCCGGTAAACCCAGTGGGAGAAACCCGTGGTCGAAGGGAAAAGATGAGCAAATGCATATATGTCAAATCAAAGCATCTTCAGGATGTAGTATAAGTGGGGTGACCATTCTAAAGATGTGCCTCGTTAAAACCTTGCCAGGTAACAAAACCCAGTGGGACAAAATAACCCTGGACGAAGGACGAAAAGAGTACACGATGGTCAAGTGTATATGCTTCGGGATACTCCCCCTGATTTCGACTCCCCCTGAAAATTACATGTTAGGTAATTCAGATAGTTTACGTAGACCAATACCTTGAACATGCTTCTGGAATGTAGACTTTGGTAGTGACTTGGTAAAGAGGTCTGCACGATTATCTTCAGATCGAATCTGCTTGACTTCAATCTTCTGATGCTCCTGTTGTTGCTGATTGAAGAAGAACTTCGGTGCAATATGTTTGGTGTTGTCTCCTTTGATGAAACCCGTCTTCATCTGCTCTATGTAAGCAGCATTATCCTCGTAGATAATGGTTGGTTCATCAGTGGTGGAATGCAGTCCACATGTGCTTCGAACATGCTTTGTAACGGCTCTTAGCCATGTACATTCACATACTGCTTCTTGAAGAGCTAGTATCTCAGCATGATTCGAAGAGGTAGCAACAAGTGTCTATTTCGTAGACCTCCAAGAAATTGCAGTATTCCCAATGGTAAAGACATAACCAGTTTGGGAACGTGCCTTGTGCGGGTCTGATAGATAGTCTATATCAGCATATCCAACAAGGCGAGCATCATTCTGAGGATCAAGGGGGTTTGATCCATTCCTTGATGCGTAGGGATAGAATAAGCCCATATCCGTTGTACCTCTAAGGTAGCGGAAAAATGTCTTTCATGCCATTCCAGTGGCGGCGTGTTGGCGCAGAGCTATATCTAGCTAACAAGTTCACATCGAATGAGATGTCCTATCTAGGGCATTGAGCCAAGTACAATAATGCGCCTATTGCACTTAGATATGAGACTTCTGGTACCAATATCTCTTCGTTATCATCTGCAGGACGATACGGTTCTCTCTAGACTTCAGACGACCATGGGTGTGCTTGCTTTTATCCTCATTAAAGCATCTTAACATCTTCTGGATGTAATTTGGTTGATGGACCAAAATTTCATCTGCACTGTGCTCGGGCTCCAGGTCGAGACAATAATTTGTTCTCCCAAGGCCTTTCATCTCAAATTCCAACTTCAGGTGCTTTGCGGTTTCCTTGATCTCTTCAGGAGTATCGATCAAATTCATGTCATTGACATAGACCGCCACAATTCTAAACTAGGAACTTGTTTCCTTAATAAACACGCATGGGCATAGTTTATTATTCACATATCCCATCCTGATTAAATATTCACTTAGACGGTTATACCACCTCCGTCTGGATTGTTTCAATCCATAAAGTGAACGCCTCAAAACTAATGGAGAGCGTGTTCCGTGGTCTAGAACTATTTGCATCGGGTATATTAAGTTCTTCAGGAACTTTCAGGTATATTTCTGTATTATGATCCCCCTAGAGATAAGTTATGACCACATTCATAAGCTGCATATTCAGTTTTTTCAGAAACTACCAAATTGATAAGGTAGTGGAACGTTATGACGTTCATTACGGGAGAATACGCGTCCTCGTAATCAATCACAGGGCGTTGAGAAAATTCTTGCGCCACTAGACGAGCTTTGTGTATCACAATCTCATTTTTCTCATTACGCTTCCTTATAAATACCCATTTAAATTCTACAGGTTTAACATGGGGAGGTGTAGGAACAACAGGTCCAAAACACCTTTCTCTTTGTCAAGGAATCTAATTTGACCTGGATTGCTTCTTTCCATTTTGGCCAGTCGTCTCTACGTTGACATTATCAACGGAGCGAGGTTCGATGTCATCGCTAGTTATAATTTCGGTAGCTACCGCGAATACAAATATATCATCGATGATAATCTCATTTCGATTCCAAATCTCACTTAAGCATGCATAATTTATCGAGATTTCTCTATTCTCGAGAGTGGGTTCAAACGTTGGAGCGTCCCCCAACGTTGTCTCTTCTAGGACGGACCCATAATCTGGAATTATCTCGTGAGATGGATCAGTTGAGATCGCGATGTCTAGTGGATTCGTTTGTGCTGGTTTTACCCTCTTCCGGGGATAGGAATCCTTCGAACCTAGTGGTCTACCTCACTTCTGGGCAGGGACATATGACTGGTTAGCCGCTATGGTCGTACCTCGTCCATCTGGGATGACATGTCCTACAGGGACATCTATCCTTGCAGGCACATTTGCAGCAGGTATATGTGATCTCGTCACTTTAGCTAGATCAGAGAAAGCGTCTGGCATATTTTGGGCTATACTTTGTAGATCTAGAATTCTCCGCACTTCACTATCGCATTGTGCGGTTCGGGGATCGAGATGAGACATAGTGGGGACATTCCACGTCAATTCACGTCGTTCATCAGGAATGGTAACGTTCTTATCTCCCCCTAACGGCGGGAAGACTGTCTCATCAAAGTGACAATCTGTAAACTCTCCGGCATTATCAGGTCTTATGGACTTTATGGGATAATCCGAGTGGTGATCCACAATTTCATGATCTGGGCGAGAGTTTAGCAAAAACAGCATTTTCTTGTGGACAATAGTGTAACATGTGATCACTTTGTCGATACATCAACCACAACCATGAAATATTTAAATTGTCCGCATGGTGGTTGGAAAGGTCCACAAATTTTCCTTGCATTCTGTGCAGAAAAATGGTGTGTGTATATACTAGTCTTTGCACATGATGGTCTAGAGTTTAACATTCCTAACGATCGAGCAAGTTTGGCATAATGTGTTACTAAACACAGGACCCTTATTCAGAAGGGGATGCCCGTGTGATAAGTTGAGGATACGGTGCATCATACTTTGACCTGGGTGTCCCAAATGGTCATGCCATAGCAAGTAGTTGCTCGAATTGGTTAGCTTCTAGCTAACAGATTCCAATTTCTCCAATGTACGCTTCTGGCCACACACTTTGGAGGTTATGCAAAGATATTACACTCATTTTTCTCAGTGGTTTCAGCGTGATAACCGTTGGTTCGAATATCCTTAATACTCAATAACGTTCTTCTGGAACGTGGAGAATATAAGGCCTCATTAATGGTAAATTCAGTACCATTGGACAACATAAAGTGGGCTTTGCCATAGCCCTCTATCAGGTTGGATTGGCCTGATATGGTTGTCACAGAGGTATGCATGGGCAATAAGTTTGAAACATATCTCCGATCTCGGAGTATGGTGTGCGTAATAGCACTTTTAACCAGACAACAAACTTCCCCACAGAATATGCCTATTCATTTATTTAATTCAATGGATCACATGTATAAATAAATTTATTGAATTAAATATATTCGAACATAACCACATTTCTATAATCCAAAATAATTGAAAACATAAATCACCAAAATCCGAAGATGTTTCATTCATTAAGATGAAATAGATATGGCACAAGGGGCCAATTATACCCATGTCTTCGAGTTCTAATCCTCGGTATGTTCAGTAACTGCCTGAAAATCCATGATCTCTAGTGTGGAATCGATAGAAAATGACCCTTTAATAAAGTTGGTATTTCGAGTTCTGCGACTGGCGTAATACTCATCTACTGCTTAGGCTATCGCACAACAGGTGCGGGACCAGCAGTCAATTCCTCCACATTGATAACAAAGATCATGCTGATCGATTCTGGTGGCAGCGGGCCGGACCAGTGTTCCTTTCAACTCGGGCTTGCTGAGTTATGGCATCATGGTTCCTACCACGTGGGCCTTGGCCACGTGGAGCCTGATTACATGGCCTCTTGGGCTTTGGCCAAGTGGCAGACGGTCATATGGGCTAATTTCGTTCTGCCAATCATGTCTTGCTTCAAGCAAGAAAATGGTCATTTGATGGTGAAAGTGCTCTTCTAGAGCGACCCAAAGAATCTGTGTATCCTCTTCATCGGATACTCAACTTGGAGTGTTTTCTCCATATGTTTCCTTTGAAAATTATGGCACTCATATTAAAAGCCTCAATGACGACATTGTTAGCATTGATTGTTGATCTCATCTTCTTTGCAGTTAGATGAATTATCACATCTTGAACCACTTTAGATAGTTTCTTCCGGAAACCTCCAAAGAAACAAAGTCAAGTTTGTTGAGATTTGGTATTTCTTACAGGAAAGGAACAAATAATCTTAGTGCTTTGGGTAATATCGTCCATAAGCAACTAATAGGAACTTCAGGTTCTATAACATGGTATGAAAAATCGGATTAAACATGTAAAATCTACTGGTTTTATCATGTGTGGTGAATTTATGAAGGAAACTTCAAGTTTCTTAAATGGCATTATCGAAACTACAAGTTCGATATGTGTATGAACTACTGGTTCATTTAGAACTTCTAGTTCATTAGGTACCTGCATTTTCTACACATATATTCTAGTGCGAAAATTTAGACAAGTAACACAATAATATTGAATAGAGCAAATTGAAATAATATCTCACAAATTGAATAAATGGAAATCACAAATCAATTGAGATATTAATTGCATGCTAGTAATATAACATATTAATTGTCACACAATTATGTGAATAAATGCTTCTGGCAATTAATTACACATATGAAATATGGTGAATTTATTTGCAATAGCCATAATGACATGTACATTGTCTGGGTTCAAATCTCAGTAGAATCAAATCATTTTTCCTTTTATTTGATTCTGCTGGACCAAAGGAATGGGCTTGATAGTGAAGCCTATCGGGCTTAGTCTGCGGGCTTGTGACCCGGCCTTTCATGCGTAATTTAAATGGTGTGTGAGGCCTGCTGGGCTGCTAGGTCCCGCAGAGGGAGAGTGGGCCTGCTGGGCTCAAGCTGGTCTGCCAAGGAATGAAAAGTTATTACTCAACCCTTTTGGTAACTCCAATTAAATACGACCAGGTAAGAGTATGAGGTTTGGGTGGAGCGAGGCTCTCTTAAGTACACAACCTCATTGTATCTTGCCTAGACATCACATCGAATTGGGTGAGCCTACTTGGAAAGATTCATAATATTTCAGTATTGTCAAAACTACAGGTTCGATACTATATGTGAACTTCTGGTTCAATATTAATTTATGTATGAAATTTTGGTTCAATGTTTATGTGTGTGAACTTCCGGTTCGTTAAGTACCTGCATTCCGCACATATATATTCTAATGAAAAGAATTTAAGCGGGTAAAATATTTAAATTTAATATGAGCAGGTAACACCACAAAACATTATCATAATAAATAATGAAGGAAAGATGTATCATTATCACAAAGTCCAAACAAGTATTTATAGATATTTGTCACAATATACATGAATTAATAGCTAAATTAAAAAGCTATTGATTTTCCTTTTACTCATTCCATTATGCCAATTATAGTGCAAGAGAAATAAGTGTCTCTCATAGATGATTAAGTTAAACTAGATGCTTCAATAAAAGTCATAAATCGTGATTGCAGCTTCTACTGAATAGCAGTCGAAAAAAAAACCAAAATCCCAACCAAAACAACCCAGAAAAATATGAAAAATTATAGAGATGCAGTAAACACACAGAGGCTCTAGCATACAAAATTTGGTGAATTTTGGAGTTGAATTACTATTTTAAATAAATACGGGAACACAGAGGACAGAAGGTAAACTGAAACAGTAAAATCTGTTTTTGCTTGGAAAAACATACTTGGTTGTAGAGCTGGTAGATTGATGTTGATTGAATGATGAACCTCTTCTTTTCTGCAACCCAAGAGTTATTCACCTCTTCTCTTGTCGATCGGCAATCCGAATCCTAGAGCTAGTCGTGCTGATAACGTGTTGTAAAAGGAACATAGAAAGTGTTTCAGAAAATGGAGAGAGCTTTGCTTCTAAGAACTTGAGAGAGAGAGAGTTTAGATGCAGATAATAAGTGTAGTATTTTCTGTTTTTCATCCTTATAACATGGATGAGAAATGGACTACATATAGTGGAAGATAGGGAACATGTAGCCTAAAGTCCTCCATAAAACAAGGACCCCTAAAGTCCTCCATAAAACAAGGATTCCTAAAGTCATCCATAAAACATGGAAAGGGTAAGCCTATAACAACATAATGATTTACCCTATATCTATTTACATGATATAGCCATAATGATTTACAACATAAACAATAAATACTAAAGGGATGGTGATACAATCGACCGTGCTTAGCTGCTTATTTCGATTATTGTTGTTGTCAAATTTTTTATTCGTTATACCTATCTGTTGTATTGCACCAATGACCTAAATATTGTCTTACAGAACTGTAGGTAAGTGAAATACGAGACTCATTCTACAGAAGACTAAAGTTTGTCACAATTTGACATTGAAACAGATAGTTAATTACTTCAAACAACACATTGGAATTGCAGTTTGTCTGTATTGTACATTACCACGTCTGAGATGACAAAAAGAAAAACAAAATAGGCTAGGGGAATCCTTGTACGATATTGGTATATATTTCACATAAACAAAATATAAGATATTGTTGTTTGAAGCAGATTCTCATATATACATGCATGGACATAAAGCACACAGAAGAAGAAAAAGCAAGATAGACGGCAATAATTTAACCAAGCGTCCGAAATCCTACTAAAGCATTGTTGATATGTTATGTTGTTAGATATTTGATTACACATTATTGCTCTGTCCCATCCTCGTCTCTGTGATCTTTTCTATATATTATGCTTCTCAGAATTGGCCTGCTCAAAACTCGAAAGTTTTTGAAATGCGTAAGCAAAACAAAGCTAGAGAGCTTAATGTATGACAACTTATGGCTTCTTCCTTCTGGACATACCTAACACAACTAAGAGTAAGAAAAAGCAGGGAGGCATTATTAAGAACTTTACAAGATATAGCAGGATTGTGATGCCTTTATCTTGTTTTTAAATCATCTGATTATCCCCAAATCATTACATAGAATTCAAGATATCACAATTCAATCTTCTCAAAATTGATGAGAGGCGTTCAGGTATAAATTTATACCACTGGGCATTTAAAATCTTTATACAAATCAAAGCAGCTTATCTACAAGGGGAAACTTGAGGTTTAAGGATGAACCAGTGCTTCCATGGTTTTGTAAGGAACTCTTCTTAAAACTTCTTTACTAAAAGAAGTAACAAAATTGTAAGTTGTAACTCCCTAAGTCCTACCAACCCATTCGATCAAAAACACCATGACTTAAGTTTTATTATCACTAATATTTGTAGACTCCACAGAAAACTGTGTTCCAATGGAGTTAATAGAATATTTTATTTTGATACAATCCCACATCAGATAAAACATGGATAAACGGCCATTTAAAAGGACTGCACTTGTCTAAGTTATTGCCGAGCCCAGTAGCGTGGGTTTGTAACTAAGCGGGGCATTAAAGCGATTGGTTGCCTAACCATGCCAGGAGAGGTGTTGGGGTCTTGATTTGTAGCTCACTTCAGTGAGCACTGCTACGCACGCCCACCCTCGGGTTAGTAGGAAACCCCATCCTCAATGGGTGGGTAGCAAATCAAACATGAATTTAGCAAATGGTTTCGGGGTTGCATCAGTTGCACCCAGCAAAGTTGCACCAGGACGTTGCACTCTTTGCAAAGGTTGCCGCACCCCACGGATCAAGATACTCCTACATCTCAACGTGCGACCTGGCACAGGCCTTGGTCATACAATCACTTTTTGATATGATGTAATAAATCATCTGTGTAACATGATCCGATGCATGAAATGACTGTCTCAAAAACAGGTGTTAATATATGTATAACATCACTCCATCTGAACTATCTATTTGTTTTTCATTCCTTGGCCAAGAGAAAGGAAAAAGAGTAACTTTGACATGTACAATGAGCTTAGAAAAGCATATGGCCTTGTCTTATAAGCCATATAACAAAACCAAGATCTCAAACAAGGTGATACAGAACAAGGAAGAGTACAATTAGAAGCAATGTTCCTATTCCAAATTCAAACCCATCGCCCGCAGATTCAGAGCTACCTGATTGAAGAGTTGTAACTGGGGATGACATGCCAACAATTGTGGGGAAAAGAGAAGAAACAGTGTGTACAACTAGTAAAAGCAAAAACAGAAGAAGCATTACCAAAGCCAAGTTGGTCCTGCCATCTGTTTCTGCCCCTACTTGGAACAAAGACACTGAGATTTCCAGAAGGGATAGTAAGGTAGGTCTCAAGATGATCAATCCCAAAGCTCCTACTACTAGAGATGGTACCAATGGTGACGGCCCTCGACTCGCCATTGATGAAGTCTTTGCTCGGTTGCACTCTGCTTGCTACTGGGTGCAGAGAGCACAAAATTTAATTGACAGAATCAGAAAAAGGGGGAGTGAGTGATATAAGGAGAAGGATTGTTTGTTAGATAGTGGATGTGGGAGATGACTTCTAAACTACCATTATTTTCATTTCATCTAATTTGTTGCATGTCTGGTAGTTTGTTGAGCTATATATGCCAACGTCTCCACATCAATATGTAGTCTTTTATTCTCTTTATTTATGTTACAAAACCACTAGACCCCAAATTTCAATCTTACAAGCTCATTCATGAAGAGTGTACCTTCCAAAGCAACAGAAAAATGGAGAATCGAGAATTCGATATAGGTTTCAAACCCAAGACCATTACAATGAAAGATAATTCTAGAACTTAAAAGCTTAAATTATCACGGAATTAGACAACAATATTGAAATAACGTCTAAATTTAGAATAGGATATATAGGGAGGCCTTGGTCGCCAACCACAACAGAACTTTGCTGCATGATAAAATTTACTTTTTCATCTGTCAATAGAATTCGGCTTCTCTGCATATTTTATTTTCTAATTAGTCCAAGGTTAGTTGAGTTGAACAATACTAAAAATACATGTTTTTCGATGCCTTCAAGAGATAGTACTTTGTTGATAGCGACGATGATAGCACTAACGAGTAACAAGGACTTCAAAGTTCGTATGAAACGTCATCATACTATCGCAAAGTAGATTCCACAAACAATCCCTTACAAAAATCCCTTAGTGAAGTGATTTTCTGAGCAAATGAAAGATGTGTTCATTTCATGTTAAAGATTCAATACATTAATATATATGTAGACAAAAAGAGATATGTCATCTCTTTACTTATCTCCATATTATCTATCCAGATGACCCGGTAAATTCTGAGGTAAATAGACGCAAAAGAGAAATGAAAGGTGATTAGCTACTGGTATATAACTTAGTTCACCATCTACGTCAGTTATGCACTCTCCTGCAACTACAAGATTCCAACACTGTGCTGCTGACAATAAAGATGATAAAGATCTAGCTAAGCTAAGGTTGCACTCTCCATTTACACCTTGAATTACACAGCAGGACTGTACCGGAGATGTTGCTCATAGAAATTAATCAGCTGGAAAAGAAGAGAGAGGAATTAATATTAGTTCAAATGGCGATGCAAAATCAACATTTTAAGTTACTGAAGCTACTGTGTTGCTAACAAGTATCATGTTGCACGCTAAACAGTTGATCACTTACCAGAAGTGGATGATTGACCTTGAGAAATTTGTTATCCACTATCACTTCTGTGCCATCAGACCTATAACACGGCAACCACATACAAACATGTCACAAAGAATGTGAAAAGAATAGGAAAATTGGTTGTTCATCATGATATATCTGACATTCAGTTCTAGAAAATTCGCAAAGAAAATAAAAAGCACCAGATGTGTCCAACTTGTATGTTAGATGCAAAAATTTATATATTGTTTCCTATAAGAGGCACACCACCCTAAACCTTAGCAATGTAGATCCATGCGATATGCAAAATGGGAACAATAGCAGGGTATTCGCATTGTAGTTTTCCGCACGATAGGTTATATAGTGACAAACCAAAAGTTCAAAACCATAACTAAAATAGGAAATTTCATCTATAGTGGGATTTTTCTAGATTTAAATTCTAAACAAAGAGAAAATAGAAAGGAAAAACCTCCACACAATGTAACATTCCAAAAGCTACATATATCTGACAATTTCAAGAGTTGTGAACTACTGCATATTGCCAAAATGTGCATGGGCAATGGCTCTATAAGAATGCTCTGGCCATCGCAAAAGAAAGGAAAGCAGAGAGAGAGAGAGAGAGAGATTACATGTAGCTATACTGATGCCAAAACTATTATTACAAGAAAAGTACATAAATTTGTATACTTCAGCTACAAAGTTGAGATAGCAGATTATTATGTCGAGAGGAAAAACACACGTCTTCTGACAAAATCAGAATAACTACACTAATGCCAAAACTATTATGACAAGAAAAGTACAAAATTTGTAGTCTGAAGCTAAAAAGGTGGGATAGCAGTCAAAGATTATTCTTGTTGAGAGCAAAACAAAAGCATCAGTCTTGTTGACAAAATCAGAAGCTAACACCTGAGGATCAATTAAGGATGTTCTATTCTAGAATACACATAGCGCGTTAGCAACTGAAACAAGAAAGCATACCGAAAATGATTGAGCAGATCCACAGATGGAGAAAAAAGATAAGACAAACAAATAGATCGTTCCAAACTGGGAATGGTGGTATAGGCCCAAGCTTATAAATTCTTTACAAGGCTTTTATATTCCAAGTGAGGAACATACACAAAATACGTGGTGTGACTTCAAACAGGGGGATAACATCTATTGGGTAACCTAGACCACATGTGACCATTGACATGGATAGCACCTCAGATGCCATTATAGAAGTATGAGCATCCAACCCAAAACCAATTGGCAATGGTGGAGAGGCCCAATGGTAGAGCATTCTATTATTCTAGAATAAGAATACAAAAGTCACCAACAAAACACTGGTTCTGTAATGGGAGAGTCCAGAAGGAACAATGTTGAAACATGAGAAAAAGTAAGGAGCTATGGTTTATGGGTACTGAGTAATTCACATCAAATACTGATACCTTTTGCATATTTGCTGACACCTAATTTGATAAAATAAAATTTAGAAACATGTAGCATAACTCACTCCCTAATTTGCTGACACCTCTCTAACCCACCCACCATTCCCAAATTTCAACATTTGGGAATGGTGGGTTAAGGCAAATCCCCAAGTCACAGGCAAAAAGCATTACCAAAAAGCAAGCTTAAATATCAAAGTATCTTGTTTTGGTGAATAGAGGTCAACCTCTACTAAGAACTAGGTTAATCCCAAACTGGCACAGCATGTTTACCTTGGTGTTACTTTATAAAACTAGTAGTTTTATTATTACACCTCATAAACTGAAGTGCTTTCTTAGTTTGAATTTCTGGTACACGTCCTATTCTAGAGGTCCATGGTTCTCATCCTGTCCCTCAGGCCTTAGCCAATATATTAAAATTTAATATATCCAGGGCAGAACAGTAAATAGCAGAATAAAAAATAAACAAATAAATAAATAAAGATATAAGGACCAAAAGTCACCTACCTACTTAACCAATTATCCTATTTTTCCTAATTTATATTCAATTGGAAAAGACTGAACATGGAAAAGCCTATCAACATGCACGGGGCTAGTGTGTGTGCGTGCAGGAGCACACATATAAATCATGCAACTCCTAGTTTGACAAAAGAAAATATAAGAATATTTTAGAAGAGCTTTATGCAATAATTCAACTCTGAAGGAGAAGAATTTCGTCTACAAGTTTGACATGTCTTCAATCTATACTAGACTATGCTTTGCACTAGTCCCATAAATTTAGAAATTATGTCAACCTCTAACCACTCTATTACAGGGCAGGAGATGCCCTTTAGAACTGTACAGCCTTCCTAATTTATGTCTAATTTCAGTTCAGTAGATGACTCTCACTTGGGACTATATATCTGATTGCTTTGGTACTAGAAACATCTCTATCTCCAAAAGTGAGTTAGCACCAATAGTAGTCTCTAGCTTGCAGAGGCGGCATAATGAAGCTTTACTAAATTCTTATTAGGTCAAGAAATGAATGTTCACATGGGAATTTCTGCATGCAACATTTTAGAATAGAATATCAGAAAGCATCAAGATGCATCAAATCAGCGAAATCTGACAGCACTCTAAATGTATCAAATGCTTTTACATTAAAAATAAAATAAAAAGAACACTAGAAGGCTAGAAGACTAGCGGTTTCAGTCATATTTCTAGGAAATTTTTCTAGGAACCTCTAATAAGCCCGTCTGAACACATGAGAAGAATAACATATTTGTAGATAATAACCAAAGAATTAAAAGAACCTTTTAATACCCTCGGCCTCTTTGAAACAAGATGGGTTTCATTTGGTGTAATCCAAATACTAAACAATATTCATACAGTAACCCTCAACAAATAAAATGGAAAGTATAAACAGAAGTTTTAAGACAAACCTCATGGCCATAAAAGTAACGGACACGTCCTGGACATTGTTTGATATCGAAGTTGAATAGCCCATTGGCTTGAGAATCTTGGTGATGCGCACTGCTTCTTTGCATTCATCAATCTTATTCTTGCGACCTGAATTTTCCCCAGCATAATCAAGATTTTCTACCCCAGTTTGATCAACTCTACCAGCATATCTCGTGCTAACTCGAGTTGGTGCATTTTGTGTAGCACCCAGTTCAGACACTTGTGCTTCTTGTTTAAACCTCTTCACAGAACCAGACTTCCTTCTCTTAGCTCCAGTACTGCGACTGCCCTGTACTGGTTCTCCACAATCAACCTTGGAAAGACCATTTGTAGGGCCATTAACTTCCAGAGCTTTGGCTTCTTGGAAATGTACAGAAAGTTTATCTGAACTGACAGTGTTAGTAGATCCTGTTGCTTTGAGCTCACTAAGTTTTGGATCATACTCATTTTCCTCTCTCCTTTCACTAATTTGTTGGGAACCATTTGCACAAAAGTTCTCAGAATCAATTTTCTTTGCTGTTTCAGTATTGTTGACACGCCCGTTATCCTCTCCATCACCAACTGACTGGAAAATCTGTTGAGGGGGAGGAAGAACATCCACCCCTGAGCCATTGAGAGCACTAGATGATAAAGCTTTATCAGCATTGCTTATTTCCCCATCTGTCGCATTGTAGATAGTGTCTGTAGAACGCTGCTGCTGCTGCTTCTTCTTAGGTTGAGTATGAGGAGTCCCAGACTTGCGCTTTCGCTTTCGTTGCTTTCCAGTACGCAAACTTTAAAACAGACAAAAGACGCTTATACATACACATAAATACTGAATCAAAAGTTTTGTATATGTTGCTCTTAAACTACGTAGCCAAAAAGAACCTAATCAAGCTGAACCAGAATACTAAAGGATTTAATTACTAAATATCTTTGTAAATCCTTGTTCACTGCAAATTGTCACTACTCTCCTTATGCTCATAGGCATAGCTAGCTAGGTTCAACGAGGGTCAACTGACCCTTCTGACCTTTCTTTATATATACACACATATGCTATACTTTTACTTTCATACTGCTTGCAGCTTGCAGAGTCTTTGCTGACTCCCATGTCCCTCCTACTTCCTTCGTTACATTATTTATTATTTACTTTTGAAGTAAAAACTCCAAATCTCAGTATATTTAAGCCATACCTGTATAAAAATCATTTGTCCAACTTCTATTTTTTTATCTTATTGGACAAGAGAAAGTGATCAACTATCATTTATTGTTTACCAACTAAGTTTTCTTCTTCCCTTTTTTGTTTTTTCCTTTTTAAGTATATATGTTCAGTTACTGCATACTAAAAGTTGTAAGCTATGGAAAATATATTTTGACCCCCCCCCCCCCACCCCTTTGATACAACTGGCTACGACAGTGCCTTTGCTAATAGTATTCCGAAAACCGAAACAATAACTGGAACGTAAAATAAAATAAAAAGAAACAAAATAAATACCTTTCTTCAAACGCATCTATAACATCAGAGACAGACTGGAGGTTCTCCAAGGGTTCCCATGTATTGGCTGTCTCTGGCCAGCCACGCCTGCATAAATCCACAGAATTAATTACAACTGATCCAGATTCATGCAGACATTATTAGGGTAACAGTTTATGGACATTTCGAATGTGATTTCTTTTTCTTTTTTTCCTAATTAGCTTCGAAAACTTTTAATCACTTAATAAATAGTCCTTAATCTCCTAACCACTGTCCTTATATACAACACATATTCCGATTCTACATCAACAACAAGAATTAAACATCGTTTGATTTGATAACAGGTAGAGGTTTCGGTTTCACCCACCATTTTATGAGATACTGCAGCTGACCCTAGGTTTCGCAACACCAACACCACCGCAGCGAACAAGAAAAACAATCAGTAATCCATAATTTACATCAATCATAACGCAATTAACACCAAAAAAAAAAAAAAAAACAAAGCTGGACAAAAAAAAAAAGTAGGGAGGAAAAGCAGTACTACCTTTCGAACCCTTTTGCGGCGAATGGCTTCGATTTCATAGAAACCGTCATCAAGCTTAGTACTCCGCTCCTTATTCTCATCCTCGGCCTCAGCCTCTTCTTCCCCTTCCTCCCCGTCCCCCTCCTCTCCCTCGCCGTCACCGTCCTCCACGGCCTGAGCCTCGTCGTGGTTTTGGTTTTTCTCCGGTTCAATTTCCGGCTGTGGCTCAGTGACTTGGTTTTCCGGTAAAGCAAAAGCGGCGTCGTTTGGGTCCGTGTCTTGAAAAAGCAGACCCCCGTCGTCTACAGGCATTGCTTCCCAGCTTTTCTTCCTCCCTCCTCCTTTCACTCTCATTCTTTGGCTTCGCCGGTGACCCCGCCAAATCTCACTGTCGGGTGAGAATAGTATTTTCTCTCAGGGTGTTTGAGTGAGCCCCAGAAGGCCAGAACCCCCAATTCTACTCGGAGAAAGGGAGCAAAGACTATTTGACTAATTTTTTCTTTTCAAGCGTTTTTCCCCCAACTCTTTTATTTACTCCTTTCTCTCTCCTCTAATTTTTTTTCTTTTCTTTTCTTTTTAGGACTTTTGGTTTTCCCTCTAATTAAGCCCGCCTTTCTCTTTCTTAATTAGTTTTTTTTTTTTTCAGGTTCATTCACCTGCAACAAATACTTAACCTAAAAAGAATTCAAATTGGTTTCAAGATTCAAACTTGCAATTTATTATATCTGGCAAAACTCGAGTTTCGATGCGTCAAACTTGGTAGGTTTTTACTTCGAACTAAGTGTTTTAGCAGGATTTCGATTTTGTAAAGGAACATAAATGGACAGATACTGCATGCGTTATGCGTTAAAGTCGGTTTCACGACAAGCGTGTAAGCCGGGATCGCATCGCTTTCATAAAAGTTGGTGGATTTTTATCTCTATCTGAGTGTTTTGGCAAGATTCCGTCTCGTAAAGAAATATAAACGGACAGATATTGCATGCATTAAAGTCAGTTGAAACCGCCTCGCTTTCATAAAAGTTGGTGGATTTTTTTATCTCGACCTGAGTGTCTTGGCATGATTTCGTCTCATAAAGAAACATAAACGGACAGATATTGCATGCGTTAAAGTCAGCTTCACAACAGGCATGTCAGCTGAAACTGTCTCGCTTCACATGCTAAGTGTCGCCGACTTGGCTTCTCTTTTATGCTGAGTTGTTGACCATGATAATGATATAGTGGTTTCTTTTGATTGTTGTTGTATTTTGATTGTTTATTCGGTGGGTCTATCTGGTAGCTTTATTTTGATGCACGAGATTTTATGTCGCTAAATTTTTCTCGTGAAACATTGTAATGAGTTCACTCATGTGTTATTCCAAATGCAACTAGTTTTCTTTATTTTTCTTTATTAAAATTTAAAAATAACATATTAAATAAGAGAGCAAAATATTAGTAATAGTTCGTATAAGAATGAACTTAAAACTATAGTATAAAAATGAAAGTAATCGCTAGTATTAGTTATGACTTAAAGGTATTCTAGTAAGTGATTGAGTTAAATTATATCATTTATAATTAGATCTTCTTGAGCTTGAAAATTGTTTGTAAAGCATATTATTTTCTCTACTACTAGATGCAAAGTGTATATCATAATTTTGGCAAATATAATCTACTTGTTGGTTTTCTATTGGCTTTGGAGGAACTGCCTCATCAGTTTCCAGTTAGAGGGAAGCTCAATGTCAGTCCATTTTATCATCTTGGGAATGATAACATTTGACTTTCTCATATCTGTTTCTAATAAAAGAGTTTAAACTTTAGGATCTGTGGATTTTGCTTTTGCACTTAACAGAAAAGTCATTACTCTGTAGTGAATTTGGTAAATGACAGCCAGGGGTTGTTCTCCTTAAGACATATCATAACCATGAGTTTTGACATTTAAAGTTAAAAAATTTAAGAGTCCTGGATCACTAAGTGACACAGGAAAATTTGGAAAACATTCCAAGTGAACTGGCAGACATCTCTTCTCAAAAGAAGTATGCCTTTTTTTTTTTCTTTTTTTTTTTAACTAGCAAGGATTAGGCGATATTAGCTCCTCTGAAGCAGTCTGAAAGGGGTGACTAGCACCCACACAACCCCGAAGGGACCGCAACAACCGGGAGCCCACCGCCCGTCCCTTGCCAGGAATTTATTAAAATGAACAAAGATACAAACATGGGAGGGGGACTAGACCAAAACCTCCCTGGATGGATAGACAGACCCCACACAGTACAAAATAAGAACATAACAATTATGAAAACAAGACCTAAAAGTGTAACAGAACAAATAAATAAGAACAAGCCTGCACTAAGAGAAGCGAAAAGAAACTCTAGAAGCCAAGTCTCTAGCATACTCTGGGAGAAAGGATGAAGGGAGTTTCCTAAAAACTCAAAGAAGTGTTATCTCAAATCTCTCAAAGTGGTGATAAAGCTGATGATATCACTGAAGACGCTCAATCTCAATTTACAAACAATGACCCTGATGCAGCTTTTGCTGATGATTACTAAAGTGCACAGCTGTCTCTCCAGGTGTAATATTCTCTCAAAAAATCTTCATAGCGAGATAAACTTCAAATGATACAGCTGTCTCGGCTACAATTAAAAGAACACATGAATAGTTGTGACCCTCCACTAGGGTTATATCAATAGCCACAATAGTCAAGAACCAATAGAGACAAGTCTTCATTATAATCACGCCAAATTCAATTATGATCCTGCCAAGTTCCACCAATTCAAATGAAGATAAGCAAAGTTGTTCAATCAAGCTTGTCAAGATCAACAAATTCCAATAAAGAAGAATAAAGTTGCTCAACTCATATCTTCTCAAATCAAAATGTAATTTCAAAGCGTAATCATAACTTGTAATTGCAAATGTAAGTGCCAAGTGTAATTACAAAGTGTAATTGCAAAAAACAATTGCAAAGTGTAATTGCAAAATATAATTGCAAACTCCAAACTAGTTTACTATATACTAAAACTAAGTTACTGTTCACTCAACCACTGCAAGTGGCTTAGTGGTTCTTGTCTAGTTGGGTGTGTTCCCCAACCTAGGTTCGCCCCGAAGTTGTCAAAGGGCGAGGCACTGTGCTGCAATGCACAGTTGGAGCATTTCACATGCGCCGAAGGGGTTTATCTTAGGCCTAGGAAGCATTTGGGTTCCCCTTGACAAAGTCAAAAAAAAAAGAAGTTACTGTTCACTCAGGCCCCTTCTTTTTTCTAAAGTTACGTCTCTGCTATTCGGTTTAGGTATAGAAACTCACCGATAGTAGAAGACTAGAATGTTCAGGTTTCTTCGCACTCTCGCTCTTCTCCCTCTCAACTTGACAGTAGTGCTGATTTTTAGCGCATCGAAGAAGAAAAGAAACTTGGGACTTCCAAGAGAGAGATAAGAACAAAAAGAAAAGTAAAAAATGTCTGGGCTTGCTGAGACAACAACGAAGAAGAAGAACCAGAGTTTGTTCTCATAATCTCATCATCATCAAGTTCGATCCCCTCTGATTCAGTAGAAGAAGAAGTCGAAGCAGTTTCTTCTTGGGTTTTTTTTGTTGTGTGTTGAGCTAGGAAAAGTCGGAAGATTCGGAATTTTGATTCTGTTTGAGATTAGATTTTTATATCTGGGTTCAGTTCAGTTCGTTTCTTTGGGAGCATAAAGTGAAGATTTGGGCGAGAAATTAGAGAAGATGTGGATTGGATAAATTAGATTCGACTCAAAGGTTCGATATATTTTTCAATTTCTTAAATTTCTTCCAATTTTTAATTCTGAAATCTTTGGAAAACATAAAAGAATTGATAAGAATAGCATTGATCATGCTTATGGAGTCATCGAATTTGATGCTCCTCCTGTTCATGCTGCTAATAAACGGACATGATTTGATAATTTTTTAAAAAAAAATTGAAAAACAATAGACCAAGGTCCAAGAAAACTTAATTAAAGAAAAGTATAGAAGCTTACTTCTATAAGAATACTGAGATCTCACAACTCTATACAAAGAGGTCTCTCTAACCGAAGAAGATCATCCTATTCGAGTCAAGTTTCTTCCTTCACATTATTATGAGTGCTCTGGGTGTATTGAGAATATGAACTGTGAGTTATCAGATACTTTATAAATTATTTATATTATTTAATTATTATCATTCACTAGTGATCTCAAACACTGAATTAAGTAGCCATAATTGGGTAAACCGTACCACTATAAATCTTTTGTGTACATTTAAATTATTT
Organism: Rosa rugosa; assembly: GCF_958449725.1. Taxonomy (NCBI): domain Eukaryota; kingdom Viridiplantae; phylum Streptophyta; class Magnoliopsida; order Rosales; family Rosaceae; genus Rosa; species Rosa rugosa. Next base: position 25,962,805 of record NC_084825.1, read on the forward strand.
TGTACCAGTACAAAGTCATGGATTCGAGTCACCATGGGGGTAAGAGTGAAATCCTTTGATCCTCTTTTGAAAAAAAAAAAAAAGTGAAAAAAAAAAAAAAAAAATTTGTACCATGATGAATGACGATCTTATGCAGTAGACCAAAAATAGGGTTTGGAGCACCATTAGTTTTGCATGCTGAATTAACATAGAGGATTGTCAGCCTCAATCTCGATAAGGTCATCTTAATTGTTAGTACTAATTTTAACCATCAACATAAACACACTCTCCACCATTCTAACCAGGGTTTACTTTGATTTTGAGGACTAGACGTAAGAGTTTTTATACTTAATTGATTATGCCACAAGACAAATCCCTATATAAATCTTACTGAACTGGAATTTTTCAAGTTTATTGCGCATTACCTTGGGGCTTAGGCACATGAGACAAGAACCAAACTGGGTTTTCATTTGGCACCGTGACTGGTTTCTAACTCGATTCTCCTTCTATGTCTCAAATCGTCCTACGTCACTACCATAGAAAGAAAGAGGAGGAGGAGGCGCTTCTAATTAAGAAATCAGTTTCACGGTCGGAGGTGGCCGGGATCGGCGTCAGTCAGGTCGGGAAGGTTAGGCGGCTTTTCTGGGTTTGTTTGCTCGGACTTCCCCAAAATGAAAATTACCCATTTCCTTCGTTCCACTTCTTGAAACAACCAATTATAATTAAAAGACTTTTAAAAATTACAAAACTGCTTATAACTTCTTCGTTACAACTCTGATTTTAGTGTGCCACGTGTCCATGAACTCGGTTTAATGTCTTCTACAAATTTTCGGAAGGTAGTTTTCTCAGAAATTGAGCCGAAGAAAAAATCAACTTTTTGATCCACTAAAAGATCAAAATTAGGGTAAAAAGTGAAACTTTTATTCATTTACCGTTCAAATGACCAGTAAACGGGTAAGTTTAGGTACGGGGCATAACAATCTCCCCACCTTAAAAAAATTTCATCCCCGAAATTTCATGAAGTCAGATTAGATGTGGGGTACACACAATTCCGAAGTACACCTATCGAGAAGAAGAAGTACATGCCACTCTCACGGAAGAAGTGACGATGGCACATTCAATAAAAGTGTAAGTCTACTCAAGATAAACATAAGTGTTGCTCTTAAACTAAACAAGATAAGGGTTGGTCAACTAGAAATGGATGACTGACATAAGAAAAATGGATGGACTCTCATGCTGAAATGCTGAAACTTGGCCTAAAGTTTGGCCTCAAGGCGTTCACGTTGATTCCTATATCCCTAAGCGATAAATCTCCCTTCTATGCATGCGCAAGTCCCACTATTAAACGCATCATCGTACGTAACACTATGTGGTTAATGAATCCACTACGCTTCCGCTGCGCCACACTGATATTTGATTAGAACCTTGATCAAGCTTGAAATGACATTCCGAGTCAATTAGGGAAATTCCTTTGATAGCTACCTTGCTGGCGACACTTATAACATCTCAAACTGACTACCTAGCTTCCCTAGTAAAACTTTCTATATATAAGTATGATATTGTAGAAAACTTTTCTAAATCGAATGTGTCCCAAGGGCTTTACTAACCAGGGCCGGCCTTGATACTGGGCAGTCTTGGTGACCGCACAGGGCCGCAATATCAAGGGGGCACAAATTTTCGATCAGCCCATATATGATTATATATATTGGAGGCACATTTATATATGTTGTGTGCAAGTTCATTAGCTGAAAAAAATCAAAGATGATGAATAAAAGTAAACCAACGGACCAAAATAAATATTTCTTCTAATCTCTCAACTCCCAAGGGAGACCTAGCTTCCACTTTCCCAAGCTTGATTTCTCTCTTTCTCTCTCTCACTAAAAGACAAAGAAAACGTCTCTTCATATTTTTCGCTCCTGCACTATGGGATCTGATCTCTCATCTTACGAACCTTCTCTCACCCTTTTCTTATTTTTTTTTTGTTATCCTTCCCAAGCCATCAAATATCAAGCTTTAGAAAGATAACAAGATTGTAGAACCATGCCAATAGTCTCAAGAAGGGAGATCTATACAAGTTTAATCAGTCTCAGATTCTATTACGGAACTAATCGAAATCGTTCAATCGAATGATACTCACCTTTGTCATGGTCAGCTCGATTGCTCGATTCCTGCGAATTTAGTTTCTCTTTCTATTTCTGTGAATTTGGTTCTCCCATTCTCTCTATGTTTATAAGGATCGGGGTTGGAAGTATGGATGTAAAATTAACGCTCAAGAACAATCACCCATCTAAGCACATAATCTACCCAAAAGAGAATTGATAAAATTGAAGGGGAAAATCGCAGGGTTAGCAAATCACCCAAATTCGAGTTTCACAGAGGATGAATATACTTTCAGTTTTTTTGTGTTTTGATTGTGTTTGCATCAGTTAACGTCAATAGTTAACGTCCCGTTGAAGATTCTTTTTTTTTTTTTTGTTTCACGTTTTGTAGTTTTACTGCAATAGGATGTAGGGTAATTTGCTATGATATGAGGTGTTAAATAAATCCACATGGCGTTATTCTATTGGGTTGGTAGACCATGTGTCAGGCTGACGTGGTTCTACTGGAGGACAGAAAAATTTCTCCTTTAGAAGGATGGTTTGAAGTAAAGAAAGGTACTTATTCTCATCTAATTTTAATTAAGAAATCTTTTGATTGTGTAAACCCTCAACTAATTTTTGTTATGTTTTCAATTCTAGAGAAATTTTTGCTATTGACAAAATTAGCACTTGAGATTGGAGATTTGAATGAAAGGTATTATTTTGATTTGATTTTGGTTAAGAAGGAACTACGGTTTTTTTTTCCTTATGTGGATTTGAGTTATTAATTGGTAATATAGGTTTTACAACCTTGCAGAAAAGGTTGAAGAACAACTAAATGATGGGGCTGGCGAGATTCACATCGACATAAAGAGTTACTATCTACTGAACTTATGTTTGACTTCTCTATGGAGAACTCAATTCTTGAAGACTTTTTTTCTTTTCATTTCATTTTTGTTGATGAATATGCAAGAGGGTCTTATGATACTTTTCGCCCAGGGCCTTGAAAAACTCAGGACCGGCCCTGTTACTAACTACTAATGTCTCCAATTAAATCTGCTCATATTTCTCACGAGTTAATGCTAACTAAAGTACCTACGTCATGCACCACGTCTTTCAAAACTCTGTTCAAAGTAAGAACCATAACTACTAGTTCTACTTCCACCCAAAAACTCAAATCTGGAACGAGATGCATCACACTTGACCTGTTCTTAGCTAAGGCTATACATCCTTAATAGTCATAGGTCTGATCGGAGATTGACCTCGCACCTCGAAGTTACCACAACTAACTTGTTGAACTTCAAAAGATAAGATAGTCATATCTCGATTCTCAGTTTGTAACCCATGCTCAGTCTAGCGATTTCATTTCCTTCAATAGTCACCACGAAGCTGCAAAATATTATGTATTCCTCTACACGTTAAGAATTTCTACGAGGTTGGCGCCTATGAAGCATAACACCTGAAGAGGAAGTCAAGACCAAACAACTTAATGGAACGACATCTAGACCCATACCATACACACTTGATGATTACATCAACACCGAAGAGTATATGATAGGAAACCGCTGCAGTCGGGCCATCACTCGAGAGGTATTGAGTATCACCAAGTATATAAGGTAATAAGAGAGACAGAGAATTTACAGGACCTAACGAACTAATGTTCTGATACCAAGTTGACAGGACCCAAACCGGATTTCCGTTTAGCACTGCGATTAGGATATGACTCGATTCTCCTTGTATGTCTCAAATCGTCCTAAGTCACTACCATAAAAAGGAAGAGGAGGAGGAGACGCTTCTAAAGAGGTTGATTTCACGAACAGAGGTGGCCGGAATAGGCACCGGAGAGGCCGAGAAGGTTAGGCAACTTTTCTCGGTTTGTTTGCTCGAACTTCCCCAAAATGGAAATCACCCATTTCCTTCTTTCCACTTCTGGAAACAACCAATTATAATTAAAGGACTTGCAAAAATTTACAAAATTGCTTATAACTTCTTCATTACAATTCTGATTTTAGTGTGCTGTGTGTCCACAAACTTAGTTTAACGTCTTTTACAACTTTTCATAAAGAAGTTTTCTCATAAATAGAGCCAAAGAAAAAGCTAACTTTTTGATCCACTAAAAGGTCAAAATTAGGGTAAAAAGTGAAACTTTTATTTGTTTACCGTTCAAATGACCAGTAAATGGGTAAGTTTAGGTACGGGGCATAACAACAAGACTTTTGGGCACTAATCCTCTTGCAAGTTAGGTGAACAGTTGTCATGCCCCGAATTTCGAATAAAGATATTCGAATCCGAAACGCGATAACTTAACCAACTTCCCGAAATTGCATAGAAACTTTTTCAATTTAATCTAAGCAACAACAATAAACCAAAAGCATACACTCAATAAGGACTCAATCACTCGAGTCGAACAATGTATCAACAAGTGTTTACAAAACCCGAATGTAATGAAATACGAATGTAGACGCTCACTAGAGCATAATACAAACAGCAGCCAGTAACAAAAATAGGTTAAGAACCTAAACTGCTGCAACTACGCCTCGAACTCAGCCCTGATGGTCCTGACCTGCAGGAATAACCGCTACACCATGGAATAGTGCATCGGGATTGCAAACAACAACCCGGTAAGTTTTTGCAAGCTCGTATGAGTAAACTCAATTAAAATGACTCACGTCACGCATGCTTATACTTTCTCAACTCGTGAGATAAATTAAAGCAACAACATTTAACTCCACAAAACACAACCAAACATACAATCATGCACACTAGGTAAAAATTAGAAATCCCTGCATAGAAAATTAGTTCAGGAGATTACATTTAAAATCAACAATCTTAGTTTAATCATTTTTCAACCCAAAATCAAATTAAAGCAACCAACGTCACCTCCACAATTCATTCGAATCAAGTCCCACATGGACGACAAAAGAAAGGACACCGGCACTCTCTTTTAAACAAATATACCCATGGGCACATGATAACTCAAAATTATCCCCCAAGAAGTATATTGTACTCAAGGGCACACAATAACTCAAAGTTATTCCCCAAGAAGTACATTGTCAGACAGACTAGAGCTCTAACTGAATCGTAGCCTGTCACCTCGTCCGAGGTTCAAACCTACAATAATACTTGCCTTGATCACCAATGTGATAAACGATACTCAACTGAACATTTGAAATTCTACTTGACTCAAATACTTTCCTCAAGCAAAACACACTTTTACACAATAATCAACACATCATGATAATTGTATGTTCGTAAGAGAAATGCTTGAAATAATAATTCAATCAACTCCCAATCATTACTTCACCAATGTCCCACCATCCAATATATATATTCCACGTAAATATATATATACGTAGTCATTCACGCAGGAATGACCACTAATACCAACTATAGTTCACACGTATTAAAACCAAGAAATTCATTTTATACTTAAATTCATTTTTTTACCTGCGAGCCGTAGCCCTATGAACCGTAGTCGATCGAGTTCATATTATTTCAAACAAATCTTTATTTTCGAAAACGATTTACAATTATCAATCAATTCCAACAATTAAATAACTCGGTTCGTAAATGAACCACGTGAGATTTACTCACAGAATCTAAACGTATAAAAAGTCAATCCTTGAATCAAACATTTCGAGCGAATAGTTGATCGAAATAATTTTTGCTCCACACTCGAACCACGAAATCCCACTAACAAACACTTTATTAATTCCAAGAAATTAATAATGAATTTTCAGGGTCTTACAACAGTATCACCTCGATCACTTCAAAATAACTATAACAATACAGTGCTTCATGTAAATGATGGTGAGGCCATTAGGAGTTTAATTTGCTGAAAAGAGCTAAAGAAGAGACATTTTTCGCGTTGGACTTTCAATCTTCAATATACTTCACTCTGGAAAGTCGACTTTCTTGATCGTGTGGTTCAAGCTGTAATCATGCCTAACTATCACCTATAACAGCACTTTGCCATCACCTCTCACCATCGAGTCATTGCACTAATAAGGCATATGACTCATATGCCACACACCCCTACCACAACGATCGCCATTCATTGTAAAGTTAAACCCGATCAGGAAGCAATCGCTAGGCCTCGTGGAGGAAGAAACTTCAAATCCCGATTTCAAGAAACACCTACAGACGAGAAATGTCGTGGCAGACCGACTAAAACCACCACTCACCACTCACCATGACAAAATGGATCATTAAGTACGTACAGCTCCATCTAAGGAGGTACAAATATGGGAATCTTTAAGAGAGAATGTGCACGATTGATTTTTTTTTTTTTGATTGGTTATGTTAGCGAGTTAGTAATACACCAACCCAGTCAATATTCAAACCAATGTCTACAATGATATTCCCGCAAATCTAGACTATTCCCCCGTTAATTCGAATGATAACATGCTGGCCACAAACTTGTGGGAGTTGAAACTCAAACACTAAACGTGTGAGTTCCATACTATGCCGCTCGACCAATTTTACCACACCATGTGGTTGAATGTGCGTGATTTTAGTCCAAAATTTCAAATACTATTTTCAATTTTCACAAAATACTACTGCAAAACGAACAGATTTTCACTAATAAAAATAAAAGAGAAATTCTTTTTTGACGAATAAAAGAGAAAAAGGAAAATGGTAAAAAAATAAATAAATAAAAAAACAGAAAAAGGAAAATTCCCAAATGAAAGCTGTGAGAGAAGATTTGAAAATAGGCAAAAGTGGGTCTTTTGGAAGCTCAGTCGGAATATAAAAACTCCCTTCACAACATTAGGGCACCCGAAACCCTTGAAAGACCAGAGAGACTGAGACCCACTAGTCCTTGTGAGCTTCGAGACCAATGTCGTCCTTCACTGCCATTAGGATTTTCAGAGGCTGCCGTGCTCTCCTGGCGCCGGCCAAGTCCTCCACTTCCACGGCCGGAACCGCCGTCAAGGTCGCCGCTGCCGCACCAAAATCGAAGGCGAAGGCGAAGCCCAAGCCCAAAGCGGAAGCCGACGCGATCAAGCCGAAGAGAAACGTCAACAGGAACGCCGGCATTCTGAAGCCGACTCCGATCTCTCCAGCTCTCGGCAGCTTTCTCGGCGGCGCCCCTGAGTCCTCGCGCGCCGAGGCCGTGAAGCAGATCTGGAGCCACATCAAGCTCCACAACCTGCAGGTCGCGATTTCGTTCTCCTTTGCTTCATTCTCTGCATTTATAATGATGATGGTTTATGTTAATGCAGTGTTAAACCCCTGGGTTCTGAAAATTTGTTAAATTTTTGTTTCTGTTGTATGTGGTTTCTTGTTTTAGATTTCTTAATCGAAGTAGAAGAGTGCATTTGGGTACAAATGAAGAAGGAAAACTCAGCCCTAAACACTTGTAATCCGAAACCCTAAACCCCAAAAACTAAGCCCAAAATGTGAAAAATGGAACTAGAGGGTTGCATGTTGCAAACAAAGGTTATTTAATCACTTTTAACTGGGAATCTTTGGTGTTTATCTGAACCGAAATAGATTAGTTGTATCTGATATATTGGGAGCTTGGCTCAATGCAGAGGTTTGAAACCCTGTTACTCAGTTGTTGAACACTTGTTTAGGGATCATTTACTTTTTCTATGCTATTTATGATTTCTGTTGCAAACAATGGGATATCTAGGGATATCTAGACACTTTTATCTGGGCATCCTTATTGTTGATCCAAACAGAAATAAATTGGTGGTACCTGATCTGATGGGAGCTCGGCTCAATTCAGAGATTTGAGACTTTGTTATCCTGGTGTTCAGTGTTCGGATATGATTGAGCGATTTTTGTTATGCTTTTTATGATAAGATCATTTTTCTTAAGTGTATTGTGTTGGAAACCCAAATAAATTAGTTGTGCCTGATCTGATGGGAGATTGGCTCAATGCAGAGGTTCAAAACCTTGCTAGTCAGATGTTGAATTTTTGTGTATGGTTAAGTGCTTTCTGTTATGTTATTTATGGCTTTGTCACAATCAAGATCAATCAAAGCTTAACAGATTGGTTCTGATTTGATGAAACTTTTTAGACCATGTGCTTTTTCACTTTTCAGTTTTCTTAACCAGGTTACTTCTATTTCATGGCCATTTGCTAGTGTTCAGTGTTGAAGAATTAAACTGTTGTATGGTTCATGTCAAATACTCGTCCCAATATCTGAGGTTCTCTCCTCATGTTGTGTAAAATTTCTATTTGTGATTAATCATTTTCTTCTTCTCCAAAGAGCTGTATTTTTCTTGCTGCTTTTGTTACAAAATATGGAAGTGCTAAGTCCTGAAAAATTACAAAAGTGTTTTCTGGTCCTATAGTAGTCTTTTGGCTGTTCAAAAGCATGTGCCCGATGGTCTCTTGGTATTCTCCTAATTAGTTTGCATGCTGATATAAATCATGGTTTGGATTGCTCGGCTGTTATTACCCTGTTTTTTCATCTGAGTCCACCATAGAGGAGATGCACTAAAATAACAAAACAAATTTCTGTACTGGTTTGAGGGGAATGTCCATCTAGTGTCTGCTCTTTTGCTTTTTCATTACGTGCACTTTCTCATCACCTTTTACATCAGTTTGCTTCACCACACTAATACTTTGGGAGGTCTCTGCTGTTTGTCATCAAACTTCATCTTGCTCCCTGTACTTTCAAAACTTTCAATGTCAACCCTGAATCTGATCTTTCAAAATCTAAGTCAATGCAAGTCTTCTGTTAGCTTGGTGTTGATCTGGGTGCCAAGTTTGTGCATGTGACTTCTATTTTGATATTAGAAAATTTGGACATTTCACTTGTATGTTTATCTTGCTCTGTCTCTTCTTGCTTACTAGCACGGTAAACTCTACTGAAGTATAGATCCGTATATACAATTATCTGTTAATTGTCAATTCCTCAAAGTTTGTTGGGTTTAAAATAATCTCAGCACTTAATTGAAGTATGTTATAGCGTGAATACTATAAATCCTGTTCTTCTTTGATCATTTACTAAGTATGAACTTTTGTTGTCATTTTGTGATTAATGAGAAGATTGGGGGAGATGCTTGGAAGTATTTTTTGGTTTTATACATTTTTAATTCATTTTTCAAATTTCTAAAGATTTCTAAAATATCAAATTTATTCGAAGCTCCACATGGCATCATTCAAAATTTGTGATTGTAAGATCTTGTTACTTGATGCGGAAGGGTTTTTCGTTTGTATGCATAAAAGGTAGTGATTGTTTCATATTCCGCAGCAGTTAGGAAGGTACATGAATATAGATTAGGCTTTTATAACATGAGTTTTTTGCATGTTTGTTTGTATACATAAAAGGTAGTGATTTTTTGTTGTTGCGCAGCAGCTAGGAAAGTACATGAATGTATCTTAGTGTTTCGCATGATTGTTAACCGCACCATAAGATCTGGCCAAACACCAACTGTATTGACATGCAATTATTGATCGACTGTTATTAACTAACCATGTCTGCTTCCCATCTGCAGAATCCTGCCAACAAGAGGGAGATCATTTGCGATGACAAGCTGAAGGAGTTGTTTGAAGGGAAGGAAAAGGTCAACTTTTTGGAGATTGGGAAGTTGCTTTCGCGTCATTTTGTGAAGGCTGAGTGAACGGGGATTTAGTGATTAACTTCTTTTGGGTAATGTAATGTCCGCATCCTTCTTTTGAGACTACTCTGCAAGTAGGGGATTTGCTAATTGATATTTAGCTGGTGCATGTATAAAGTAACTAGGTAAAACATTAGATTAGATTATGTTCATGTGATTTTCTCTTATATCAGTTTCACTTATGCATTTGGCTGTGGTGGAGACCTTTTCAATGATTGAGATTCTCTGTCGAAATATGTCAATCAAGGGGCGGTTAAGTTTTTGAGGGCAAACTAAACATGTCAGATGACGTCTAATTTTATGCAGGTTTGGTCAGTTGTGAAGGACTGTAGGTTATATATGGTCCAACGGTACAATGCAGAACCAATGCAGGTTTCTTTTTTAAGCTTAGGTTTGTAGTTCCAAATGCCAATCTGTTAATCTTAATTAATTTACTGTTATAATTAGAATGAAGAATGGTTTCAATCGGGAAATTTGTGATGGAAACAGGAGTTGCTTTGGTGGACTTGTAGAGATGTGGTTGCATGACTGTGGCAAAATTACTGATCAGGTCAATTTGAAGCATATAAAAATGAACTATTGTCTAGGCTCATTAAGGCGAAGGTTTTGAAATAATAATAATATAGTTGACAAAAGGACCATTCATTTTCTATGCATGATAGGTAAGCTAGAACTAATCAACTCTACAAACAAGGAATTGAGATCATGGGTACAGAAGATGAACATGAGAAAGTTGTCTTTTGGTTTAAAGCATATGGACCAAAACGATGTCGGTTTGGTCATTTAAAAAAACAACAAGGTAAAAAAAAAAAAAAATACTAGGAGTAGCGGAAGACGTAAAAAAACGTTAATCATTTACATCTTGGTATCGAATCAGAGGTGAAATAGAAGAAATAACAAGCCTTCGAGCTTTGAGACAAGCCTAGGCTCTTAAGTTAGGAGGCTGAATACAAATACATTCTCTCGAGGAATCTCCTAAATCATGTTGTTTGTTAAGTCTCCAAGTGCCTTCAGTGTCGCTAATAAAGGCCAATCGCTGGTCGTTTCGATACAAAAATATCATGTCTGCATGTTCCTCGGCTTCTCCCACGGCAGGAACTACAATACTTGACGACCGGTCGCACAAAATCAAAACCCGATTTCCCAAGCTTTTAATTCGAGTCCATACTTTTCGTGACCGATCAAGCTGGTAAACATGACAAACACCATGCTTAATAGGAATGGAATAGAGATCTCCATCAAACTCAACAAGGTACAGGTGATCAAAACCATCAAGTTCTAAAAAAAGGGAAGGATCTATGGTAAAACGTTGGAGTGCAACGCTGAAGGTACCCATCACTACAAAGTCGAAAGAATGAAAAGCACAGTAAAAAGTTTCATCTGCATAAGCAACGTCACAGTCTTCGTACCCTTGAAATGCATCAATTATAAACCTACTCCAGCGTCTATCTTCATTACATGTATACAACATGCATGAATCTATGTCGACGATAAGACATGAAAACAATATCGCAAGTAGGGGGACGGCCAGATGGAGTTGTCATGAACTTTGCTATCCCTACATCTTCATCCCCTGCCAAATGTAATAAAGGCAATTTGATAGTCACATTACTGAAAGGATTGTAAAACAAGAACTGGACTTTGCGCGGGTATGTGAAGGAAGACTTGTGTTCGAAGAAGAGCAACAGCCAACCATATTTTGAATCACAAACTCTGAATTTGCCATGATAATTATGACATAATTCTTTCATATCTTTGTTTAGGATTCTATCAAGAGGGTAAGTTCGATTTCTCCAAAAGTCGGAAATCTTGAATTTGCAAGAGGATGCCTTATCAGTTGATGTCAAAAAGTGCATTACCCAGGGCATACTTACACGACAACGAGGTTGAACTCGAATAGCTTGCTGCCAAGTCTTGCATACAACCCCCAAGTGAATAACATCATCAACTGGGAGACGTTCAGTGACTAGGGTAAAGATATCAGTTGGAATATCTGACCATGATGAATAACTATTGTGAAGCTGCAGGAGCTGTTCTTCATGGTCTTCTTCTTGTAATCTTTTAGGGCATTCCCGCCAAAAGTGCCCAGACTCACCGCAGTTATAGCAAGTACCTCTACCTCTATATATCCCACTACCAATACTGCTACCACCAGTTGTACCTGCAGAGCCTAATTTATTGCTGCAATTCCGCGCTAAATGGCCGTACTTAATTACTGCAATTGTAGCAACGCCGGTTCCCATAAGTCCCTAATTTGTTTGATTTAGTGCATTCCACAGCTATATGGCCAACCTTGTTGCACACATAGCAAGCCCTATGATCAACCCTGACTCTCGACTCAGAGATCTTATGAATGTATTCTCTACCTTAGCTTGAACATTCATTCTGAGATGTATACGTAGGTTATTTTTCCTGCAAGACAAAGGTTATATATAGAGCTGTCTTAGCTCTCAACAAATTAAGGATAAGTAACTCTTACATGTAGTTGAGAAAGGTGGCCGGGTAGAACTGCTAGGATAGAAGGCAGAAGTAGAGTAATATATTGGAGGCTACTAAGGGTAGGGTAGGATCTAGGAATCCTTGCGTCATGTGGTTTTATATAGGTCGACCAGATTCCTAGATTTGTTAAGAATTTGAGTAAAACTTCAATCCCCACGTTCGGGGGGAGAGAGAGAGAGAGAGAGAGAGAGAGAGAGAGAGGTTTCTTTAGCTCCAAGTCATCTTTCCCACGATGGGTGGTCACTCACAATCACCACCTGATTTCCTAAGCTTTTAATTCGAGTCTATTCTTCTTGTGACCGATCAAACTTGTAAACACGAAAAACCTTATCCTGATCATATATAGAAAAACGGCAACAATAGATCTCCATCAAACTCGTCAAGGAATATGTGATCACCGTAATTGTCCTAAGCAAAGGGAAGAATCCATTGATGGCCCAATATCTTGATATGCAAAGCTGAAGGTACGAATCCCTAATTGCGATGGGAAAATTTCAAAAACACAGAAAATGGTGACGTCCGTATAAGCCACGTCATATCGTCCCTGCTGTTAAACTCTAGTAGTTTCCATGATCACGCAGGAAAAACATACCGCAATTAGACCACAGGTTGGAGTGGTCATGAACTTTGATCTATGCATGTGTCTGTTATACCACTCCAATTGTAATGAAGGTAATATAATAATCTTGTTATAAATGGATTGTAAAACACGAACCGGATTGTTCCGCAACCGAAGTCTATTCCATCAAACAAGAGCAACAACCAACCATATTTCGATCACAAACTTTGCAATCCCCCAAATAATAATCCGGAACTAATTCGTTCATATCTTAATTTGCTTAAGATTTAAGTGCGATTTTTCCAAAAATGGAAAGCTCGAATTTGAAATTGAGGATACCTTGGCAATGGTGGACTTCCCACGGCATACTTGCACCACTACAAGAGGTAGAAGTCGAATATCTTGACGCCAAAGCTTGCATACAACACTAATGTGAATAACATCATCTATGGGGAGACGGAAATAATAAGGAATGCATTTCTCAATCTAAATATTAACAATTCGAATTCTTAGAAGATATATAAGATCAACTCAAAGTGGGGCTGAGTAGTATCCCTCCAATGAGTGGCTGAAGCAGAGGGCAATATTTGGTTGATAACTTGATATACACAAAACAAAATGAAAATGGCTATCTAATGATTTCTGTAACAGAGGATCAGAGGTTCTGATTAATTGGCTAAACGTATAGAAGCCTGACAGCCGCATCTATACTCCTCAGCGTGCAGCTTTGGTTATAGTACCTACCTACAATTGACCAGCCTAAAAGTTAATAAGTTGCGCAAGATTAAGAAGTAGGATATAGCTGCAAATACTAGTAGGATATGAGGCACTAAATCAGTCAGATATGCAACTAAATTGGTCAGAATGGCTGAATGGGGACATGATATATATATATATATATATATATATATATTTTTTTTTTTTGTTCTGAAAGGAGGCACATGATATCTTGTGTGACCAAGAATTGGAGGAAAGGCAAACCCAGTCAGATATGCAAATCTTGAGAGCTGCTGTGATGCTTGTGGGGGCTGTGCAAACGCAAACCCCAAATGATGACATAACATAGGCTCTCCCTCTTGGGGAGACCTTCAGCGAGCACTCCTCCAAAGTGCAATGGAGGTCACTAGCCTAGATCATGAGTCTACCCCGTCCAGGTAAGTGCGTTACAACGTAGCTTTTGGTTTATACTCTTCACTTGCGTCTTTTGGTTTGTTTTCTCGATGTGGAAATCTTGCGAGTCTTAAACCATCATTCATTGACACATCTGTAACATAAATATAACCGCGTGTATAAAGACTTTGTTAAACTTAATTTTGATGGCTCAGTCTTGCATCATCATCAAGCCTCTGTTGGTTTTGTTCTTCATGATCATCTAGGAAATCTGATTCTAACCTTTGCCAGAAATATTGGTCATTCCTCTATCCTTGTTGATGAAGCCTTGGACCTTAGAGAAGGTTTAAGCCAACCCTCTATTGCTGGTCATGCATTCTCATATTCTAGGAGGAGACTACAACATTTCTATAAACATCTCACATGTGATCCCCCAATGCCTTGGAGAATCAAGTCACTTCTAGACATCGCTAGATAGCCAACAACTAATCAAGTCACTTTTAGACGCCAACAACTGCTCTTTTGTCAGTTTCAAATATATATATATTTTTTGGGTACAAAAATGGTGGCTGAGTGAGCTACCACTCCGGGGCCGGGAGCGCGCAACTTGGGTATGGCCCCTCTCCAAGGGATGTTTTTCACAAGCTGGGGTTCGAACCAGAGACCTCCTATTACTGGGAGAAGCTCTACAGCGTCCACCCCACTTGCAGCCTAGCATGCTTCCACTAGACCAAATATATTTAGAGAGAAGCTAATTTGGTACTTGGTAGCAAATTATACAATTGCAAAATTACAAAAACTGATCATTCAGTTACTGTCTGGAGATTGAAGTCCCTTGTGGTATACCACACTTCTTGAAATCTTTGTCAAGTAAGTTCTTAATTAATACCACACTTCTTGAAATCTTGTCAACTAAATTCTGAAGGGCATCCACAAAGGTGCGCCCTTCCAAAAATATGCGTATGCCACTTCAAGCGCCGCACACACGGTATTCTTTAGTAAAAGGCGAAAGAATAGTTCGCTCTGTGCTCAACGCATGGCTCCGTGGTTTTCACAGTAGCTGAACTGCTTTGTTTTATAACCCTCACGCTAGACATAGGGCTCTTCTATGATGTGGGACTTGTAGCATTTATCATTAATATTAGTCATAGTTTAAGACTTTAAGTACGACAACGAACATGTTTTATTACTGGCGTTTCAGAATCTTCCTTTGAGACTTGATAGATAAAATAAGTAATTAACCGACTCCATTCCTTGGTGGAAATCTGAGGAAAAGAAACTGAGCAAAAGCACTGAAAATCTTTTCTATCCCGGATAGTTTCCAATGGTCCTTCAAAGCTCAAACTCTATAACATGCAAAAAGTCTCGCCCATGGGAGAGACTAACTTCATCTAACCAATTCACTGTACGTATAGTGTTAGTGTGAGCACCCGAAAATTTTGTTTAATTTTTGAAAGGTAATTTTTCGCCAATAAGATTTTCGCAAGGTGATTTAAGTGAAGAAATCGATTTCGGAGATTGTTTTGGTGTC
The DNA here is from genome assembly GCF_958449725.1 of Rosa rugosa. NCBI lineage: Eukaryota > Viridiplantae > Streptophyta > Magnoliopsida > Rosales > Rosaceae > Rosa > Rosa rugosa. Next base: position 25,978,139 of record NC_084825.1, read on the forward strand.
GAGACCATCTATTGGGCCTTATAATTTACATTTGGGCCAAAGTCATCCCTTGGGCCTAAAAGGTCGCCAAGTGTTAACAAGACAAAAGATTGGCGGAGTTATTTTACAAAGCGATGAATTGGATCTTTAAGCAAATTGAGTTTTGGACTTAAAGGCAAAGTCAAGACTTTAAAAAGGGTGTTGTCGATGAAAGACGAAGAAAAGAAAAGTTACGAGCCCAAAACCGAGCACAATTAGCTAGGAGAGTTCCGTAATTCGTCGCAAGGGTAAATTCAGTATTTCTCACACACTACTATAAATAGGAAATTGGAAATCCTAAAACCTAAACTCTCTCCTTTTCTCCCTCAGCCGCGTCCTTCTCTCTCTCTTCCCCGACCTCTCGCTCCCTCTCTCTTCTCCTTCCCTCTGCCACCACCAGAGACTCCAGCTCCGGCCACCATCTCACCACACCGTCTCCACCCTTCGAACCAGTGCCCAAATCCGATCAAAACCCAGCCATTCCTCTGCCGATCGAAAGCTCCTAACCACCACATGCATGCCTGGAAAGCTACGACACCACTGCCCCTCTTCGTTCGTCGATTTCCGACCATCACCTCGCCACACCGACACCACCATCAGACTCAGCAAGCCGTAGAGAGCAAAACCTGAACCATAGCCTCCAATCCCGACGTCAAACAATGTCGTACAAGCATCGCCGAAGATCTCAGCTCTGCATGCCTTCATTCTCCGATCTCCAGCTCGAATCGAGCTCGAACACCTCTAAAAAACGAAGTCAGAGCTACACTATCTTTCGAAACCCCAAACTCTCGACCTCCGACTTTGACTAGAGCCGCCGCACGCGCTGCCGCTGGCGCGTCGACCACCGTAGCTCCGCCGCTCACGGTCGCTGGATCGTCTCTGTTAGGTAATTTACGTCATCTTATTCTCGGTTGAAGCCCCCAATTCGATTTAGACCCAAGAGCTCTAATTTCTGTTGTCTAAATTGGCTTGTATGAGGTTTGAGGAATTCTATGCTTTGAGAGATTTTGGAAATCCTGAGCTTTGGAATCTGGGAGTTTGAAGATTTGGAGAAGAAGAACTGTTGGGTCAGTTTCCATTGAAAATGGATTGAGGTAAGGGTCAGGAACTCTGTGTTGGATATGAATTTGGTTAAGAATTGGATTATTAAACTTGTCCTGCTTGCCATGAATTCGAGTGACTGTTGGTGGGAATGCAGCTGGCTTGAATCGAATCCATGTTTGGAAAAGAAGAGTGGTAAGGGCCGATTACTCTGAATTGTGAAATTGGTTGAGTGTTGGATATTGATAGTATTATTTTTCTGCTAGAGGTCCGAATGGGGTGATAGTGGTGGACTGCAGCAACTAGAGATAGCCTCTGGCTGGGGAAAAGAAGAATGGTAAGGGACTGAGTATTTTGGAATCTGTTTGGCCGTGTACTGTTTGTACTGATCAAAGTTATGGTTTTATTGAGTATGCGTGATATAAATTTGGTTGTGGTACTTGAGTGATTAAAGGATCTTGTGAATTAACAGTTATGTTGGAAACTTGGCATGATTAAGTATGAATCGGCTTATTGAATAGAGGAGAATTGTCTTGAGAATTAAAAGGATGAATTTGTTATCGACATCGAAATGTAAAATAAGAATGGAATCGGTGGTTTGGTCAAATGCATGAGAAAAGTGGTAAATAAGAATGGACCGGATTTTGATAAGTGAATTAATATGTGTGATGTTCAATTTAAGGTCCGTGAATAGAAATATTCCAAACCTATCATATCCCGGATTTACCGTAGAATGAAATTATTCGGGAATGGTGGTTGCTATTTAATTGCTTAAGGTTTAAAGGCTAAATAAAATGAGGTCAAACCTGTTGACCGAAACTTTAATATGGAAAGAAGTGTGATCACCATATCCCGAATGAACTTGCTACGTTAAGTGAATTGTTCGGGAATGGTTACTATTAATTATTGGTTAGAGATAAATTGGTAACTTGCAAAGGAATTGAACAATTTGAAATTGTAAATTAATTACTTATCGGAAATAGTTTTTATTAAAGGACTCGAGCGTGTGCACGTGGAATTGGATGAAGTATCGAAAGTCAGAAACAAAGCTAAGTGTGGACGAGCACTCCAATTCCAGGTAGGGTGAGCTGTCCCTTCCTTGTTAGAGGCTTTTCTATATGTGGAATGCTCTACTATGATAGTATGTTGCCTGCAAGTGCGTTTTTAGTTGTTCATTAGTCGATGCCTCGAGATACCTGTGTTTTCATAACTGATAATTACTGATTGCGAAAACCGAGGCTAGACTTGCATGTTGAGATACTGTACCCATTGTATATTTGTACTTGTGACATGAAAGTGAATGGGACCTAGACGCGTTGATTCCTAGGGATCCCACGGTGTCGATAACCGTGAACCTCCGGAGGGGGCTGTGCTCCTATGTTTGTCGAAGAAGGGTGAGTACCGACAGTGAACCAGTCATAGGAGACTTAGGGCCAGGAAATGGACACTTTCGCTACTTGTAGTCACAAGGACTACAGAGTAGTTGGCCGGTTCGTCTTCTTGAATGATGACGAACCGGGTCGGTCACCGATTTGTTTGAGTTTAGCCAGCAGTGTGCAGGTTTCGAGCACGTGGTCGGGGAGCATATAGAGGAGGCACATGGCCCGGTTTGGCGCATTTCTCTTTGACTATATTAAAAGAAGGTTTTGGTCCCTTATCGGATTTTGAAGTAACATATTTATTTACTTTTTATTTATTTATTTGTTTCCTACTCACTTATTTACAAAACTTCGAGAGGCTCGTAACCCTGGGGCGCGTCTCTCATCCTGGTTGTTACTTAGTGATTTGTTTTCCAAATTGGGCTCCGATTGTAAGCCCAAATCCTTTAGCCCACTTTAAATTCCGCTTTTGAAAATATGCTGTTCGGTTGCTAGAATGATTTGTCCAAGAAAGTGTTTTGTAAACCAACAATCTAAACCCAAAAGGCCTTGCGATTTCGGGTTGATGAGTTATCGGGATGTCATTCATGACATGTCGGTTTCTCATTGGCTCGGGGTCGCGGCGCTGTGGGACCCCCCTCTCGGGTCACCACAGTTAGGACAATCATATGTCTAGTATATTACTTTGGATGATAATAGAGAGCCATAGAGGCTTAGAAGGAAGCTTAATAGTGACTAGTGAGTATGATTCGTCATTCATGTTAACCGTCAATATTTAGCTAAACTCACAGTTTCAACTGAAAGAGAGAAGTTAGAATTCCGAACTACAGATTGACGCTGCCAATAAAAATGAGGCTGCAGGTATGAGGTTTTATTTTTTATTTTTTTATTTTTAGTGGTTCCAACTTCAAAATGATGTCAAGAAGCTGTATTTTCTGTAGAGGAACTGCAGTGTGTTAGACTAATTTGGACTGATCACAATTTATCCTAGAGCAACTAGGAAATCATAGAATGTCAAACCGAGTACAACATGGATCTGGAAAAGAATCTACCTAGATATCTAATGTGATATTGTATTTAGCATTGGATTAGGAATCCATTATTTGGACTAGAAGAAAGTCCTAAACTGTGATGCATTAGGATTCTAATTTGCAATACTTGATCCTTAAGGAAAACCTTTATGGGAGGATTCCTAAGACTTGTACTTGTATAAATATTATCACCACCGTTTTACAAGCATTGAGTTCTGCCCATTCAGAAGCTACAGTTGGTGACTAGCAGAAGACATTAGCCTCATCTTCAACCTTGTTCTTACAGCTGCTTCAATGGTATCAATGGTATGTTTGATCTTCTAAGGTTATTGTTGAACATGTATATGTGTGAGCTTGATTTGTAATTTGCTTTTACAATTGGTATCAGAGCTTAGACTCACAAAAATTGTCCTTCAGTTTATTTCGATGAAAAATCGTTTTAGGTTTTCAAAAAAAAAAAAATTTGCCTTGCAATAAAACAGGCCACGTTTTGGCCACTTTAGAAAACCTTTCTTGGCCCACTCGCAGCATGTGCTGATCCAAAGCCAAACCCGGCCCAAATTTATCCATTCAGAAACTAAGGAAAAATGACCGTTCCTAAGACAACGGTCACAAGGATGAAGGGCTGTGTTCTGGGTTTTGGAATCGGAAGCACATGAAGATGTCGAAAGCACACGAAGATGATTCATTTTTCTGGGAATTCAAAACCCCAACGCTGTCGAATTAAGATGCCAAGAAGGATGTTTTACTGCCTTCTGTTTTAATTCATGCTTCTGCAAAATTGGGAAAATTGCAAAAGTTAAGTCTTCAAAAACTGCTTTTTGTTTTCAATTCAATTTTGTTTCCTATTAATTGATGAGCACAAGAACCCTAATAGCATTCCCGGCGTGCACATAGGCTAGAGTAGATGGTGACTAGATGAAATTTAATTTTCCTTGGATGTTTTGTGTCTTCTGGAATCGAAACTGATTGTATGCATCTCTATGTTGCTTTTACTTGTAACTTGATATGCTTGTTTAATGTGAATTGTTGAGTTTTGTATGTGTGTCTTGTGATATGACAATGCATGCAGAAATCTCCCAAAATTTTTAGGCATTGTTGAAATTTATAGGTACAAAGAGCTTAGTTTCTTATAAGGATCATTGATCTGGATAGAAAATCAAGTTTTCAAGCTAAATTTGGTTTGTGTTTTCTGTAGGTTTAAGTGAACATATTGCACAAAGCTCTTCATTGATTCTTGCAGAAAGCTTTTGGTTAACAAACCTAAAAATTGTATCTTGTGTTTTAAAAATTATACCTATAATTTTGCTTCCAAAGAAGTAGTACAGTGTAATTTTTAGATTGCAAATAGCAATATGCATGTTTGTTGACTTCAAATATGGATACTTAGAATTCAAAATTATGTCTAAAGATGTGATTTGTTTTCTTTGGATAACTTGTTTTCAATGGAAGTGGCTTATTGGTTTGGAACCTTCAGAATATCATGTCTTCTGCTCAAAAGTGTTGCATGCTATTAGTTTTGGTTAAAGGGCAGTTACAGAAAGCATAAAACTAAATTTTTTTAAGAACTTTATAGATTGAAAACTTACAAAACTTACTTTTGTTTTGCTCTTTAGGAATCCCTACTGTGACATTGAACACCATTCAGCTCCTAACTGGCTATAATTACAAGAAGTGGAGAAACCAAGTAGACTTTTACCTAGCCATGAACCAGAACATGGACCTTTTCCTGAATGAGGAAGAACCTGAAATGCTTCATAGTGAGAGCACAGAGGAAGATAAGAAATACTATAAGGAATGACATAGGGCTAATAAGATGGCAAAGAATGTGATTGGAACTACCATGTCAGATACAGTTAGAGGTAGTATTGAGGAACCCGAGCTACCCATGGATTTCCTGTATGCCATTCATGATATGAACAGAGAGAGTGATAAGGCTGAGGCAGTTAGACTGTCAAAAGAATTTAACGAGCTCAAGTACACTGGCACAGGAAAAGTGAGATCTTCTGTTCTTCGATTATATCTATGTTGATGACAAGAAGATATCCCAAGTAGCTCGGAGGACAGCCAGATAAAGTTGTTATGAGCTTTGCTATCCTACGTGTTCATCCCCTTCCAAATGTACATGACTGTCGGAGGTAGTTTCATAATCTCGAATACCGAAATAAGGATTATAAAAACAAGAACTGGACTTAACGCGACCATGCGAAGGAATACTTGCGTTCGAAGAAGAGCAACAACTAACTTATATTTTGAATCTCAAAATCTGAATTTGTCATGATAATTATGACATAGTTCCTTCAAATCTTTGTTTATTAGGATTCTAGTTACAAGAGGGTAAAGTTCGATTTCTCCAAAAGTTGGAAAATTAAAAGAGAATGCCTCTTAGTTGATGTCAAAGAGAGCATTACCCAGTGTATACTTGCATGACAACGAAGTTGAACTCAAATAGCTTGTAGCCAACGTTTGCATACAACCCCCAAGTGAATAACATCATCAACTGGGAGACGTTCATGCAGGGACTAGGGTAAAGATATCAGTTAATATCTGACCATGATGAATAACTATTGTGAAGCTGCAGGAGCTGTTCTTCACGTTCTTTATCTTATAATCTTTTAGGGCATTCCCGCCAAATGTGAGGACGAGTGGGGGCTGTGGCCCCAGTGCAATTTTTTATTTTGCTAAGCAGCTTGATACACACACACACACACACACAAAATATACATGGCCCTTCTAGTGAGGGATATCTTTTTTTGGTCTTTTTTAGGGATAGGGCATTAGACCAACTTTTCGATCATATTTTGGCATCTCAACCGTTCACTTTTTAGGTCTTAATGTGTAGATCACTTCTGCAAATTTTCAACCAAATTGATTATCGTTAAGGCATTCAAAATGACGATTTAAGATTAAAAGTATGAACGGTTCAAACAGATTTGGTTCGTCCATTGATTTAATCTAATTTGATACCTTCACGATCACCGATTTGGCTGAAATTTGCAGAAATGATATACACATTATGACCTAAAAATTAAATGGTTAAGATGCCGAAATGTGATCGAAAAGTTAGTCTAATGCTCTATCCCTATAAAAGACAAAAAAAAAAAGGATCCCTTAGTGGAAGGGCCCTCATATAACACACACACACACACACACACACACACATATATATATATATATATATATATATATATATATTACATAACAATTCAGGACCAACAACAACTAAAAACCCAGCTAACAAAAACAAAAGCAGAAGAAAATTGCCAAACCTGCGATCCTCACTCTAGCCAAACGCACCAAAACCACAAATTAGAACAACACAGTCTATTGCATAAAACACAAAGGTTAATCTAACCAGAAACCAAAGAAAAATTTCCACATGCCTTAATCAAACCAAAGAAAAACTCAGCAAGAAAGATCACCAAACCTTCGATCTCTAAATAATATCGGAACCAAATGCAGACCAATCGCTCTTCTTCTCCCTTTTCTTCAAAACCAAGACCAATTGCTCTTCTTCTCCCTTTTTTTTCTAAACCCTATCCCGTCTTCTATTGCCTAAAGACACAGGCCCAAAGTCGACATCATTTCATACACCAATGGCAGAGCTGTAAGAAAACATAAAGTGAGGACAAAACCGTCATTTCCATCCCTTATGAATAGTCAGGAACAGTGCACTCACATTTATATATAGTAAAGGAGCCGTGACCACTTACCCGTTTTTAGGCTAAAAATTGTCCACTTACTCCACTAAGAGTTTTTTTAACCTCATTTACCCAATCTAACATCTATTGACATTTTATCCCCTATTAATTAAATTAAAACCAATCCCTCTCCTCTCAGTCTCTCTCTCTTTCCCAGACTCTCTCTCTCTCTCTCTCTCTTCCCGGCTGAGACGACTCAGCGACCACCGTCAGCCTCGAAAATCGACGTCCTCGAGTCCGATTCGATTGAAGAACAGAACCAAGCGGCTATGGAGATCAAGCTCCTACGACGGTGGGGGGCCGGGGGCTGGGCAGCGAGGTGGCGGGTGGGCTGATACGTCGTCGCCGATCTGGGTGCTGCGACGGTGGGGGGCTGACGAATCTGACCTGGGTGCGGCAACGGTGCAGAGGAGTCGTCGTTGAGGTCGAGATCGGGTCTCAAGGGCAGCGCAGAGATCAATTGCAGGTGAGCGACTGGAGAAGAGGACCTGGAGAAGACGAAGGCGGTCCGGTCGGAATCGGGCTGGAGGAGCATGGGTGTCCACAGGGGAAGCGTGGGTGGCCGGAGAAAAATTCTGATGGTATTTTTTTTTCTGGTTTCTATGGTTTTTTTTTTTTTTTTTTTTTGATTTCGATGGTTTTTTTTTTCTAGTTTCGATGGGAAGAGCTCCTAGAATGGGGAAGGAAAAAAAAGAAAAAAAAAGTGAACGTTTACAATTGAACATATAAATTGATCAATTGTGTCTGTAGTGTATTCATTTTGATTCACTTGAGGGCAATAATATGATTATTGGAGGGCAATAATATGAGTATTGGAGGGCAATAATAAGATTACTGAGGGGCAATAAAATGTTTATTGGGGGGCAATAATAAAATTATTTATTTAGATAAACCTTCGAAATCTTTCAAAATTCAAAACATCTTCATTTTTCACTAATTATTGATCCCCGATAACAAGTTTATTGGAGGGCAATAATATGATTATTGGGGGGCAATAATACGATTACTAGGTATTATTTGGGGGTAATTAAATCAGACGCCGGAATCCGGTCACCAGTCCAGTAGCCGGATTCCGGTGACCGGTCGCCGGATTCCGGTAACCGGTCGCCGGAGTCCGGTCACCGATCGCCGGATTCCGGGCACCAGTCACCGGAGTCCGCTGCCGGCCACTAGTCACCGGAGTCCGGCAAGGTCTCCTATCACTTCTCTCTCTAAGTGACAAAGAAGGAGAGGGCAAAAGTGTCCCAAAAATAAATAAAAAGAATAAAAAAAGAATTAATTGGGTATTAGGGAAATAATCCCTTAGAGTGTTTTGGGTAAATGGGGTTAAAAAACTGTTAGTGGAGCAAGTGGGCAATTTTTAAGTTGAAATTGGGTAAATGATCATTTCCCCTATAGTAAATTATAAGGGGTGAAATTTGCCCACTCAAAATTGCAAACCACACTCTCTTATACTTTTTGAATAATATTTTATCTCACATCTCTTTTCATTTCCTAAAATACCATCGAGTCAGATTCCTTTTCTTTTTTTTGTCGTTTTTTTTTCTCTCTCTTTCTCCTCCAAACCACGACAGAACCCTTCTTTTTATTTTTCTCTCTTTCTCCTCCAAACAACAATAGACTCTCTCTCTTCTCCATTGAAACTTTCTGGTTCCCCAACCTTTCGTCTGTCCAAACTAGGTCATAATCCCAACTCTTCTCTTTACTATCTCACTATCTCTACTCTAATGTCATTTTTATTTTGCTTTTCTCTTCTGTAATTCAATCGTTGTTATTGTTCCTTATCTTTTGGCTTATATCAAATTGCACAAGTTTCTTTCTTTATGATTTGTGGGTAATATGTTTTCTGATAAATTGAGAAATTTGGAGTCTTTATGCTTTTCGAAATCTTTTCAATTAGCTTATATTGAAAAAATTTCATCTTTATGCCCAAAATCAGCTGCTCAGGAGGTCAATACAATTGAAGAAGAGCCCCTAGATGTTGGGTTGATGCATTCTATTTTTCTGTTATGCATCTGAGGAATTCTGAACTGGTGTAGGTTTCACTATACTTGTGAAACACATGCTGCCTTTGTTGTTTGTGTTCTTAACTTTCTTTTGGGGTCAGTTTGATTGTAATGTTTCTTAGCAGTGAAGTCTGAGAATCTCTGGCTCTTTTTAATCTATTTTTCAAGGCCTTTAATAGATTTTAGACTTGTATTGTTATTTTCAGAACCGAGTCTAATACTGTTGAGATTTAGTTTTTTTTTAGTGAGATAGAAATGTGGGGAGGAGGAGTGTAACATCATGAGTGTAATGTCCTCTATTTCCAATGTGTGGTGGTACCCAGGAATTTGTGGGCTTCATTTATGGTTGGTTGTTCTTATTATTGACAAATTAAGAAGAAACTATGTGCTTAATCTTGATAATCTTGTTATGTGATAATTGGTGGTATGTATTGATTGGATTGTTGTCTCAGTTAAGCTTTCTTATTGAAATCCAGTTGCAAACTTATTGCATGTGTTTCAATTTAAATGAATAACGTAAGCTAACTCTTTGTTTGCATTTTGCTTCTTTGTGCAGAGAGCAAGAAATTTATGGAAGTGTGATTCTCTTCTTTAAGGAACAGCTGATCTGCTAGGTAAAAGGGAAAAAAGATGAAATAGAAATTGGCCCAGTGTACATGGTTGTGATGACCTGAATTTTCGTTATTTAATTTTAGTAATTAATAATGGACCAGTTGTGCGAATTATTGTTATTGTGCTTTATTCGTATGTCGTATGTGAAGTGGAATTGTTTTGGACAATTAATTATTCGAAAAGTGTGGATTTAGGGGGGTTACGAAGTTTGACTTTTTATACGTTGAGATTCTCCGAAAACTTCCTTCACGAAAGTCGTAGAGCGCATCGATACGAGTTCGTGGACATGTGGCATGTGTCAATCGGAGTTCGTATGTGAAAGTTATGGTCTGCGGAAGTTTCAGATATTTTTGGAAAACCACTATAAATAGAAGTTTCTGTTTTTAGAAGGTTACTATTTCCATTTTGGCAAGCTTCCATTTTCGGAAACTCAGAAACCTCTCTTCTCTCTCCTGAACTTCGACTGACCCGACCCGTACCCGGCCGACCCGACCCGTACCCGGCCGACCCGACCCTGCTTTTCCGGTGACCTCTACTGGTGAAGCAAGCCCAGACCGACTCGCCTCCACCGTGCGCTCCTCCCTGTGACGTTCTTTATCAACGATTCTCACCTTGTGCGGCGCTGGAAGACAGTAACTTTTGGTGCAGTCGGACCCGGTCGGAAATCCTAGCTCCGGGGACGTCGTGGCTTCAAACTTTCTGGGTTGAGTTCGTAGGAGCCTCCTCAAGCGATCCATGGTGTTAGTTTTGATCGATTCACGTTGGAATCGGATCAACTCACTGTGAACAGTGCACGGCGGCTTGTGGCGGTGATCTAGGCCGAGTTGGCTTGAACCCCAGTTATTAAAGTTGATCTATTTGGTGTTCTTGACATGTTGGACGGTTGGATTAGTCTAGTTTTGAATTTTGGCCGGTGGTGGTTGTGCCACCACCTGTGGCGGCATTTTGGCAGCCTTCCGGCCATGTAAGGGATAGTTTCTGGTTTTATATATCATCTACTCATTGATACGAGCGTTTCGATATATAATACGTAATTTTTGGATATCGTATGAATATGTTGTGATTTTTACGGTTTCGGACCGTTCGATTATTCGATCCGTGAGGATTCGAGCTTTCGATCGACTTGTGGTTTTGGCATATCGATCGTAGAAGTATTCCGGAGACATTGGGTGGTCTCGGATGTGGTTTCGCCTCGATTGGCGTCAGTTTTGGGGATTTTAGTTCAAAACGGGGGTTTCGAACTTAAATCGCTTGTGATTCGTTACTAAGTTGAGACCGTATGTGATTAGGTACTTGACGAAGTATTCTTGGACGGTTATTTTGTGATTGTGCTGCTTTGTTCTGTATTGAAGACGCAGCGGGAATTTCGAGGTGAGTAATCTCACAATGTTCATTTACGAACGGAGCTACCTTTATCGTTTTGAGAGTTATTTATTTAACTGCAAACTATAGTTGGTAATAGTAGGCATTCTTGAGTCAATGACTACGTATATATATATTTACGTGAAATATATATGTATTTGTGGATTTTGTTGATTGATGAAAACAATATGCATGAATGGTGCTTTTTATTGTTTTGGGTTGTGGCTTTTCGGAAAACAAATAATTGTGGAAATGTTGATTTCTATTGTTTTGAAAAGCAATGAGATTTGTGTAACATTTTGAGTCCTATGCGACTTCTTTAATGTTTTACTCCGAGGGACCGAGAGGCCCGAGGATTTAATGTCACAAGTTGACTTTAGGCAGTATATCGAGTAATCACGTCTTTGGCCGGACAAGTGGTTACGATTTCAGTTAGAGCTCTAATATGTCTGCCAGTGTAATTCATGGGGTAACGGAGAGAGGTTATATCTAACTCATGAGTTTGTGTTTTAAGGAAACAAGGAGTGAGTTGCTTTCCTTATATACGATTTATAAGAAATCAAGGTGTGAGTTGCTTTCTTTATTTCGTGATTTGAAAGAAATCAAGGTGTGAGTTGCTTTCTTTAGTTTGTGTTTAAGGAATCAATGAGTGAGTTGTTTCCTTATTTACGATTTAGAAGAAATCAAGGTGTGAGTTGCTTTCTTTATTTTGTACTGATAGAAACCAAGGAGTGAGTTGCTTTCTTTGTTTACGTTTTGAAAGGAATCAAAGAGTGAGTTGCTTTCCTTTTTTACGTGTTGGTAAGGAGATCAAGGCGTGAGTTGTTTTCCTTAGTTTTGGTGTGAGTTGATTTGTGGTTGTTTTGAGTTACTCAAACAAGCTTTCATAAGCTTATCGGGTTTGTTGTGTGGCAACCCGGTGCACTATTCAATGGTGTAGGGGTTAATCCTGCAGGTCAGGATAATCATGGCTGAAGTTGAGGTAGCGTCTTGCAGCTTTACGGTAGGAAGTCATTTTTGTGACTTTACCGTTGATAAAGACTTTCGTTGTGTAGTAAGCTCCGAGAAGCATTTACGTTTTATTTTGTGGTAACAATTTAATTCGTAAGCTTATGTAATATATGACTCTGTGGAGCGGGTCTGTATTGACATAGTGGGTTCAGGGCATGTATTTTGTATTGATGGCTGAACCATCACGTATGTATAATTATGGGATTATATATCGATTTTTATTTGTGTTAAAAATCAGGGGCGTGACAATCGTCTGGAAGCTTTTGTTGAACAATTAGTTTAGGATTTGAGCTATGTATCTTTTTGAAGCCAACGGATGTTGCTTAAGCAATGCAACTTTTCGTACATTTTGGATTTGATTGAAGAGTTGTATTGAGATTATGAATTTGATTTTATTTCATTGGCATACACCAGAACCATTATTCATTGGCATACATCGGAACCTCAAAACTGGGACTACACAGGACCATTATGATTTATAATTTTTGGTGTGCGAATTTCACCCCCCAAATTATATTACATCTTCATTTATTTTTGCCCCCACTCCCCCCAGACTTTAGACCCATAGCTATATGACTATATAACACCTATTGGGTCATTAAGGGGAAAGGAATCTGTTGGGGAGGAAATTACCTGTTCCGACTTTTTCTGTGCCAATTCTGTCACATGCCTTATTTCTTGACACTTGTTCTATTAAATAATAGTAAGTTAACTCTGTTAAGTGTTTTAATTTTTTTATTTGAAAACTAATAATTAACAAAAGGAAGAAGGAAATTATTTAACCCAAAACCCAGATCAGGACTCTGGCTCCCACTCTTCAATTATTAACCCCATCCCAAATTCCCAATCTCATCAACAACATCCAAAAGAAGTCTGATCCTCATCAACCACAATTTGGTAATTGTAAGTATATTGGGCTTTTACCATTCAATACATGATTTCCCATTGTCACAAGGAAACCGGAACTTCAAGGAAACAAAGAGGAAGATAAGATCAAGTAGAATTGATTCATTGATCTTGAGTTTAATATGGCATTCATTCCAAATCATGTTGCATAATTTAAATTGATTTACATGTCTACTAAATTGATTTGGTATATTTTGCATTAAAGACTTTTTGCATGTACAACAAATAAATAGGAAGCATCGATTTCAGTTTTTGATATCCTTCCATATTTATCTTATTTGTTGATTAAAGAAAAGATTTGTTTGAGGGGGAGTTTTCCTCCCTTATAAAAGAGTTCGAAACTGATACTAGAATTAGGGTTTTTGAATGCATAAAATTGTTCTCTTTTGAACTACTTGTTTTGTTCAAATCATTTTTTGAAAAACCCTCTTTACTTGTTTCATGTATTCCATTTGCATAATCATTCATATTTACTCTCAAGATCAGTGATTCATTTGAGAGCAAGGAAGGTTGAAGATAGATTATCTAGAATGTTGTATTAGAAGTTAGAACAGTTGTAAAACAAGTTAGCATGTGTTGCTAAGTGAAAGTGTTTGTTGTCAACAACACTACTTGTATTCTGTAAACTCTAGTGTTTCATATTGGATTGTCTTTTCGTGTTGGCTACGTTAAAAGCCACGCAGTGAAGTTTCCTCAATGGAGAGGTTTACACTGCGTCAACAAATCTCCGTGTTATGAATCATATTTTCTTTGGATAAATTCATATACGCAAAGTTCTTTTTAATATTTGTTCCATCTAGTATTTTCAGTAATCACTGTGTCGTTTAAACATATGATTCCGAAACTTCTTCATCTGCTCCGAATCCAAAACCAGACTAAACATTTAGACTGCCACCAACATCGCCCAAGAGTCCCCGGCCACCACAACCCAATATTTGTTGAGCAAATCGGAGACCCGAATCGACCCAGCTTCTGAAACCTGCAAGCGGAGACGGAGGAAGAAGAAGCATCCCAAGTCCAGGACTTGTGATCATTGACGGCGCTGTTGTGAAGAGGGTTGAAATCAGGGAAGAAAAAGAAAAAAAAAAAATCTTCCAATCATTTCAATGGACTCCAGGTGGAAGAAAAAATATGATGAAATGCAAATGAAATCTTTGAATTTTTTGACAAGAAAACCAATATTACAGGGATGAGTCACGAGTGGGTGGTCTTTGATTTAGCTTTAGAAGATGAAGAATGGTATGTGGACAAGGGATCATGAGGGACGAAGTTAGGTAGGAATGGAATTGAGGTTTGTGAGTGTACCTGGGCAGAAGAAGAGGGAGATGACGATGAGTTTATTTTTCTTATTAATTATTATTTTTTATAAATATTCTAATTGAGTTAACAGAGTTAACTTGCTGTTAGTTAATAGGACAGGTGTCGAAATATAAGGCATGTGACAGAATTGGCACATCAAAAGTCGGGACAGGTGTTTTCGATCTGTTGCCCACAGGAATGAGTTTTTCTATTCAGACCTCCATATTTGCTCATTTGACCTCCTATGCTCTTTACACCTCCTATTTGTTTTTTAAAAAGTAAAATTTGCTATCTAAACCTCTTTCAAGTACCTAACTTAACCTAACTTATAATTGGAATGTTCCAAGCATTAAAGATGAGTTTTAATTAGGGCTGCCACTTGGTTTGGTAATTACCAAACCGACCGAATACCAACCGATATTTTAGGTTTGGTAAACCGACTTTTTGGTAACCGAGACCGATAAAACCGAAATCGAAAATTACCGAAAAAGTTGGTTTGGTTTTGGTAAATACCGAATCTACCGATTATCTAAATATTAGCTTTATATACTATGGTTTTCAATACACATACATGTATATTAAGAAATAAACATAAAAGTTTTCATAATAGTATGAACATTATTTTGAGTAACCTAGTTCAATATACTACATTAATTAATAGTACATGTATTTTGAGTAACCTAGTCCAAGATGGTTAAATAACCTAGTTTTATTGAAAATGGCTAAAATTTGATGTCATATATACAAAAGAAAGCTATGATTAGTAGATGAATATGAAGTTTACGGTTATAAAATTGAAAAACATAATTTTGTTCATTCTAATTTATATTACAAAGAATTAATTGTTCTAAAGTTGGAAATATCGAAAAATGAAATACCGAATTTGGTAGATATGATCAAAAACCGAAAATTTTGGTTGGTAATTGGTAGCTCAATTTTGAAACCGAAAGCTTTGGTTATGAAGTTGGTAATACCTATAACCGATTCGAACCGACCGAGTGACAGCCCTAGTTTTAATGCTTCCATAATCGTTTGTTTGCCAAAAAAAAGAAAAATTGAAATAATTATTGAAAAAAAAGTCATAGCTTGATAACTAATTAGAAAATATTACCATAATTGTTTTTGAACCTAATTTTTCATGTTTTATGGTTATAAAAATTAATTTGCTCATGGAAGGAGAAGTCGGAGGTAAGGAGGCAAGGCGGACTCCCGTGATCTTTTCCTCTTGTCCGGCGGCGGTCGACGACGACCGACGACGGCGTTGGCGGTTCTGTCTCGCTGTTGTTGTATCGTTTGCCGGACGGGAATGGTTTTGGGCTAGTACTCTATTGGCTTAGGGATTTTTGGCCTGAGGTTTGACTGTGGTGGCGGCGTAGTTCGGGATCTTTATTCTCTACGCCATGGTGGCCATGGACATCATCTCGAGGGAGGCGATTCACGGCGTGAGGTGGGTTTCGGCGGCGGGGATGGCTACTTCGGGGGGAGCTGGTAGCGGCTTGAGACGGCGATCCAAGTTTGGCTGGCTTGCTCAGGCTTCATCAGTGCTTTCTGGTGATCGTTCCTTCAGGCGTCGTGGCTCTGGCTTGCTTGCGGCGGCGAGTTTTGGTGTGTACAGCGGTGCTGCACAGGGAAGAGATGCTTGGAATGGGCTGGGCCACGGGTGGACCTTGGGTTAGGGTTTTCTTTTGGGCTTTAGGGTTTTTTTAAGGTTTTTTTTTTTTTTAAATTCCAATAACTCCCTAGTTTGTTCGGGGAAAGTAGTGGGTTTTGGCCAAGTTTAGGCCTGCTTTATTAGTGGGCTTTGGTCTATATTGCTATGGTTTCTTCTTACACCAAGTTAATGAATCTCTTGGAGTACCACAATTGAGTGCATTGACGAAGGGAGATTCGAAATAGTTTTCTTCGTGTACGCTGAGATTTGTAGTTGTGTAAGCTCGTAAAATTCAAATAGCATCATTGTACTAGTGGATGGTACCCGTATTCCCTTACCTGCTTGACCACTGATTTAGGGTACAAGCACATAGGGCTTAATATAAATTGTGTTTCTATTATTATAAAACTTTGGAGAGAGAACAAAAATATATATTTTTTCTTAATATTTTGTTGTCTTTAACAGTATTGTCATATAAGGACATATATGTCATTTAATAATTAAAAAATGGAGGAGGTCTAATAAGTAGATTAGGAGGTCCCAATAGAAACTCTCAATAATTAAACAAAGGAAACATGTTAATCTATTATTTGTGCAAGCATTTGGCTTGTGTCTGTAAGTCAATAATTTTTTTTTCAATGGGTCTGCAAGTCAATTAGTTTGATGACTTGATCTTTTTCTTCTTAATTGTACGTATATATCTAATTATTTATAGGAGTTTCACATAGTAGGTTTATGATTTCATAACTGATCAATTATGCCTTGTTTTAAGTATGAGTTTTTCTATGGGTGTGTGTGTTTGGTGGGGTGGTAAGGCTTTGGTCTCATATATAAGAGGTCAGGAGTTCGAGCCTCATCAAGGGTGAGAATGGGGTGGGGTTTTTTTTAAAAAAAAAAAATTAAAAAAAAAAAAAAAAAGTTTTGAGTTTTTTTATTGGAACCTCCAAATTTACTCACTTGACCTCTATGCTTTTTACACCTCTTATCAAATTTTCAAATACTAAATTTACTCACTAAACTTCCTCAAATAACCTCACTCATATAATTTACAAACAAATTATTATCTTTAAAATAAAAAATGTAGTCATTTCAATGATTTAATCACTCTATAAATCTTAACTAAATATACATATCTTAATCAAACTTGAGTTTCAAAAATTAATGTCTAATCAATAAGAAAATGCCATGAACTATTATGGTTTTTTTTTTAAATTTTTTTTTTCTATTTTAGTTGTGCAAAAAAAAAATGAAGAAATCATTCGTTTTTTAATGTTTTTTTTTTCTGTATTTTTTGTACCACATGATTATTTATTTATTTATTTATTTATTTATTTTTTTTTTTGCAAATATAATCAATTGACTTTGATTTAGGTCATAAATCATAAGAGGATTTATTTTGTTTTCCCTCACCAATATGCGTTCAACATATATATCATATATTTTTATGTCACATGATCTTAATCATATTTTTAATTCTTATTAAATATATATGAATGCTTTAATGAGTATGTAGTGAAATTGGAAAATGAAAATAGATAAGGAAAATAATAAAGAATACAATCTAATATTATTGAATTGGAAAGTCTACAGTAAATAAATATAATATTTTTTTGGTATAATTATTGTCCTTAATAGTCATTTTTTAGTAGGTTATATATGTCATTTAATAACTCATAATAGAGTGAGGTCAAGTGAGCAGATTTGGAGGTCCCAATAGAAACTCTCAATCTCTTTAAGTATTATATGATGATTACTAACAGTAAATTGTAATAGGATTTTAATCATTTTTTATATTGCTTAATCTATGTGAGGATGTTTCTTTGGAATCATAAATAATATTGGGGAAGGGTCTTGACTGTGTTTGGAGTCTTCTCTAATAGTGTCAGGTTACTTGGTTACTTAGAGCTTCATCTCATGGTTACATTATATTTGTTTAATCTAGAGTTTCTGCTTTAGATTTTTCATTTATGTCTTAGCCTAATTGTTCGGATGAGTCATTTTTTCATCTAATGGATTGACACCCCCCCCCCCCGCTAAAAAAAAAAAAAAAAAAAAAAAAAAAATTATACTGCTCGGTCTTTATACAAGAATGAAGAATTGCTGGTGCCAAGTGGGCTTTCCCTTTTAGTGCATGCTGATGTTTTTTTTTTTTTTTTTGCTTGGAAATGTAGTGAGTGTAGTTTATGACAATTAGATGGAAATAAAATATGTACTCAGAAAAGTCAAAATAGAAAAAGGGAAAATAGAGAAAAAAAAAAAAAAGGGGAAATAGAAAACACAAAATAGTCTGAAAGTTAAATGTGTACAGAGCTGATAGGATTCGGCCGATTCGCTCCCAAATGGCCAAATGTCTGGGGAGGTCGTTGACTAGTACAAATAAATTAATAAAACAACGCAGAAAAAAAAGAACAAATTTGCAGACCACAGATGGGTCCATTATCCATCTGCAAAGAACTCATGCACTGAAATTCATGCAGCAAAAACCAGGTCGCTGAATCTCAATTCCTTTTGCATATCCTCAACCTCAAGAAGAAATCATGGCTTTGGAGGTTGTGGGTGGAGCTTTTCTCTCTGCTCTCTTCCAGGATGTATTTCGCAAGATGGTTTCTGGGGAAGTCGTTGAATTCCTCAAGGGAAAGAAATTGACTGATGGATTACTCAAGACATTGGAGATCATGCTGTTATCTGTTAGCGTTGTTCTCGATGACGCCGAGGAGAAGCAATTGAGTAACTCAACTGTGAAGCACTGGCTGGATGTATTGGAAATAATTATGAGGTGTCTTGTCTTTAGCTACAAAAGAAGAAAAGAAGTGTGAAAGGGACAGGAATTATTCCTTTTGCTTTCACTTTCACTTTTCCTTTTTCCTTTCACTTTTCACCTTGTCTCCTTCTTTTCCTTTTCCTTGTTTTATGGCTTTCCTTGTCTAGTTGTTCTTTAATTCTGTTTTGTCTTCCTCCATTTATAGGACCATATCTTGTACTTGTTCTATGAGATTAATATACAGAAAACATCATATGAAGTAATAGTAGAAACATTCCACAAATAGTTGTCTTTCATTTTCTTCATTATTTGTCTTTCATTTTCAACATGGTATCAGAGCAGGAATTCAAAGCCTGACTCTATGCTCCTTCTACTGGGAGTATGATGAATTTCACCTCCAATCCCGCTGCTTTGATGAATGAATTTGCTGCCTATCTCAACAAGAGGCAGATGCATGGTGAAAAAGAAGAATCAACTATAACTGGGAGTGAAAGCCACACTCCACTCCTTGGAAAATTTGCTGGCTTTCTTGCAGAAACTGATTGTGTCCCACATGAAGAAGCCTCAGGTATTCTAAAATCCTTCTCAACTGCTCTAAATGTTTGTGTTGTGGATGATTATTGGATTATAGACTCAGGAGCTTCGGATCACATGACAAATAAGCTTAAAAACTTGCATGATTTTGAAAAATTGTCCACCCTTTCTAAAGTATCAGTAGCAAATGGCCAAAGTGTTTCTGTTTTAGGGAAAGGAAAACTAAAATTACTTTCCAGTCTCATTGATTCAATTGCTCTTTATGTTCCTTCATTTCCTTTTCAACTTCTATCTGTTGGAAGAATTATACATACCTTGCAATGTCTTGTCATTTTCTCTCCTCATAAGGTTATATTTCAGGATCTCATCACCAAGAAGACCATTGGTGAAGGTTTCTTCTTGAATGGACTTTATTACCTGTCAAAAAACTCCTTTCCCTCCAAGGTTTTTCAAACTAGTTTAGCTCAAGATCATCATCTTTGGCATCAGCGTTTGGCTCATCCATCTGAGAATGTGTTGTCTTTTTTGTTCCCTAATATGCACAAGGCAGTTAATCAATGTGATGTCTGCCATTTGTCAAAATCTTCTAGATTACCATTTACTTCTTCTTTGTCTAGGGCTAGTAACCCTTTCGAAATTGTGCATTCAGACATTTGGGGTCCAGTTCTTGAGTCCTATGATGGATTTAAGTATTTTGTAACATTTGTAGATGATTTTACGAGGATTACTTGGTTGTATCTTTTGAAACTAAAAAGTGAAGTTGTGGATGTTTTTAAGGATTTTCATAAACTTATCATCACTCAATTTTCATCATCTGTTCATATTTTACGATCTGATAATGGTTCTGAGTATATGTCCAATAACATGTCACAATACTTGAGCTCACAAGGCATTGTGCATCAAACTAGCTGTGTTGGTACTCCTCAACAGAATGGGATTGCCGAGAGGAAAAATCGAGACATTCTTGAAAAAACCAGAGCTCTTATGTTTCAAATGAATGTTCCCAAAATTTTTTGGTCTCAAGGTGTTCTCACTGCCACATATCTCATCAATAGATTACCTAGCAGAGTGCTTGGTTTCAAATCTCCTCTTGAAGTGTTGAAAGGCAGAAAGATTGATCTGTCTCACTTGAAAGTCTTTGGCTGCACATGTTTCGTTCATATTCAAGCTCATCAACGTGATAAACTTGATCCTAGAGCTGATAAATGTGTTTTCCTAGGATATTCATCTACTCAAAAAGGGTATAAATGCTACAATCATGCTACTAGGAAACTCATTGTCTCCAGGGATGTAAGATTTGATGAAGTTACTCCTTATTTCACAAGGAAATCATGTGATACTGGACAGGGGGAGTTCCTATCTGATATGTTCCCAAGTCCAAATCTCCCTATTGTTGAGGATTGCAATCCTTCTATAAATCCTGTTGTTCCAGTTCAAGATGCTCCAGCTCTCCCTACTGTTGAGGATTGCAATCCGTCTATCAATCCTGTTGTTCCAGTTTAAGAAGTTCCAGTTGTCCTTTCTGATCCAGAGATTGATAGGCAATCTGTTGATGAGCCCACTGCTCCATCTGCAGTTGTTCTTCGTAGAAACCCTCCACGAGAACGAGGTCCTCCATCAAAGCTCAATGATTATGTAACGTACAATGCAAGGTATCCAATGACACACTTCATCTCTTATAATAAATTTTCATCTGCTCATTCTGCATTTCTGAGTGCCCTTGATAATACTCATGAACCTCAAAGTTTTGAGGAAGCCAATCATCTTGCTGAATGGAAGCAGGCTATGACAGATGAACTTCAAGCTCTCAATGATAATAATACTTGGAGTATTGTTCGAATTCCTAAAGGAAAGAAAGCTGTAGGTTGCAGATGGGTTTATAAGACCAAGTTTCACACTGATGGCACGGTGGAGAGACATAAAGCTCGTTTAGTGGCTCGTGGTTTTACTCAAACATATGGGGTAGATTACAAGGAAACTTTTGCTCCTGTTGCTAAAATGAACACAGTAAGAGTTTTGTTATCAGTTGCAATTAATCATGCATGGCCTCTCTACCAAATGGATGTCAAAAATGCTTTCTTACATGGTGATCTTGAAGAGGAAGTCTATATGAGGTTACCTCCTGGTCATTCTCAATCTCATGATCCTGATATAGTGTGCAAGCTTCACAAAGCCATCTATGGCTTAAAACAATCTCCACGTGCATGGTATGCCAAACTTAGTTCAGTACTTGAAGAAGTCGGTTTTCACAGAAGTAATGTAGATTCTTCATTGTTCATTCGCATTGGCTCAACCAGCAAACTTCTAGTGCTTATCTATGTTGATGATTTAATCATAACAGGTGACAATGCTGAAGAGATTGAGTTGCTCAAACAATCGCTTCGAAACAGGTTTGCTATCAAAGATTTGGGGATTCTTAAATATTTTCTTGGTATCGAAATGGCTACTTCTCATAAAGGCCTATTTCTTAACCAAAGAAAGTATGTTCTTGATTTGCTGCAAGATGCAAATATGAAGGATTGCAAACCAGCTCGCACTCCCCTTGACAGTAAGCTGCAACTTGATGTATCAAGTAAGTCTCCCT
Organism: Rosa rugosa; assembly: GCF_958449725.1. Lineage (NCBI taxonomy): Eukaryota > Viridiplantae > Streptophyta > Magnoliopsida > Rosales > Rosaceae > Rosa > Rosa rugosa. Next base: position 26,000,035 of record NC_084825.1, read on the forward strand.
GTAATCTAGCTGCCTATCAAAGATTAGTTGGTAAGCTTATTTATCTCACGATCACTCGACCTGACATTGCCTACGCTGTAAGCATTGTCAGCCAATTCATGCATGCTCCAACTTTGGCTCATCTTCACATTGTAAAGAGAATCCTTCGTTATCTCAAAGGTTCCGTTGGTAGAGGCATTTTGATGAAAAACAATGGAGACACTCACATAATGGGATACACTGATGCTGATTGGGCAGGTAACTCCCTTGATCGTAAATCCACTACTGGCTTCTGCACATTTGTTGGTGGTAACCTGGTTACTTGGAAGAGCAAGAAGCAAACTGTTGTTGCTCGTTCTAGTGCAGAAGCTGAATACCGAGCTATGACCTCCACTGCTTGTGAGCTTATTTGGCTAAAAGGTCTCCTCTCTGATTTGGGGTTCCCTACTAGTCAACCAATGTCCCTTTTCTGTGACAATCAAGCTGCAATGCACATTGCTTCTAATCCAGTCTTTCATGAAAGAACCAAGCACATCGAGGTTGATTGTCATTATATTCGAGCTCAAGTTCAATCCAAAATTATTGATACTCATTACACTCGAAGTCATGACCAGCTGGCTGATATTTTCACCAAATCTCTCTCCACTGCTCAGTTCCATGGAATTCTTGGCAAGCTTGGCTCAATGAATCTCCTTGATCCAGCTTGAGGGGGAGTATTGGAAATAATTATGAGCTGTCTTGTCTTTAGCTACAAAAGAAGAAAAGAAGTGTGAAAGGGACATGAACTATTCCTTTTGCTTTCACTTTCACTTTTCTTTTTTCCTTTCACTTTTCACCTTGTCTCCTTCTTTTCCTTTTCCTTGTTTTATGGCTTTCCTTGTCTAGTTGTTCTTTAATTCTGTTTTGTCTTCCTCCATTTATAGGACCATATCTTGTACTCGTTCTATGAGATTAATATACAGAAAACATCATATGAAGTAATAGTAGAAACATTCCACAAATAGTTGTCTTTCATTTTCTTCATTATTTGTCTTTCATTTTCAACAGGATGCGCTTAAAGAGGCTGTTTATGATGCTGAGGACTTGCTGGAGGAGATCAAGACAGAAGTGTTGAAGGGGAAGCTCGAAGCCGAACCAGGGAGTAGCACAAGTAAGGTACGAAACCTCTTCCCTTCTTCTGACGCAACACTAAACACCAGGATAGAGGAAATTCTTGTGAGACTAGAGTTCATTGCAAAACAAAAAGATGTCCTTGATTTAAAAGTAGGTGCTCCACAGAGAGTGTCACAGGCTCCGCCTTCAACTTCTTTGGTGGAAGACTCTGGTGTATATGGAAGAGACGAGGAGAAGGAGAGATTGATTAGATTATTGCTATCGGACGATGCGACTGGCAATAAGATAAGTGTGATGCCAATTGTGGGCATGGGTGGGATCGGAAAGACCACTCTTGCTCAGCTCATATACAATGATGTTAGAGTGAAACAACAGTTTAACCTTCATGCATGGGTTTGTGTTTCGGACGAATTTAACATTCTTAGAATAACACAAACAATCTATGAGTGTGTAGTTTCGAGGACTTGTGATATTAGGAACCTAGATCTGCTTCAATCTGAACTGAAGGAGGTCTTGACAGGGAAGAAGTTCTTATTTGTTCTTGATGATGTGTGGAACCAAAATTATATGCATTGGGATTTTTTTAAGGCGTCCCTTTGAATCTGGAGGAGAGGGAAGTAAGATCATTGTCACAACACGCAACGAAGGTGTTGCATTTACGATGGGCAATTTTCAAACACATCGTCTAATGCAAATATCAGAGGAAGGTTGTTGGTTGCTGTTTGCGAAACATGCCTTTGGAAATGCAGATGATAGCATAGACTTAAATCTTGAAAGAATAGGAAGGAAAATTGTTAAAAAGTGTGAAGGCCTTCCCTTGGCTGCTAAATCACTTGGGGGTCTCTTACGCTCTAAATTAAATGTGGAGGAATGGGAAGATATACTGAACAGTGACATGTGGGAGTGGTCGCAAGAGGAAATTAAATAACATTATGCCAGCACTTTGGTTGAGCTATCGTCATTTGCCTTCACATCTCAAGTGTTGTTTTGCCTTTTGTTCTATATTTCCCAAGAGTTATATGTTTGAAAAATCAGAATTGGTTTTACTGTGGAAAGCAGGGGATCTCTTACAACCGAAAAGAAATAAGACGTTGGAAGAAGTTGGAGAACACTATTTCATTGAACTACTCTCAAGATCATTTTTCCAATTACGTAATGATGACAAGTCATATTTCATCATGCATGACCTTATCAACGATTTAGCGAAGTTTGTATCCAGAGACTTTTATGTTAGGTTGGAGGAGAGTGACTCATCAAACTTTGCGAGCAAGACTCGTCATTTTTCATTTATGAAGAAAGATTGCCATAGCTTGGAGAAATTTAAGGCTTTACATGGAGCTAAATATTTGCGCACCTTCCTACCATTGAAACAACAGAATTGGTATAGTTTAGAGCTGAGAATGTTGGATAAGTTGGTACTACATGATCTATTGCCAAAGCTACGATGTTTAAGATTCCTCAACTTATCAGGGTATGATATTTGGGAGTTACCTGATTCAATTAACAACTTGCAACATCTTAGGCATTTGGACATGTCTGACACTTGCATAAAAAAGTTGCCAGATTCATTGTGTACCCTGTACAATTTACAAACTCTGTTGTTGTCAAAATGTAATGCACTTGCTCAGTTGCCTGGTAATTTGGGAAGATTAATCAACTTGAGCCATCTTAATGTCGAAGGTACAAAGCTAGAAAAGATGCCACCAGATATGGGTAAATTAAAAGACCTAAGACTATTAAGTGACTTTGTGCTGGACAAACAAGCTCCAAGATTTCAAATTGTAGAGTTAAAGAAGCTTCAGCATCTGCGTGGAGCACTTCAAATTTCAGGTGTTTGCAATATTGTTCATGTTAGTGATGCTTTGGAGGTCAATATTATGAAGGACAAGAAGTATCTTAATGAACTAGTTTTGGAATGGGGATCAAGTATAACTGACAATTCACAAATAGATAGAGAAGTGCTCGAAAAGTTCCAACCTCATGCTAACCTGAAAAGGCTGTCAATCTATTATTATGGAGGCACAAGCTTTCCGGGTTGGTTAGGATATTATCCCTCATCTACTCTGATTTATCTTGGACTTTCCAACTGTGCAAATTGTTACTCCTTGCCATCACTGGGGCAGCTACCATCCCTTAGAGAGCTTCATATCAGGGAGCTAGATGCAGTGGTCTCTATAGGTCCTGAGTTTTATGGTGACAGCAGTTGTGAAATTAAACCATTCAGATCTCTACAAGTTTTGACATTCACTTTAATGACGGAGTGGCTAGAATGGTTTTTTGTTGGAGGTGAAGATCGAGGTGGGGTTTTTCCTAATCTTCTTGAGCTTCGTCTGGTGGCTTGTCCCAAGCTAACAGGGACATTAGTCTTAGACTACTTCCCAATGCTTGAGAGCCTAAATTTGTTTGGAACTGGTCTATCCCTTGGTAGTTCACAAGAATGTAACTGGCCTAAACCCTTATCATTCACCACATTGGATATGTCTATTTGCCCAAATATTGTGACTTTTCCCTATGGAAAGCTGCACGCGTCAAACTTGACAAAAATGAAAATAAGTGAATGTAAGAAGTTTAGTTCACTCCCAGAACAAATGCACAGCCTTCTCCCATCTCTTCAGTCTTTGTTGATATTTGATTGTCCAGAACTTGAATCATTTCCGGAAGGTGGGTTGCCATCAAAGTTACAATCACTTGGAATCTTTCGTTGCAAGAAACTCATTGCAAAGCGTATGGAGTGGGGTCTAAGAAGACTCACCTCTCTCACAGAGTTGTCGCTTGGCTTCGATGAATGTGAAGAAGTAGATTCATTTCCAGAGGAGGATCTGCTGCCCCCTACTCTTACTTATCTCCGCATCTACGGTCTTTTGAGCCTTAAGACCATGGAAGGTGGCAAAGGGTTCAGGCACCTCAGCTGTCTCGAAACCTTGGTGATTGAGAGATGCCCCGAGCTCCAGTGCTTGCCAGATGAAGGGTTGCCCAGTTCTCTTTCTCGTTTACAAATCTGGGATTGTCCTTTGCTAGAACAACGGTGCCACAGAGAGAATGGGGAAGACTGGCCTAAGATTGCTCACATCCCCAACATAGACATTATATAGTGAAGCTGGAATGACGTCCGATGGGTCGTAGTTCGACTCCTCTCCAAGGTTTGACCTGTTTGATCAATACTAGTATATTGTCATTGTAAATCTAAATCCCATTGAAGTTAGATAATCTGTCTGCCTAAATAATACTTGCCCTTGTTTTGCAGAGGGAGAAGATTTGAGAGGTTGCTCATGGAACAAAATACAAGTCAAAGAATGCAGTACAGTATAGTGTTATGAATCTAACTATCTAAGTATTGGTTCCCAGGTTTGAGTAGGAGTTATATTGTTAGAGTGGATACGCACCGTTTTAATTAGTCAAGTGACGTCGTTTTGTTGGTAGGGTGCTGCACACTGCACGTGTCTTGCTACTGCTCTATATAACCATTTGTAATCATAGTGAGAGGCATCAATGAAAAATCAGTCTTTATCTTCTTAGTTTCTTTATCTTTCTCTTAATTCCTTGCCTCTGCGATGTCATTCCATGGCTACGATCCCGGGGATCGTAACAACTGGTATCAGAGCCCGCAACTGGGCCTGTTTCCGGTGAGTCCGGCGGTGGGATCTCCGGCGCTTGTTACAGCACACATTTTTCTCACCCTCATGGTAGCCCTAGCTACCCACCTCCTCAATTTCCATTCCAACCAAGTTACCCACCTCCACCACCACCTTCCCAAACAATCATCAATGGGTATGTTTTTCCTCACCAATTTCCTTTTCCCAACCCAACATATATGTCCACCCGCCACCCTATTTGCTCACAAGCTCAATTTGTGGTTGAACCAGCCTACCCGGATTTTCGCTCATTTCAGCCTGAGTATGCCATGAATCCATCGATTCCAACATTTCAGTCACCATCAGTCCCCACCTTTTTACCCCATCTCCAATTTCCCAACCCATTTCCATCATTCGTAGTCGGATCTCCCACTACACCAACCACCACCATCGCAGCTTCGACACCTGCCTTCGGCTCAACTCTATCACAGCCTATGTTCAGCTCAACCCCATCTCAGTCCCTGTTTGGCTCTTCCTCGTCACCGACGCCAATTTTCGATATTCCAGAGCAGAATGAGGTGCTCAACTCCAAGCCCGCCGTCCCCGCCATCATGGACGAGCTCGAGAAGCTTCGCCAGCCTCTCTCCGTCACCGTGGCTGAGGAGGTCAGCCTCGCCTCACTGGGCCGGAATCGTGATGCAGAACGCGAACGCGACGATGTCGTCCCCTCCAAGGGCGTCGACCTTGTGGTCTTGGATGAGAACTTGACCGCCGTTCAGTTGCTCTAGGACTTGACCGACGAGGACACTGTGGATGAGAACGACGAGCCCGCTCCAATCCTAGTGGATGCGCTTGTCGACAACAACGAGCCTGACGACACCACTTATCGCCAATCTCCACCTCAAATTGGAGGAGCGTATTTTATGAGCTTGAGGTCAGTGGAGGTATTTGGTTCTCTATTTGATAATTGTGACTTTTGGAGAGCAGTTTCTACTTTGCTTTCGAAACATAGGGAGCATTACAATCATCTTTCCAAAGCTGTAAGTTACCGTCTTTCACAAGATGTCTGGGAGCATGATAGTGCATTCAATATACGGGGTGTTTGGACCCAAAATGAGCATTTTGGCCTGACAAGGCACGTCTTGGAGAAATTGAGCCAATGTCAGTGGCTCAAGCTATATATTGTCGACAAGTTTGAAATATATATATATAGAGGCTAAATAAAGCCTACTATGGAAGCATGAAAAGTCAACTATAGCACATTTTCCTACTTCGGCTAGGAGAAACCGAGCTAAACAGAAGGAGCGGCCGCCTGACCAAATGAACTTGAAATGAGCTGAAACTCTGCAGATCCATTCTAGACAGCCCAAGGATCATTTCTTATGAAGAGTGCCAGAGCTAGTTTTGAGTGGAAGGCCTTCAAACAATCAATCCAATTTTCTGCAGAAGCAAAACTGGAAAACTGGACCTGTAAGAGGTCCAGCAGCATTTCCGGCCCAAACACTATATGAAAAGCTCTGAAAATTTATCAGGGTGATCTACACTCATAGTGGAACATTTCTTATGAAGAAGTCACGGTCAAAAACTGAGTGCTTGATGGAGATAAAAATTGAAGGATAAGGGAGAAGAAAATGACTCAAACCTAACATTCCATTAAGTGTTTAAGTGCTCAAACCTAACATTCCATTAAGTGTTTAAGTGCTCAAACCTAACCCATTATGATTTGTTTTTAAGGCCAAATAGTGTTGCTTGGTAGCCTATAAATAGAGGCTACAACATAGAACCAATAACACCAATTCATACATCAAAACATCTCTAAGATGATCTAAGTTCTCTCTAGAGCAAACCTCTCTAAGAGCAACTCCTTTCCTTCTCTTTCTCTTATAGGTGATCACACTCCTAGTCCTAGTCTTCTCGGAAGCCGACTTTCAGTGCCACCAAACCCTCTGTCAACGTACTTCGGTCCTAGTCTCCTCGGGAGCCGATTGTAGTACCACGACCACAGACCAATTCAAACAACAAGACCAATTCATACATCAAAACATCTCTAAGATGATCTAAGTTCTCTCTAGAGCAAACCTCTCTAAGAGCAACTCCTCTCCTTCTCTTTCTCTTATCGGTGATCACACTCCTAGTCCTAGTCTTCTCGGAAGCCGACTTTCAGTGCCACCAAACCCTCTGTCAACGTGCTTCGGTCCTAGTCTCCTCGGGAGCCGACGGTAGTGCCGCGACCACAACGGTTACAGAACCAGCCAAGCAAGGGTAACGCCCTAGCAACCCAGCCAAGCTAAAGTCACGCTTTAGCAAGATCTCAACACTTCTCGGTGATGTCGCTCTGCTCAATCTACAATATTGAGTATCGATTGTGTGAACAAGAAGAAACTACAGCAAAGTCCTTACCACAAGGCACAAAGAATCCCGCGACGAGGTTGGTGCTCTCCTCGTCTACAATCGCTTGATAGAAGTCAGGTCAAGGGACACCCCCGACGACCGCACCCGAACGGTGCTGGCACGCCCGCGCAGAAAAGAGACTGTTGACCAGCTGCAACAAAATTGGAGCCAAACACGGGGCTATAGTCTTTTGTTCAATTTAGGGTGTGGGCTAACAAATTCGGCTTACTGGCAAATGAGTTTGCCTCTTGCTGCTTGGCTTGATAAAATTCAAAGGGATGCAGTTTTGCCTCAAGTGGCTCAGCTCAAGCTGCCTCAATTTTCCCTGAGCATCGAGAAACTTGTGCTCCTGGCTGGTGCTTTACAACCTGTTATTGATTTACTGAGTTCACCTTGTTTGGAAAGCCAAAGAGAAACTGCTCTATGACTTGATACACATTTACGCAAGCGTACGTATCATTGTCAAGATAGGGAAATATTATGCCCAAGTTTATCGTACCACGGGGATTAGTGGCTAACCCACAATCCTTGGGTGGTCGGAACTAAAGTCATTAAGCAAACAAAATAAAAATAAAGTGAATAAAAAGGCTAATCTAAGGCACCAAGCCTTAGCAATGCTCGGCTTTGGTTTTCACCAAAGCCTAATCAAAACTAAGAGCCTAGTGGTGGATATGCACAAATGAGTCGAAATTTGTAGGGGGTTTTGAATTGGGAATCAACTAAATTAAACGCAACCGAAAAGTAAACTAAACAACTAATTAACGAACTAGAAAATTAAATTTGGGTTTTCAAATTAATGGGAACATGGGAGTGTCGGGTGATTCACACTAACTATCTTGCAAATATCAATGCCAATTTTACAAATGCATGCATTTCCTATATGTGTCAAGTCCCGTATCTAGTACCGGTTAAGGCTACTAAACCAATTATCCTTTCGGTGTATCGATTATGCCGGTTAGGGCCACAATCAACTCTCTAATTTGGGCATTACGCCGGTTAAGGCCGCAATATCCAAAATTAGAGGCCTAGAGTGCAAGATAATAGAGACCCAAGCAAGCTTAGCTACAATTAAGCTAGCTTGCTTGGGTCTCTATTATCAACACTTAAATCCTAGATGCAACAAGACCAATAAGTTGTCAATTTATCAATCCATTCATCACAATTGCCCACAACATAATTTCAAAGGGTGACAAAGCCTAGAAACATGCTTCTAAGGACCAATAAATTCGGATTTAAAGCATACACAATGGAAATTGCATTTATTAAAATTAAAGCATCAATATTTATACAAGATGAGTTAGGGCTTCACAACCCTAACTCCCAAAATTGAACTACTCACTATCCATAGTTAAATACATCATCAATAGCAAATAAAATTATGGAATAGATAATAAGGAAGAGAGGGGAGAGTTAGCTTGGTCACTCCTAGCTATGAGCTAGTATGAACCAAGCAATTTCTTCACCCAGCTACCCAAAATAGAGGTGTGGTGCTCTTGATGATGATTCCCTTGAAGCTTGAGTGAGAAATCCTCCAAATACCCACAAGAAAAATAAAGAAAATAAGAGAAATGGAAGGGGAGGAGTGGAAGGGCAGCAGCCCTCCCAAGGCTGCTGTGCGGCGCTCTATCTGTTGTAGGTTGTGAGGAAGAGAGCTATAAATATAGTCTGGTGACTGCGTTGGTCTCTTGAGTGAGGATAGGATAGAGACACGTGGGCGGTGATGATTGGAGGAAAAGAAATGGATAAGTCGTGCACGTGATGGACTGCTCCCTTCCATTTAATTAAACCTTAGTTTAATTAAGAAATGGTGGAGCTGCATGAACAAAAGAGAACAGATGCTTACTTAATTAAGCAATGCTTAATTGATTAAGCTGCTCCATTTCTTTCATTGTTTATTATTATTATGTTTTTTTTTTCTTCTTCCAATCACACAGCACATCCGAATGCCTCATTTTGAAATAATCGGATTCTTCTTCCTTGCTCATGTTGACTATGGTTGACCCGCGCCACAATTTCATCTTTTTCTCGGAAAATCTATTTTGCTCCAATTTTGCACATTTTTGTATCGGTTTCCGCAATTCCGCTTATTTCCTACAAGTAAATAAAAATGGATTACTTACATAATAATTGACTTGAAGATTAGCTTAATTCTAGTGTTTTAAATATGATTACACGTATATAAATGCGTGTAATCACTCTATTACTTGGTCAGTTAGTTACTGCTGATTTAGATTCTAAGGCACACATTGTTCAAAAGAGTGCGGTACAACCATCAATTAAGATGCTCCAGGCACCTGATTCACAAGTCAGGGTGATGTCGGCCTTTGCAATTGGGAGGTTGGCACTAGACACAAATAACCAAGCTGGCATTGCTCATTATGGTCGCATAGTGCCTCTAGTCAAGTTACTTAATTCGAAAAATGAATCTCTGCAAAACAATGTTGCATTTGCTCTATATGGTCTTGCAGATAAGGAGGACAACATTGTAGCTCTTATTACATTTGGAATTGTTCAGAATTTTGAAGATGGAGAATTCCTTGTTGAGCGAACTAAGGATTGTGTTGGAAAGACATTGCAACGATTAGAGGGGAAGATTTCTGGACGAGTATCGAACAATCTATTATATCTGATGCGGGTTACTGATAAGGCTGTTCAAAGTCGAGTGGCTTTGGCTTTTGCTCATCTTTGTAAGCTTGGTGATCCGCATGTCATTTTCATTGAACATAAAGGAATGTTGTTGGGGCTTCTTGAGTCCAAAAGTCCGAAGCAGCAACATGATGGTTCATTGGCCCTGCACAAATTGGCTACAAAAGCCACTCCACTCTCTCTTGATGTGCTTGTGGAATCTCTCACGACGGTAGCCCAAGCTTTGTGCACTGGACTACATATAATTTTGGCTTACACGTTTTATCAGCACTGTTCTATGTTTGTGGAAGCTTCTATAATTTTGCGGTATTTTTCTCTTCTAGATTCTTCATTGGATAGTGTTGATTTCAGGTCTGCAATGCTCAATTTTATTCATTACTGGGTTTGCCTTGTTCATGCACTAGACTATTTACTCATGACCTATTCTGTCCATGCACTCTCTCTCCCTGTGGCTACAATGTTTCTCACAGATGTTACTGGAGGTAACCCCTATCTATTTGACGTGGCTGTACTTCATTTCCTTTGCCAAACTAAAGCTATCTGCCACCCAAGGAGGTTTTTTGTTGATGAAGTTATTGACTTTCTCAAAAGCAATTTAAAGTTATCTTTTCAGAGGTACTATTTTGATCCACTTCGTCCAAGATATAATTGTGGGTGCTTTGTGACTAATATGCACAAGTTTTTTCAATACATGGTGGGACATATTCATAAGGATGAGCTTTTCATGGCAACATGCTCTTCCACTTTTTATACTCCATTCCATGCACTTGTGAGGAAACTGTTTCTCTTATCACCTATGGTAGCTGTCCATTCATTACAACTGCTTTTGGCTGACATATTGCGAGAAGATGCACAGTTTATCCTTAGAATTATGATGGTTCTCTCTATGAATGAGCTGATGTTATTGAACTCGAAGAAACAAGGCCTTGAAATTGGTGAGTGTCCATTAGAAGCAATGTGGTTGTCTGTAGACGTTATTGAGCTGCATATGAATTTTCTTGAAAACCATATGAAGCTAGATGAGAAGTGCTTGGGATATGTTATGTCTGCCTTGGATGCACCTTATACAATGCAGAAGTTGGGATTCAATTTCAATTATCAGAATTTGCTTCAGTTGCTCTCATCTTATGTTAGTGGGTTTGCTATGGGAGAAGAATTTAGAAGTGATATATTTTACATGCAACCTGCTGGACTTGGTAAGAAAATGTGCAGACTTGGACATAGGAAAGCACATAATTTTTGCAGTTTAAGTGATGATGCACATACACTAGGCTTGCTGATAATTAACAGAGCTAGTGCATTTCTTCTGCTCAGAGTCACACAAATTGTCCAAATTACCAGAGCAGCGAACATTTGTCTTGAGCATTGCACAATTTTTCTTGAGAAAAGAGGTATAGAGAATGTGCACAAATGGGGTTGGTACAAACTCCGAATTGTAGCAAATGCTATTGTGGGAGTTGATTACTTTTTTCAAGCTGCAACTCTAAAAGAATTCAGACAAGAGGATGTAGGAAATGGTATTCCACTAGTCTTTTCACCTAGTATACAAGACAATGAAGAAGTTGGTGGACTTACTGTAAATGATGAAGATGTGAGAGCTGGTGTTGTTTTACATGATGATGGAATGATGATTGTGGAAGATGATATTACTGATGGGGACAAGGAACCTACTATTCCATTGCTTTGGAATATGTTTGTTTATTTGCAGCTGCCTCTTTTGGTCAAGAGAACAACATTAGCTGATGGAACATGCAAAATTCAGGAAACTATGGATGGCTCCATTAATGCTGATTCCCCTCCAATATTTTTAGGCTTTCTTGATCAAGCTCTAATCATGATTTTGTACTCCTTGTGGTTGATTAGAGCCTGGCACAAGAGCATGGATTACTTGCCATTTGAAGACTTTGATTATCCAACAACACCTAGGTACATATACGTTTTTCTTGGCTTTGGGGTTACTCTCTGTGCGATCACATGTTCAGGACCTATTGTTGTAGACACTGCCAATGGTTGTGGGTTTCAAATGACATCTTGCAGCGGTGCCCAGATTGTGTTTCAGAATGTGAAACTTAAGGACACGTTTGTTTAAAGGGGGATGGATTGTTATGAATCTAACTATCTAAGTATTGGTTCCCAGGTTTGAGTAGGAGTTATATTGTTAGAGTGGATACGCACCGTTTTAATTAGTCAAGTGACGTCGTTTTGTTGGTAGGGTGCTGCACACTGCACGTGTCTTGCTACTGCTCTATATAACCATTTGTAATCATAGTGAGAGGCATCAATGAAAAATCAGTCTTTATCTTCTTAGTTTCTTTATCTTTCTCTTAATTCCTTGCCTCTGCGATGTCGTTCCATGGCTACGATCCCGGGGATCGTAACATATAGATGCAGCAAGTGTGCCTCAAATTAATGCTATGTTTATTAGCAGGTGCAGTATTGTTTGAACTGGCCTTTTTGTCATTCGTGAATATTTTTTTTTTCTCTTTTAATTTAAAGATGATCAAAGGGTTTCATTCCTGCCCCCATGGTGACTCATTCGTGAATATTTCAATTCAAAGATTTTTTAATAGGGTTTTTGTCCATTTACCCCATTTTTAGAGATTTTTTTCCCACTTACCCCATTAAGTTTTTTTAATTCCTTCTTACCCAAAACACTCTAAGGAGTAAGGAGGTCTTCCCTAATACCCCATTAAGATTTTTTTTTTTGTTTTAAATTTTTTTTTAATACCATTTTACCCTCACTCCTTTGAAACTTAGAGAGAGAGAGAGAGAAAATGGAAGAGAGAGAAACCATAGGAGACTTCACCGGAGCTCGGTCACTGGCCGCCGGAGTCCGGTCACCGGCAGCCGGAATCGGGCCAACTTTTGCCGGATTTCGGTCATTGGTCGCCGGAATCCGGTCACCAGCCGCCGCCCACCAGAATTTGCTGAAAATCTCACCCGAAAGGTTTTTTTTGCCCCCAATAGACATATATTGCCCCCCAATAGACGTCTATTGCCCCGATAGTCTATTGCCCCCCAATAGACGACTATCAACCATGTATTGCCCCCCAATAGATGACTATCAGCCATGTATTGCCCCCCAATAGACGCCTATTGCCCCCCAATAGACGTTTCGATTACCGAAATGAGAACTAATTTTTCTAAAATTACACAAATAAAACTTTGATTAAAGAAAAAACGAGGAGATTACATTAATTTAAAAATGTCTATTGCCCCCCAATAGACGTCTATTGCCTCCTAAAAAAAATCTCCTTAAATTTAAACAAATAAAACTTTGATTACAAAAGAAAAACAAGGAGATTACATCAATTCAAAACGTCTATTGCCTCCCAATAAACCTTTAACAGACTTCTATTGCTCCAATAGAACCTTTTTTTCTTTTTTCTTTTTTTCTTTCCTTTTAGGCCTGGTTATGAGCAGTGTGATTCTTTGACTTTGCCATTTCTGCGATTCAAAAATTAAAGAGAAAAAATAAACAATTAGAAGAGGAAACGAAACAGAGAGTAAGAATAAGCAGAGATAGAGATCAGATTAGAGCTAGAGAGAGGGAGGCAGAACGAACCGAAAAGAGAGTACGACGCTCCAGCTCTCTCACTCGCCGACACCAAACTCACCGCCACCTCGTCCTCGGCAGCGATCGTCTCCGGCAGCAACTCGAATGCATCGACGACAGCATCGCGGCGAGGCGACGTAGAGCACCTTGTAGATCTCCGCGTCAACCCGATCCATAATCCTTCCACATCTTCATCATCACCGGTTGCCGCGGCGTCGTCGGATCTCCGTCCTTGAGCACACTCACTGGATCTTCTAGTTAACAGCAGCCTCACTCCAATCGAAGAAGAAGACGACAAGGGAGCAGAGGAAAACAGAGGAGCCAAGCGCGATTGGGCAACTGAGACGCTCGAGGCCGGAGAAGCTTTGAAAAGCACTATGACGATTAGCAAATTAGGGTTTGATGAGGGATTCAAAGGCCGGAGCTGCCATGGCAGGCAGAGAGAGAGAGAGAGAGATCGGTGTACTGGGGAGGATGAGAGATAGTGGCATGAAGTAATATATTAATTAAATTGAGGGCAAATTTGTCATTTCAATATAAATTGGGTTAGTGGGAATAAAAATCTCTTGCTGGGGTAAGTGGGATAATTTTGGCTCATTTTGGTGCTTTTGGTCAAGGACCCTTTTTAATATTTGAGAGATATTTTGGTAAAAGAAATATTATGTTTTGGTTGACATACTCTCTTCTCTTAGTAATAATATAGATAACAGTTGATATGAAAGTAAGAGAGAGCCTCTAATGAATATCACTATCATGAGGACTAGTTAAGGACTTTTGCTTAATGGTTATTAGATCCATTTTTCGATTACATTTTAGCAATTCAACCGTTAGATGTTTAGATATTCATGAGAATATCACTTTTACAAATTTTCAACTAAATTGAAAATCGTTAAGTATTAAAAGAAGAAAATGAGAAGAGCCCAAATTGAAACTAGTGCTTTACTTGTAATCAACTTCTCACACAGAGATTAACCTGCAACAGCAAGCAAAGAAATGCAAGGCAGAAGTGGAGGACAATTAGCTCCATCTAATCTAAACTGTACAAGTAAGTTCTAACCTTCCTCTTAGCAATTATTGATAAATCCAAATTTGTCTGTTGATCTAATACGTTCAACTTCTATTTTAAGAAAAAAGAGTAGCTCATATTACTTGTTTCTAGTCTTTGTCGAGAAAGAGTTCTACTACGATAGATTTAGAATTACTGATACATTATTATTAATTCTCTGAAAAAAAAATGCAATATTGCAGTAATTCCAGTTATTTGTCTGATACTGAAGCACCATTTTTTGAAAAATGCAACACTCATAATGTTCTCCTGAAATGCTCATAGAAGAAATTGACATACTTCAGCATTCCTGTCCATCATGAAGTTCTAATTGTTACGATTATGTGAAGTTACGAAAATTAAGCTCCAATAATATCAGAGCTCCTAGGGTTTTCGACAGAAGTTTGGGGAGGTGAATTTTTTATTGGCGGCGCTTGTCCGGTGGCGCCCCAACGTCGGTGAGGGCCAACGGCTTCGCCGGTGATTGGAGGAGGTTGCTACCGGACAGGTGTGTGATGGGTTGGTGGTGGAGGACGCAAGGCGGCTGGGTTTTCTTACCCCTATTTTGGGTGGCGGCGGCTGGGCTCCTCAGGATGTTTCACGCAAGATCTGGAGGCGGGATCGATGATCTCTGGTATCGAATCTGGGCGGATATGGCTGTGATAGGCGGGACGTGGCTGTGCAGATGGATGTTGGGTGGGTTAGGCGGGGTGTGGCTGTGCAGAGGGTTTTTGGGAGGTGGTTCGATGGCGGAGGGTTGGGAGGTTGTAGCTTTATTGCTTCTCGGTTTCATTATAGTGTCCATTGATACCGGCGCCAATCCAGCAGTGAGTGATCTTGGTAGTTTGGCGGTGGTTCATCTTGGCAGTTCTATGGATTCCGGTGGTATTTC
This sequence comes from Rosa rugosa, assembly GCF_958449725.1. Classification (NCBI taxonomy): domain Eukaryota; kingdom Viridiplantae; phylum Streptophyta; class Magnoliopsida; order Rosales; family Rosaceae; genus Rosa; species Rosa rugosa. Next base: position 26,015,229 of record NC_084825.1, read on the forward strand.
TTTGCTTTTTAGTGCTATTTCAGTTTTTGGTTTAGGTTTTTGGCTTAGTCTAATAAGTCCCTACTCTTTCGAGCTAGGGTTTTGGAGTCTTGGTATCGTAGGTGTGTCGTATTATTCCCAGGAATTCAATTTACCTTTTTGTGGTCAAAGTAATGGGGAGAAGCTCCTGCACATGGTCTGGTGGTTTTGGGTCATGGTGTTGAAGGGAGTATCTTTCCTCTTGAGGTTGGCTGTGAGGATGTATTTTGTCTCCTTGGTTAGTATGGATGAAGTGTCGTTGATATGGCGTTATGTCCGGGGACTACATGTTTTACTCTCGGTGTTTTCTTGTTGTCAATGTGGTAGTGACTTGCTCTTGCACGTGGTCTGGTTGGATTAGGACACGGTGTTGATGAAGGGGAAGTGGCTGTGTGTAATGTTGGCTGCAGAGATTTATCGTGACTCTCGGAAGTTGTCTTATGCTGTAGCCCGAGTTGAGGGGCGATTGGTTTGGTTAGGGGTTGGGCCATTTTGGCTCATGGATGTCATCGTGGATGACAGACCCGTAACTGAGGGTGTTCTTAGGGAGGAGAGTGGAGAACTTATGTCCACCACCAGTCATTCCCGTTTTATGTAATCGTGTTATTCTGGAATAAAATGTTTCTTTCATTCTCAAAAAAAAAAAAAAAAAAAAAAAAAAAAAAAAAGAAATTCTAATTGTTACACCCCTTCAAAATTACATAAATACAAGAGCTTTCAGCTGGACCGTATCCGGGTTAGTAAGTAATGAATATTTATGGTAAAGGAAGCAGGACGGCAGGGCGGCAGGCTATCTTATAGAACTCTTGAATTATAACTCATGAATGGAATTACCGGTCCATGTAAATGTATGCAGTATGCCTTATGCCCTATTGTTCATTGAGTGCAGGCTAGTGTTACTTTTGGTTTGCAATGCTCATAGAGAAGGATTTCTCCTCGTTATTAGATAGTTATAGAGAAGGTTTATTTTATTTTATTTTATTTATTTATAATTTTTTTATTTGGATGTTGATTTTGATTTGGTTACTTACGTACTCTCTCTTTTCATAACTTCGTATCCATCAGTTCTCCAAGCATGTATGCCAAGAGATTTATTTGTGCCGAATTGTCGCAAACAGAAATACATGATATATGAACCCTACCCGCCTAGACTAAGATGTGACGACATGCTCATCAGATTAACATACATCAGTCAAAGAGGATATTTTGAGACTGATCCACCTGGCGTTAAGTATCAATTTGATACACCACAGGTTACATATGAATCAAAGATTTGGATCAACTTCTACTCTGATGATAAACGACGAAAGAGCCTAGAGGACTTGTATATATGTAAACCTTATGCTCATGGATGTCGATCGACGATGAAGTCCTGGATGATATTGTGGAAACAATATCGGTTGCTGCAGTTCTTGACGGTGCCGTCTGCCTTCCCCAGTTGACTATTGATTTGACCATTTCGAACATCATTGCTACTGCAGTTGGTAGTTTCGATGATCATGATGATATCCTCTCTTGTAGCCGTGTACGAAAATCGTGGGCTGAGTTTAGAGCACTCAAATGCCTCCATTATGTGCTGTTTGTTTGGAGGATTTTGAAGAAGGTGGTTTTGACGATAAGTTAATTACTCGTTTGCCCTGCTTTCATTATTTTCATGGACGTTGCACTACCCGGTAGGTGAAGACCCATCACACTTGTCCGCTATGCCGACATCAACTGATGCCAACCCTGAATGATGAAAGTGCTGGCCCTCATGATATGAGCAAATAAATGCGACATTTATAATATTAAAACCCTATATTTCGCTAAGTTATTTCCTTTAATTTGCTAAAGCGTGACTTTAGCTTCGCTGGGTTGCGAGGGCGTTACCCTTGCTTCGCTGGTAGTAACGGTGGCGGTTGCGCTCGCAGTCGGCTCGCTGGGAGACTGGGACTGGAAGTACGGTCGCCGGGTTGGTGTGGTGATGATGACAGTCGGCTCTTGGAGAGACTGGGACTGGCGCGCGGTCACCGGGTTTCAACGAGGTTGAAGGTTTGCTCCGGGGAGGCTTTGTAATCGCTGGGATTGATTGATTTGAGAGAGGTCTCTGTATCGTCTTTAGCCTCTATATATAGGCTACTGCAGATTCTCCTTCCAAATAGGCATGCAATACTATATTTTAGGCCACAGTTATTGGCCTTGAATCAAATCAAAACTCTTAATAGTTTTGATATCTATCGTAGGCGATAATTAATAATTATTTTCCTCTGTCGTAGCTAGAATGTAGGCAAGGTTAATTGCCTCTTGGAGTCCCGGACGTAATCTTCATCTTGGATGCGGTAGGATATGCACGTATCTTAATTGCCTTCGCGACGACTCCGTAGCATAGTGGTATGCAGGAATATATACCCCTTGTTTATTGCAATCAAGCATGATTGTAACTTACTCAAACTGCTCCACCTTCATGAAACCTTAATTGCATGGCAGACTTGCTCGCTTGCATGTGATTAGCTGGTGAATGATGGCCCACCTTAATTGCATATATATCCTTTGCCACACTGCGAGGTATCTTCGCGAGGACTCCTTCTACAGTCTTTAATTATGTATATATATGTGTACTCCCACATAATCTTAGCCATGCAGCTTACCTTGTAGACATATATTCCTTGTTACTTGTGCCATGCTTCACGTATCCCTTCCTTAATTAAATCATGCATGAGCCATATCATATACATATATGTTCCATCATCAAGCATGATTGCATGGAAGTATATACTGTACGTGCATGCCATTAATTGCATGGGCAGCCATAATTATTGATTGTGAAGGCTAGTGAAGGGTAATTGTATCCTTCCTTCTTGCACAGTACTTGGCAATCAAGCAAACAAATCACCACTAATTATCAAATCTCTTGATAATTACTAGTGAATCAAGGAATATTCAGATTTGCTTCAAGATTGCTTGGCCTCCAAGTAGGCTTTATTTAGCCTCTAAACAATATATTCCGAGCTTGCCGAAAATATATAGCTTGGGCCACGGATATTGGCCCGGTTTTCCTCGAGTCCCCCTTGTCGGGAAAAAATGTTATTTTGGGTTCAAACAGAAATAATGGAGAAGAGATAGTGAGCTAGACATTTTCCTACTCCGGCTAAGAGAAAGTGAGCTAGACAAGAAAGGAGGGGTAGCCGCCTGACCAAACGAACTCCGAATGAGTTGAAACCTTCCAGTTTCATCCTAGACATCCCAAGGATCATTTGTTATGAAGAGTGTCAGAGCTAGTTTTGAGTGGAAAGCCTTCAAACAGTCAGTCCAATTTTCTGCAGAAGCAAAACTGGAAAACTGGACCTGTAAGGAGTCCAGCAGCGTTTCCGGCCCAAACACATGGAATTAAGCTCTGAAATTTGACCAGGATGATCTACACTCATAGAGGAACATTTGATATGAAGAAATCGGAGGCCCATTCTGAAGTCTTGGTGAAGAAATAATTGAATGAATAAAGGGGCAGAAACTGACCTAAAACCAGCTCAACATTCATCATGTTCATGTCTCCTACCCACATGAAGAAAGCTAGATGCTTTTCTCTTTTTCCTTGGATATATTTTTCTACTCCAATCTCTTTAATAGATCATCATCTTTTCCATATTTTACAAACCACTTCCATACTCCACTTTCATTATTTTTCTTCCATTCATCATTTCACTCTTCTTTTTCTTCCCTATATAAACACCTTCTCCTCTGACTCTCAAACACCAATTCCTTCATCCATTTCATCTTCTTTGTCTCACCATCTCCTCTCCATTCTCTAGTTCTTAGTTTCATTCCTTTTCATTCTCTAGTCTTCTAGTTCTGCATTTTTAAGCAAAGAGGAGAAGAAGAAGAATCTGTGAGCAATCCTAGCCGCCATCGTTCCACCTTGTGCTGTGATAGTGAAGCCTTGCTTTCAAGATTCAAGATCAACGTCTCAAGCTCTTCATCATCCACTCCCTTCACGGTGAAATTCAATCTCTTTCCTTGTAACTTCTTTTGGTTTTCTTTGTTTGGATTTGTAGAACTATGAATTGTAGTTAACAAATAACGTTTAGGGCAAAGTTTAAAACCCGTCTTTATGTTTGAATAAAAGTTGAAAATTATGGTTGGTTTCTATGTTGCTTATGTGAGATTGCTTAATTGATTTTGCATTATAGAAAGCTTTTATATGTTTATGTTCTTTGGTGGCCAACTTAGGATATGTGCATGTAATTGGAGCTCGATTTAGGTAAACAATTCACCTAATAGTTTTGTGAACCTATTTAAAGGCTTTGGACAAAAGTCGAGATCAATTAAGAAGGATTGCAAATAGATGAACTTTTTCATACTAGGTTGTGCACTTTGGTTGACATCCTTTCTTTGTTCTTCATGCATTGAATGTGTTTTTGATTAGCTAGCTTTCTAGACTATGATTGCATGTTCAATAGGATCGATTTAGGTGCTTTCACTTAGATCAATTATTCAAGGAAAGTAAAATATGGGAAATTGTTTGCTTATTAACGTTTCACATTGTCAACTTCTTTTTCATGACATTAAATAACCAACTATAAGAATTGTAACCGAATTTCTTGCATATGGTTGTGGTTTTGATCTTTGTTCCTTACGTTCCACCATTGTAAATGTGTTTTTACATTCTCTTTATTTCATTTAATTTTAATTCCGATTCTATAATCATAAAACCCCCTTATTTGTGTGTTCACTTGTATATATTTTTATTCTTTTTATTATTTTTGTAAATAATACTTTATTATTTTAATTTTTTATTTGTTTACACAATTACAGGTGTACCCTCAATCCTCGGTTTGAACGATCCCTATTTACCATATGCTAACGATGACATTTTACAGGGTTAAATTCCGTGCTACTTTTAGCGTGTCACCTGACTCATGATATTTGTTGAACATTATATATATATATACATGCCTGTTCCAAAGCGGATGTCCGCACTATCGCTAAAGTGTGGGAACGTCGATCTTCTGCAATGTTTCAGGCTGCGATGGTGGCGCGAATCAGGCCGGACAGAGGCCGGAGGCATCCAGACCTCTTCTGGGCAGCGATCGAGGTTATAGGTTTCTGGGCAGCGACCTCACCTGCAACTGCCGGTTCTGGCCAGCACTGCAACCACATTTCTAGCGACTCCACCCAACTACAGATCGGTCCGTCCGACCCCTGGGCTCCGTTCGGCAAGCGGCGCTACGCCGTCGCGGCCTGAGTGGGGCTGCAGCGTCGACGTTCGCTCTTTGGAACGGCTTCGTGTGTGTCTGTGTGTGTGTATATATATATATATATATATATATATAATATTTATCCAGAGCAAGGCCTCGCTCTGAAATTAAAGTACGAGGTTAGAGTTTATGGTCACTTTTTGGTCTCATATTCATATCTCGACCGTTCAGTTTTTAGGTACTAATATATAAATTATCTCTGCAAAATTTCAGCCAAATTGATGATCTTTAAGATATCTAACTCACTTAAACCAATGGACGAACTGAATTTGTCCAACCTGAACCGTATTATCTAAGGTAGTTATCAATGCTTTAACGACCATCAATTTGGCTGAAATTTTGCAGAGATGATCTACACATTAGTACCTAAAAACTGAACGGTTGAGATGTGAATATGCGACCGAAAAGTGACCCTAAACTCTAAAAACGCCCTTTAATTTTAGAGCGATCGAGGCCTCGCTCTGGATAGGATATGTATATTTATTTATTTGCCTTGCGGTTTTGATTCATATATTTTGGAATCTTACTATTGTCCATGGCAATTGACAGCGGTACCATAACTCTTTGCCACTTCTGGTGTCCGGAGCTTTGATAAAATTTTATTATTTACCATGTTCACGAAGTTAGTGATTATGCTTTTTTGACTGTGGTCACACATCAAGCTGTGAAAATCAAATGATAACAATAGTTATTTTTACTTTATATATGTACATCTGGATTTTCCGTATAGGCATTTGATTATGAAGGCTGTATGCCGGAAGAGTCAGATTTGTAAACCAGCTAATTAGAGTGCTACAGGTGAAACTAGCTCTTGATGTTCGCACAAAGGGAATTCCAGATATAGGGACGTCTCTATCTGGCATTTGTTTACATTGTTGATTCTTGATGTGCTGATTAATGTCATCTCTTATCCGTTCTAGTATGCCCTCATAACATTGACGAATAAGGGACTACAGCATAACATAGTTATTTATGTTCTGTCACCGAATTCACTTCACGTTTAATTTTTCCTGCTTATAGTCTGCTACTGATAATTATATATATGCACCTGACTGTAATTGATTGATTGTCTGATATGTTTTGCAGTGATGAAGAACCCTGCTAATCTAGCGAAGTATCAAGCAAATTGTAAGGTGGCTCCTTTAATATCTACAATTGCCAAGATGATGAGCAAATTTGGTAAACCAAACTGAAAGTTTCCGACTTGTCATGATGTTTTTGGGAGATGAATGAGATGGTGTTTTGACGTAGTGCTATATAAGATAGTTTCATGTGCAGTAATTATCCTCGGTAAAATTTTATCAGTCTACCGGAGGGTTAAATGTTTTCAGATTCCCCTTTTTTTTTTTTAGGTTGAGTTTCTTACCGAAACATCTCATACATTTGAGAGCATTATCTAGCTAATTATGCATGCATGATATTTTCCTTTGGATTCTTGATACAATATGGTCAAAAGAGAGGTCTGTTACGGTAGCCTGAAGATTTCTTGCCTTGAGAAGCAAACAACATGGTCCGTCAAGCACTGCCTTGAACGTGAAATCTGTTTGCTGAAAGTCTGAATTAAGCGTTGTTTGACCAGTGCTTGTATAAACTTTGCCACCAAACACCAACGGCGCCCTAGTAGAAGGAGAAACTCTTTCAATATGCGTCTACTTCAACTTATTGGGGTACTTGTTTTCTGGCAATATAGAATATGGCTTCTTTTTCTATATAACAAGCACTAAACTGTAATTAATCACCGGAACAAACAATTACCAATGTCATTACAACCAGCAATGTGATCCATGGACATTGCAGTGCCCAGTGTGATCTGCATGGACGGTGAAGCGTTAGAATGTCGCATGTGTGAATCAGCAGTGTCGATGGAGCCACTACCGCTGCTTCAGTGAGTCCGATCTTCATCCGAGCTCAATTAGAAGCTGCTTCCTCTTCCAATTCTTTACATTCAACTCTTTCATGAGATTCATTTAAGCCTATCCCATAGGCAAAGTCAAGTTCGTGCCTACATTCCAAGTTTCCACTACATCTACTAATGCTTTTAAAGGAAATGCATTGAGCTCACAATCTTCCACCCCCAGCAACAACAACCCAACTAATTATAGGATCATCAATGACCTGCTGAAAGAACTCTTATGTCTGTCCTAGTTCGCATGCACAATGTAGATATATCGGTTGGATCTGGCCGTTTGCTAAAGATAGAAACATGTTCGACTTCTAGATGGAGAACAAGACTTCTTAAATCAGAATTCAGTGAAGATAAATGAAATGTTCTAACAAAGGGAAGAACAAGTTTCTAGTGAATCGTATGTAACATCTGCTTCTCCAAGACAAATGAAAGTTTCAATTAATCACAAAGCACTAAAAAGAAGAAAAAGCCAAGTATATGTACAACTAAGGTTCAAAGCCTACAACTTGAGAAGACATCAAATAAATTCTTTATTATTGAATTGGCAGTTTATCTTCACATGAATAAATCTATCTATTCATTACAGTGCATCTGAAATTATTAGCTCATGAGGTGATGTATCCATTGCTCAACAATTGCGGGAGACCCATACCACGGTCTTAAGATATCATCTGAACCAACTGGTGAGTGGTAAACACCATCTATGCTAATATTGAGTGCACCCTCCAGATGAGCTGATACTTCTGGTACAACTCCATCACCCCAAACATCTGCCTGCCCACAAACCTGAGAAATATGGTATGCATTATGAGAATTGGTCTGCAACCATAAGGCTCAGCTTACATAATATGTATGACAAGGGCATAACTAGAAAACAATAAGTGCCATAATAATAACAATCAATGGATTCTAAATGACATTGAATCATGTTATTTTAATTTGTAGTAACTGCTTAAATGATGAGACAATTGGGTTTTACCTGCTTGTACCCTTGCCCCACGAAGCGTGCACGCAAAGTGGGTGTGGTTGATGTTGAAGTGCTCACATCATTTATAACAGCAACCTCTGATGAGTGTTCTAAACTCTCTATTGGAATTGCAGAATCAACACTTTCACTTGAGTTGCCAAATAAGCGAGCACCTTGGAGATACCTGTATTTTACATATTTATGGCCCATTTAGATCCGTGCAGTTTGCATTCAAGCCACTATTGAATTCTAGATGCAAATAAAAAAGTAAGTGCACTCATATTCTTTGATGGTGTCTTACATTGTCTGTGACTCTGTGAGGTCTACCACAATCAAGATCTCAAGAGTGTTGCTTATTGATTCTTACCAATACAAAAAAAGAAAAGAAAAAAAATATATATATATATATATCTATATATGTGTGTGTGTGTGTATTTTGTTAGTGCCATTCATAGGTGTGGTGTACTGTTCAACATATCTAGTTTATATAATGCTGCAAGATCTTCTGATGGAGCAGTAGCTATGAATACAGACTACTACAATGTATACTACAGCAGTAGCCAATTCATTTACCCAAAAGTAGAGATGGTTTCATAAAGTATATCCATTCATATAAGAACACAAGCAAATCTGAGAGGACCAAACAGGAACAATTTGAGTTTTACCTCCCAGCGATACATACATATTTCAGTTCAGGAGTGTAAACAGCTTTTGAGCAATTCTTTTCAACATAATACAGGAGTCCCCTTGTTTGATCAATAACCCCTGACACACCTTTTGGAGGTGGTCTGCACAGAATATAGGTGACAATTATACGTCAGGAAGAAATTTGAATTAAGCTTTTGTCGATGGAAACACATAAGATAATATAACATATTATCAGTAAGCAAGCAGCCCTCAAAGACACGGTCAGAGGGATCCAGAATTCTTAGCAAGAACTTATCATGAAAAAATTTAATAACCTACTGGTGGGGGGTTCCAAGAGTCAATAACAGGGAAATATCTGATTTCCCATATTCTTCCATGTAGAGACGTGCAAGCCATCCTCCTGCTGAATGTCCAACTAGGGATAAAGGTCCACCTAAAATGAAAAACAAAAAATAAAAGGAATTCAAGGGTTTTAGATCTCTGAGAAATGAAGCAAATAAAACCATTATCGTTGATGGAGAATGCTAATGAATGCTAATGTACAATGACAGAGGACGGCAAGGAAGGACAGACCACATGAATTAAATGGTTGAAATCTAATGGTGTGTAAAAGAACAAGAATTTCTCATGGCTTTTAGGAGTACATTATCTACAAAGAGTGCAAAAGTTCAATCTGTAGGTCAGTTGGTCTACTAAAGCACGGTTCATTTTTCCACTAACAAGGTCTAATTGTGACAGTAAATATATGATGCCTTCTACCTTAGAAAATGCTGCTAAAGTATATCTTTGCATCGCAAAATCTGGTAACACCTATTACTATTGGTACAAGCCACAAGCCTACAAAACACAAACGTGCTAAAGCTAGTTATCTTCAAAGCTGTGCCTGGGAATTCCTCAATTTTAATATCAAGCAAGATGTGGTATCACAATAAGAGGTTGACAGATAAGGAACTAATCATCTTTTAGCATCTTCTGAGTAGTCTAGAAGAACATGGTTTACTCATTTCTGAATAATGTAAAATCTACATTTCTTGAATTTTGAAAATTAGTAATGCCAATAAATTACAGAGGGGATATAGCTAGATGAACCTTGTGCTAGCTCCTTTGCCTCTTTTACAGCCTCATCCATCCTCTTCAAATACCTGCCAAATCATACCAAGCTAAAATTCAACTCATCCTACTATAATGTCATCAAAACCCAAAAGGGTACTCATTAAAACACACCAATCAAGCACAGGACGAGGACTGAGAGTTCCCCGCCAGTAATTCGGGTCCACCAAACCGGCTGCATTCCTCAGCCAATCAATTCTTGCCACCTTAGCAACCACTGTGGACACTCCATACCCTCTCAATGTAATCTCCAACTTCTTGTAGTCAGCTGAGTTGTTCCCCAAACCCTGAAATCAAACAAACAAACAAACACACATCAGAAGCTGAAGCTATGTATCAAATGCCAAAAACCCAAGTGCATACTAATTCAAGTTTTCTATAAAAACTGAAGGCAAAAATACAGATGAGCTTAACTGGAAGAAGAACAGCTGGTCTGTATGATGATGATGGGTCTTGAGAAAATGCAGAAGTGGAGTAGGCCAAGGGTTTCAATGGTGATAGAAGCATAGCCATCACCATACTTAAAACACCATAAGAAACAGGGGAAGGTGAAGCCAATGGCTTTTGTAGTTTCGTATTTGGGTGAGGGTCACCTGGCTTCACAGTTACTTGACACGTGGCCTCTCTAGGCTTCACACTTCATTTTCTATACCCACTAAAATCTAAACCGTCCGATCTGTATTTTTTAATGATCGGACGGTGGTGGCTTGTCTTCTCCGTTTGTATTAAATTTTGACAGAGGGAGCTTTACAGATAAGAGAAAAGGGAAGAGATGGGTTCTTGCGTCTGCTTACGTCAGCACTGCTGCTACGGTGGTTTGGGCGGTGCATTTCAAAGAAGGGGTCTTTCTAGTCTGTTTCGAAAAGGGGTTGTTGCCCCAGGTTTAACGGCGCCGTTTTATCAGTATCACAGGAACAGAAGAAGAGTGGAGGCCTGTGTTTCTACTGGGTTTAAGGAACAAGAGCTGAGGAGCCCGGACCTTGTGGCCTTGGAATATGCTGATCTTAATCTCACCCACAATGTTTCCCAGGTCTGTGTTTTTGTTCCTATAGTCCTTTCCTTTTCGTTTGGGGAAGCAGGAAAAAAGATTATATTTTTGATGTAAAGCTCATATTTTTTTTTTGTTGGGTTGTGTTTTTTTGAATTGCAGGAACTGGGTCACGTCAGAATTAGGCAACATGTGAATCCTCTTAGCTCTTCTTTATCTGTATGTGACTCTCACGGTGTTCTTCTTTTTCTTTCTTGCTTATATAATAGGGTTTATTAGCTGCAGATGAAAATTTGATGGCATTGTGAATAATAGGTGCCTCTCGAAGCTTTAGTAATCTGTTTTTGGTTAATTGGGTAGGTGCCTGTGGAAGTGCCTGATTGGAATCAAGTGTTCAGGGACCCAACATTGCCGCTCATGGTGGACATTGGAAGTGGTACTGTCTTATTACTAATGGACTCTCTCTCATGTTTATCTGTGGCTGTAGTCTTAGTGCTTCTTGATTATGAGCAATTAGTTTTTGCTTTAAATTTTGGTTGTTTAATACAATGACAAGAACGACAATTCTGCAAATGGAATCGGCAATTTCTTGGGGATTTCATAGTTCATTTATTGAGCATTTAGTTCATTACAATCTGCCTTCCCAAGGATAAATATGGCCATGAGTCTCTGTTGGCCATTATCTCAAAAGTAGAGAACTTCATGTGGTTTATTGGAACTTAGCAAATATGATCTACATCTCTTTTATGATTTTTCATAATGTTTGTTGTCTTTTTGGTCATGCACTGAGAATAAACAAAAGGTACTATTGTTATTGGCTTCTTTGTGGGCTTCAGTCTCTTCCTAGTTCAGCGATTGTTCCTTTTAAGCTGTTTGTTTAAGTTGGAGTACTGCCATTGTTTAGCTTCTTAGAATTATGCTTTGTGTTGTTGTTTTTGTTCTCACTAGCTCTCTCAATTGTGTGTTTGTAGCTCTCTGAGATCAGTGGTTTTCTTATCAATTGCTTTGTACATCCTTCCTTTTCGTTTTTGTTTTTTGTTTTATAAATATTTTCTGTTTCCTATTTTAAAAAAAAAAAAACAAATAAATAAATAAATTTGAGAAAAAAAATTTGTTTAAGGCTATCATTACTCAATTTTTATAAACTACTGCTGAAGGAGTGAAGAGATTATGCAGATATGGTAAGGCCTTGAATCTTTGTTTTTGGGGGGATAGATGGATAAACTATAATACATGATCTGCCATTAGTAGTTTACATGCACTTTCTTGAGTGTTCAGAATGACAATTTTGGGCATCATATTTTTGATTACCTGACCATGGTTTTTGTTTCTTCTCAAAATAAAATAAAGAGAAAAGAAATAAGTCAAAGAACTGATGAGGGTTGGTGTTCTTGTATGAGGACAATTCATAGAGTAGCATGCGTGGAACTACAATATTATGTGAAAATACAATGTAGTTTTTCACAATTGAGGCTTCTTTGAGTTCTATAACGGTAAAGACGTGAGGTGGTGATTCATGTTCTAAGCTTATATATTAAAGCAAAACATATATTGTTTAAGCTTAGTGTCAGAAATTTGGTAGATTTTAAAAGAAATTTTAACAGTAAGGAGGCAAGGTACGTATCACGATGGCTGGTTTTGTTAGAAAGAGTCAGCTTGGTGAGTTAAGATTGGATGCTGGGAGATGGAAGCTTGTATCTTCTGGTTCCTTATCCTGTAATTCCTTTCCTGTGATTGCTGTTTGATGATCTTTCAAAACAATTTTCTGTCCTGCAATTTTATCTGCAAAGCTAAGCTTCCATCGAAGGTCAAGGTTTTAGGCTACTTGGTACCACATGTGTCAGATGCCAAGTTATGGGATAGAGTGTCAATCATGTTTTTAAGAACTGGCAAGTTTCTTCTCCTCTACGGAAGAATTTATTTAGGGAGGCTGGGGTGAGTTCGGAGACCCCAACAGGGAGTCCTGCACTTTTTTATTGCTTTTGGCTAGGGTGAAGAAGGCAAAAGTTCTTTGGGGTTGCAGCGTACTGGCTGTCATTTAGTTGCTCTGGATGGATATATATAGAAGGAATTATATAGGTATAGCGATGGAGGAACTTTGGGAGAGTAATACTCTGATAACTCTTTGGCCTTCTGTTTCGGCAGCGTTCAAAGACTACAGTTTCTTATATTTTGCTAAATTGGTGACAGCAGTAGGATAGGGTTTTTGTTTCTTTGGCTGGTGTGTCTGAACCCTAGCTACTGTGGATGCACTTTTTTTTTTCCTTCTGTTGTGAACCTGCTATTGATCAATAAAATAAACAAAACGTATCTATTTAAGAACGAATTATCCCTCCCAAAGGATAATACTATGAAATTGTGTCTGTGTACAATTCCATGCACTGAAACTAAGCAAAAACACCGGTGACTTCTGCATCTTTTGTAAGATTATCATAATGTGTATGGTCTTTGTTTAATACAGCAAAACTAAGTAAAGATACTGCTCACTTTTGCATGTTTTGTGAAATTTGTTATAACTCATAACCTTTGTTCATATTATAGATGTAGAATTTTGAATTTTTCTTTGATGTTTAAAGGTTTTTAATGTCATCATTGTTAGTGAGAGAAAGAGAGTACTTATTTTCTTTTAATTATGAGTTATCGATCTAACTATGTAACATTCTCAGGTAGTGGTAGATTTCTCATGTGGCTGGCGAAAAGAAACTTAGTTGTGAGGAATTATTTGGGACTGGAAATAAGGCAGAAAGTATGGGAAAACTCCTTGGGCTAATTTTGATACACTTGAAAATTCTTCTGATTAAGTTGATGTATAACTACAGGTCCTAATTCCTCCCCTTTTAAGACAATATTACAGCATTGTTCAAACCACTAATGTACTGTTCTTTGTTTTTCCTGATGCAGCTTGTCAAACGTGCTGATGTCTGGGTTAAAGAGCTGGGTCTTAGTAATATGTGAGTTCCCTTGATCATATTGGGTGTTGAAACCTGTTGTATATTATTTGTTGGCAACTGATATGTTATATTTAACTCCATGCAGACATTTCATGTATGCAAATGCCACTACTTCATTTAATCAACTGGTGTCTACCTACCCTGGACCACTGATGCTTGTTTCAATCCTGGTGAGTTCACCTATTGCACTGAAACAGTTAAGGATATACCTATTTATGTAGTCCAAAAAGGTCCTTTACGTCTTTTCAATTGTGAAAAAAAGAAGTAGCTGCAGTAACATTATTTAAATGAATTCTTTGCTCATGTTTATATGCAGTGCCCAGATCCGTATTTTAAGAGAAAGCATCACAAGAGACGGGTTGTACAGATGCCTTTAGTAGATTCCATTGTGAATAATTTAGCTCCCCACGGACAGGTTTGTCAACTATAGATTATGGCAAATAATGAAGCATCTAACAATTTTATGAAAAGTGACCATTAGGTCCATTACTTTTGTTAGTCGGGAAGGTTTCTATTACTTTGGACTCTTCTAGTTCTGAGTTTGGTCATGTAGTGCTCTATCTCTGTTGTACTATTGCTTCTTTTAGCGTCGACTCCTTGTCTGCTGTTTGTGTAGTTTTACTATTTTGTTTGAGTTTTAATGGAAGTTTCTTTCTTCAAAGGAAAAAAAAAAAAAAAGACCATAACATCAGTAGTTAAAAAGGTTGTCAAGTTTAGTTTATGCTTGAGGACGAGAGTTATACAAATTATAGATTTATTAGTATCTAAATCTTGAAAGTCCCATCTTTGGAAGACGACGGGGCTGGTCCATGGATTTTTTTCCTTTTGCTGCATTTTACTCAAGGGTTTGAAGGGAGATATGTCCCATAAATTGGCCAAATGTTTGCATGGTTTTGGATATAAGGGTAGGGAGAGTTAATGATGTAGGGAGCAGCCGAGCTACTTTAGTACTTTTTTCTAATTTAAATTTGTCCTTTTGTTATGATTGGTCCTCAGTTTCATGCTGCTATAAAAATACTGCAGGTGACTCCTATTTGTCATGCATAAACCAAATGGTCAAAAAATTAAAACCTTTTCTTCCTATGGATAAATGAATCTAAAGTGGGCACAATTATATGGCTGAGGTGCAAGTGTTAGGCTGGGGTCGGGATAGGTCTATAGGATTGAATCTCCCCAACCCACAAACAAATGGAAAACAAATAAAATTGAACACTTGGAAGAGAGAGAGAGGAACAGAATTGTCAGTTCTATCATTTAAGTCCTCTATAGTGAGTATTGAATCTTTTCATGACTGATGTGTAACTCAATACATGCTTACCCTATCCACACAAACAAAACTTGAGAATCACAATATTGTTTAAATTTTTGGCATCCTCATTAGGACTGCCAAATACCTGACATGCTTGTCATATCCAAACTTAATTCTGTTGTAGTACCTCTGAGCTCACATGAGAATATTAGGCCACATCTCAATAATTCTGTTGTATACTGAGTCTTACATGGTTGTATGCAACTTCTATTTATTTATTTTTTAAAAAAACCCCTAGCCCACCCACCCTTACATATGTCATTGAGAATTTGAACCCATAACCTTTACAATGTTGGATTTATAACTTACCAACAGGTTATAGCTCACCGACATGGTTGTATGCAACTTGAGTTTCATTTCTATAATCATTTCTAGGGACGCCATTAGTGACTAGTCATTTCCTAGATCATGTGAAATGACATCAAAGCTAATGCAAATACTGTTGTATCTGCGTGGAAGTACATGTTAACTTTATCCCCTAACAAGGACTAGAAGTTTTATCATGGTGGGTAAGTGCAGGGATTTCAATGGGATGTAGTGGTGTCAAACTTGTTTGTTTTTGGGTGGTGCATGACTGCGCGTGTGTATTGAGTCTCATTAACTTTTGTTTGTGTTATTTTCCCTTATATAAGGGATTACAATGAGGAGCTTCTTTAATTAGTAATCCTTTCAATGCTATGAGCATGTCCTGGTGACCGATTTTATTCCTTGATTAGAGAACATTCAAGCTCTATTTCTCACAAAAACAAACTAAACCTCAAACTCATGCTTGTAAAAGTGCATGCCTTTTAGGGGATCTCTTTCAAAGTTTCAATGATTTTGGTTTCTCATCCAATAAGGGTGTGTTGTGTTGAAGAAATTATTCTTTATGTCATTAACTTACCTGCAGGCTTCAGTGATATATCTAATATTATGTCTGCGCAGGTGTTTATACAGTCCGATGTACTTGACGTCGCACTTGAGATGAGAAACCAATTTGATTCTCTGCCCCATGTTCTGAAGCACATAGATGAAATTGAATCCAGCGTGCTGTGTGACGGTGAGGGATGGTTGTTGAGCAATCCAATGGGAAAAAGGACGGAAAGAGAAATTCATGCTGAATTTGAAGGGGCAAAAATTTACAGGAGAGTGTACCAGAAGCAGGTACAGAAGGCTCTTGGATGAAGTAATGCGGAATCAAGTGAATGGTTTTTGATAGAGATTTTTGTAATTTGAAATGAAATGTGATCATCATTTGTAGAGTTGTTCACATCAAGTTTTATGAGGAAGTAGCATATAATCAGACTTTAGTGTGATCAATCCATATCTAGCCCTTTTTTTTTGGTTCGATTACTGTAGCAGTATTCAAACTCAAAGAGGTACATCATAATCAGACTCAAGTGAGGCACAAGCATCTTCTGAAAATACAATTCTTGTGAACTACATGTATGCAGTCTTATTCAAAGTGATATAGACTTCTTGAGGGAAAATTAAGCTTCCAAAATCCTCAACATGAGCTGAGTTTTTGGATTACTTCCATTACTCTCCAATTGGAGCCAAAACAGCAGATTTCATCGGGAACTTGCCATTGAAGAAAAGGTCCTAACTGAACTCATAACATTTCTCACGTTTGTTGATCTACCCCTTAACTGTTCAGTTTTGATAAATTATACCCTTTTTTTTTTTTCAATTTCGGTTGATTTAACTTTTGTCATCAATTTTCAGTAATCTCATTCACAAACTTCGATAAGTTCATAGTTTTCATTCCAACACGATATTTTTGTATTTTCAAATATTCAATCTATCCAAACAACACATCAATACCATGACACATCTACTGCGCCGCGCCATGTGAGTTTAATAGAAAACCAGATTGAATTGCTGAATATTGACGATATCTAATAAATCTGCAATTTTTTTTTTTTTTAAAGAACTAGGTAATTAAAAAAAATAACTAGGGTGAAATTTATAAAAGTTAGAAAGTTACTGGGGCAAACAGGTAATTTCACTTTTCCCACCGTTCATATTTCTGTTACACTTGACCGTTAAGGCCTTTCCCATCGTCTTCAACACTAGTTCACACCATGCTGCTGCGACGGAACCTCTCCCCCAAACCCTTCTCTCTTCTCCACTCAATCACCGCCGTCCCCTTCTCCACCTCCACCTCCTCCGCCGTCGATTTCCTCCACTCCTACACCGTCACCCCTCCGATCCAAGACTGGCCCCACCACCTCCACCCAAAGCGCCTCATCTCCCTCATCACCCGCGAGCCCAAACTCGACCTCGCCCTCCAAATCTTCCACCACGCCTCCAAATACCACCCCGGCAACGATTATGACACCTACCACGCCATCATCCGCCGCCTCCTCCGCTCCCGCGCTTTTCACCTCATCGACCCCCTCCTCTCCGACCTCCGCGCCTCCAATCTCCGATGCAGCGAAGACCTCTTCATCTCCCTAATCCGCAACTACGGCGTCGTTTCACGCCCCAAACTCGCATTCAAGACATTTATCACCATTCCGAAATTCGGCGTCAAGCGATCCGTGAGGTCCTTGAATGCTTTGCTGAACGCTTTGGTTCAGAATCACGAGTACAGATTGGTTCACTCGGTGTTTCGGAACTGTAGGGAGAGGTTCGGGGTGGCGCCGAATGTGTTTAGTTGTAATATATTGATCAAAGCACTGTGCAAGAGAAATGATTTGGAGACTGCACACCAGGTGCTCGACGAAATGCCTGCGATGGGATTTGTGCCCAATGTGGTGACTTTTACTACCATTTTGGGTGGTTATGTGTCGCGGCGCGATATGGTTGGTGCCAAGAGGGTGTTTGGTGAGATTTTGGACAGAGGGTGGTTTCCTGATGTGACTACATATACTATATTGATGGATGGGTATGTGAAGCAGGGGAAGCTGGCTGAGGCTATTAAGGTCATGGATGAGATGGAGGATAATGGGGTTGGCGCCAATGAGGTTACTTATGGGGTTATGATTGAAGCTTATTGTAAGGAGAAGAAGTCGGGTGAAGCGGTTAATTTGCTTGATGATATGGTGCAGAAGAGGTATATACCGAGCTCGGCGCTCTGTTGTAAGGTGATTGATGTGTTGTGTTGCGAAGGGAAGGTGGAGGATGCTTGTGTACTGTGGAAGAGGCTTTTGAAGAAGAATTGCAGGCCGGATAATGCCGTATTGGGCACACTCATATACTGGCTTTGTAAGAAGGGAGAAGTGTGGGAAGCCAGGAAATTGTTTGATCAGTTTGAGACGAGTGAGCCTCCGGACGTCATGACTTACAACGTGCTTATTTCTGGAATGTGTGAAGTGGGGGAGTTGTGTGAGGCAGGGAGGTTATGGGATGACATGGTGGAGAAAGGATATTCTCCGAATTCATTTACATATAATGTATTGATCAAAGGATTCTGTAAGATTGGAAAAGCGAAGGAGGGAATTAGGATTTTGGACGAGATATTCGAAAAAGGCTGTTTGCCAAACAAGTCTACTTATGCTATGTTGATTGAGGGGCTCTGTGATTCAGGAGAGGAAGCTGAAATCACTACAGTAATATCTATGGCAATGTCAAGTGGACACATTGACAGTGATTCCTGGGAGCTTTTCCTTACAAAGGTTATTGGTGATTTGGATTCTGGGGAAAGTGTTCTAAACAGAATACTGCTGGAGAATGCTGATTAGAGCCCCAGACCTTGTGGCCTTGGAATATGCTGACCTTGATCTCAATAACAATGTTTCTCAGGTCAGTATTTTGTTATTGCATCCATTCTTTTTTTGTTTTGGGAAGAAATAAATGTTGCTTGCAATTTGTTTATTGATAACTTTCTGCCAATAACTTACTGTAGTAGATTATACTATTGAAGGGATTATATTGCTGTAAAAATGTTAAAAAAGAGTTTGTATCATTGATGTAAGCTCATACTTGGTCATGTCAAAATTAGGCATATGTCAACCCTCTTAGCACCTCTTTATCGGTATGTGACTCTAAGGGTGTTATTCTTTTTCACTCTTAGATTTACAATAGAGTTTGTTAGCTGTGCATGATAAAAGTTATCATCACAATTGTTACATCCTGATGCTTAGCAATCTGTTTTCTTTTCTCGATGGGGTAGGTGTTCCTTATTGGAGTCAAGTCTTCAGGACCGAAGATGGGCACTGATGGTGGATATTGGAAGGGGTACCATTCTTATTCCTTAACTAATGAACTCTATCTCATGTCTATTTAAGGTTGTAGTCCTAGTGATTCTCAATTATAAGCAATTAGCATTTCCTCCAGATTTTGGTTCTTCAATTCGATGGCAAGAATGATCAATTTATTTAGGTAAAGAAAAAGTTGGAATTTGATTAAATCCCTTTATATGTTATGTTTAATGTATCACTCAATATGGTGATGATTCTAATAGAAACCGTGACTGTCATGATCCACAGCTCTTGATTAACCCATATTATGAATTTATAACTACAAATAACAGATCTGTTGGACACGTACTTCCTTTATAATTTTTCGCATTTGTGGAATGTTTATCGAGCTACTTGACTTTAGTCATAGAGATGAACAAGCTCATAGATACAAAACAGGAAGTTGTTAGGGAGTATGTTAGTTTTAGTCCAAACTTTTCCATAAACCTTTTGTCCTAGAAAATCACTACTTACTCACTCCCGTCCTGTGATGTATCACAAGTAGTACAAAACTCTATGGCAAACCATTTAGCAATTAGCACGCACATCAACACATCATGATCGTGGATGGAGTAAGAATGTTTTTGTAGACAATAGTTAATTATGTCAACATGCAAGGCAGTTCTTATTTCTTAACAATAGAGGCTTCATTAACATACAAATAAAGAAGCTATCTGTATTTCAAATTGTCCTTCATGTTTTAAGGTGTTTTTCATCATCCTTGTGTGTGTGAGAGGGGGAGGGAGGGAGGGAGGGAGGGAGAGAGAGGGAGGGAGGGAGGGAGGGAGAGAGAGAGAGAGAGAGAGAGGGAGGGAGGGAGGGAGGGAGAGAGAGAGAGAGAGACCATACAATTAGTTGTGAGGTAGCAGCAGATTTCTCATCTGGCTCGCTAAAGAAACTTAGTTTTGAGATATTATTTGGGACTGGAAATACGACAGAAAAGCACTTGGGCTAATCCGTTGCCAATTTATTATCAAACAATTCTTGGATCCACCCCCGGGTGAACCTGCTTGTTCACCCCTCTCCCAATCTACCAATCAGAAATAGCCACATATATTTTGAATAAAGAAATAAAACTCTAGCTTAACTATTTATAAAAAATAAAAAAATAAAAAATAAAAACAGAATTCTGACTCAATTAAGGAACGGACGTTAGCTAACGCCGTTCCCAAATCCCAAATCCATATCTTGCTCTTGGCGAGGACGAAGAATAGAGGAAGTTTTGAAACCTAGCGACGCCTCAGTCAATGCATACTGACTGAAGCTGCAACTATGGATACCATCTCTGACAAGGATTGAGGTAATTTTCATTTGGGGTTTCTGTTTCTTTTCTTTAGCCTTTGGATACCATCTCTGACAAGGACGAAGAACAGATTGCGCTAATTGGACTGAGGTAAATTTTATTTGGGGTTTCTGTTTCTTTTCTTTAGCCTTTGAATTAAATTCTGAACAACTTCTGTCATCTGCATCAAGATCCTCTTCCAAAGTTTGGAGTCATACTACCACAATGCATAATTGAGTCTTATGCCTGAAAACCAGATTATGTGCGAATGTGGGTGCAGATTAATGAACTATCAGGGTGAATTCTCAGTTAATACACTAGGAAGAGTTGGTTGATTTTCATTTAAAAACAGAATACACAAAGATTTCTCGTAGTCATTTACTCATTCAAGTGAAGTAGTCAATTCACATTTAGGATAATCACCTAATATGATAATTGTAACTCCAAGAAGTAGTGTTTGCTACTTAAAAGAAAGATTTCTCAAAGTAATTCTCACTCTTTCAGTTGTTTTTCATTAGGTTCAGTTTTGATCATCTAGCTGAAGCTGCAAATCCAATTGATACACTAGAAACTTTGCTGGATCATGACTTTCAAAACAGCCAAAGAGATTGTAAAAGCCATTGTAGGAAACTTGGAGAGTGAAGAGATCAGTTGACATGCTCAACCAGGATGACATTTGATTCTTGCCACTGGTATGTGTAGATAAAATTGTTTATAAAAAAAAATCAAGAATACTCTGAATATATATATATCGATGTTGACCCCAGTCAAGTTGTTTTACAGCTTTTCTGAGTTTCCATTCAAAGGCCAGACCAAGTGTCCTTGAAGATGTTTCTTATATCTTATCCAGTAGCAGTAGTAGTACTATTAAAAATTCTATGTATTATTTTAGATGGTTTTGGTCTTCTGCTTCCCTATTAATACACCTGCATATTCATGCAAGTATCGCTCAATATGTGTTGTTTGCCTGTTTTATATTAGCTTAAGCTAGCTTTCATTTTGGACATGTGGTTCTCCAATAATACTTGGTGGAAATGTGAGTACATTCACCCATCAAGAACTTGGTAACAATACCTAGGGCTCATTGGCAGGGGGAACATCCTCATATCCTGTATCTATGGCTTATAAGTGGGTTTTGCTCATTGGCAGCGCTTTTCACTTTTTTGGTCAGTTGTTTGTATGATCATATGTTCCAATGTTTAGATTACTATCTATTAGCTTGATTAGTTATGATTCTTGTGTTTCTTTTAAACGATCTTTTAATTTTGATGCTCTCTAGAGTTGGAAACTTGGAATTTAAATGCTCTTAGTAAAGAAGGAAGTTTGATCATGATTTTATTAACCATGACTGCTGGAGCAATGAGTCGCTCTGCATACACAAAACCCAAAAACTAAGCAGCAATTGTTTGTTCATTAGCATATTATCAGTACTTTTAAATCGAGTTTGAAATATGGCAACTGCTATATGCTTTGGGAAAGCTTAGAGCAGAGAAAGCTGCATGGACATTAGCCAAAGAAACTGGGTTAAAGCTTACTAGAATCTGCCCAGGTCTCATTACTGGCCCTGAATTTTGCTCTAGAAACCCAACAGCAACAATAGCATATCTCAAAGGTAATCATTATTCTGAGCCCTTATACCAGCCATTTTTTCACTAATGGATGACAGTAGACTACAATTTTTTCATTATTCACCAACACCCTTTTGTTTTCATAGACTTGAACCAAATTCGAATCACTTTCTTGTGAATGTATTATTATGCAGGAGCCCAAGAGATGTACCAAAGTGGCGTGCTAGCAACCATGGATGTTATGAGACTGGCAGAAGCACGTGTGTGTGAATTGTCGAATAAGAAGCTTACAATTTATTAAGTTTTAAATTTTTGTTTTGGTTTAGTAAGATTGAGTTTATAAGCACACTAGAAGGTTTTGGAAGCATTAGAAATAAATTTCAGTATGTCTGCTTGGATACACCATTATTTGTTCTGCAGATGCACTGATCTTCTGGTTAGCATCATCAAATGAAATTGTAAGGAAATCAACCATAGCTAAGAGTATATCTGCAAGCTAATTAGTAGTAAACAATGATGACCGATATCCTTAAGGAAGAAAATTATTGAAAAGTTGGATATCTGGAAAAGCTTTTGAACATTTAAGCCAAGATAATTCTTTGAAGTTTAAATAACCCATCAATATTATCATTTCATATCCAATGAAAGAGTGTCATGGTCTGAAACTTCTTATCAAACTACAAAACTGTCCCCGTGTCTATGCAATATAAATGGCACTAACACAATTCAACAAATAAAAAAAGTAATTTTCTGCATATCTTCAACTTCCCAACTGCTTTTTGCCTTCTTCATTACTTTGTGAAGAATTAGCACCATTATTTGAAATTTCCTACAAAATATAATTCAAAATATCTAAGTGATTGAAATAGATTAAAAATAATTAATACTAACTAAATTAGGCAATTTACCTGGAGCATTTGAGTGAAAGAAAAGTCATTCTGCGAAGTTACACTTGTACCATAAACTGATACTTGGGTACTAGTGCTAAGATTGGATTCCTATGAAAAAATATATCATAAAATATTATCCCATTAGTATATCCCACTTTAACAAGATGGGAAAAAAAAATGAAATCCAAAAAGAGCGAATTGCCAATATTAATTGTGATTAGAAATAATTTCTTACTTGAGTTGCAAAATCAAGCATTGGAACTTCATATTCATTGACTTCTTGTTGCTCGCAATTGTCACTAATAGGAATAGAATCCTGTATTATCCCAATAATAATGAGTTACAATTGATTGAATCTGAAAACTGAAAAAAAAAAAAAAAAAAAAAAAAAAAAAAAGAGAGAAACAAATCTAGTTAATAGATAAATTTGCTTAGTTTGTTTGTTGTTGAAGGAAAATCAAGTTTAGTGTGCCTTATCAAACTAGGAATAGGAATAGGAGAGAAGGTGACAGGACCTGCTCCCGGATTTCACCCCGAAATCCGAAGTGGCCCTGCGGGGCCCACTTTAGAAGAAATTCTACCAAAAATTTGGCGGAACTTCCCCAAAAAGTAGGCTACCCGAAACCTGTAGGAAAACATTTACACTTCTAAATCATCCATCCTTAATCTCCTGGAGCCATCTGCTCCCCAAATCACAACTCCAATTTCACAAATATCAGTCTCAACCCAAAAACAATATTAATCCCATAGGTTATCAGAGCAATACTAATCCACTAGGTAACAAAGAAAACATAAATAGAATGAGTACGCGGGAGCAATGCTGTTAGCTATGCCTCGACTCCATGTACGCCCGACCTCAACTAATTTCGCCTGCAAACTGGGCATTTGAAACCGAAGGGCCCAGGGGAAAGTACGTGAAAACGTTAGTGTGAGTGGACAAAAATAAATAATTGTAAATAAACGGAATTTATACTTTCCCACATTTATTCATTAAAAACCCGATGCATGCAACAGTAAGAAACACCTTTAGCTTTAAAACCACAAATTTCAAAACGATAAACCGACTAGCCTCGCTAGAACAACATTCGAGAAATATAACAAAAAACCAAAATCTCGTTTCTCAAGAAGATAAGACCAGCCCCGCTGGCTATAGTGAAAATCGGACTAGCCCCGCTAGTCAAGCAATGATAAGATATGGGGAAGAAATTTCACCATACGGGTATAGGAGCCCTTAGGCTCTACCCTCGACTGCCACTCACACATAGATTGTGCGAGGAGGAGACCTAATAACCTCGACTACCACTCATGTGAGGAGGAGAATAAGCTACCTCAACTGCCACTCACAAACACAAAGTAAGTGAGGAGGAGACCTAATCGAATGACCCGAGTATGGTGAGGAAAAACATTCAAAAACCAGTAAATCCATAAGGCTTCCCCACATTTCTCACGAGATAAAATGTAATCCAACGACGTGACCCCGCACCCCAAAACTTAAAATATATAAGTGAGAAAATAATAACGAAACAACGGCGTGTCCCACACGCCAAAAATATTCTCTAAAACATAATTGAAGAAGCAATGAATAATATATAATAATTCCCTCGAGAAATCTCAATTCCAATGATATTCCAGAAAAATCTTAAAATCGACGAATAAAATTATACTTTTAAATTCCGGAAATACTTCGGAAGATAATTCGTCAAAAATCGCATGAATCATAAATTCAAATAATGATCATATATCGGATATAAACACCAAAAACTTAGTATCCACGAAATATATCACAAATCCATTTCTTAATCATAATTGAGAATAACTCATAATTAATCTCCAAAAATTTAATCGTATTCCCGAAAACAAGTAAATCCAACTCCGAGCATAATAAATTCGTATCCGAAATTTATATGGAAAAACAATCTCAAAATTATAATCCAAGGCAAAATATTATGCTCGATAATAAAATGATAAATAAATTATTATTTCAGGAAAATAAATGCATGCATCATTCTTAAAAATAAAAGTCCACTCACACATTGTTAGGTCAATCCTGACGTCGCTCGGTATTTTCCTCGTATAGAGAGTCCTCTCGTCCTGTACGAATAACACTGATAATTATTTATTTATACAGGACGAAAATTGCTTAACTATACTTAGAAATCGAAATTCACAACACTTCCTTCCATAACCCAACTCTTCAATTCAATTCAAATTCAAACCGTAAATTCTCCAACAATAATCCTTCATCGACCCATAAATTATAACGTGAGTTCGATATCGATTCGGCGTTCGAATTAGCGGAAACGATATTCGGAAATTCCCAATAAATTCACAACTTCTCCAAAATTTAACAAACTTCACATAAATATTCTACACCAATTATATGATTTATTGGGCTAAAAACCGAAATTATACTCAATTGTACGCGCCACCCACAGTGGCCCCACGCACCGGCGGCCACCACCTCCGATGGCCACCAAAAACCACAGACCCAACAACATTCTCAACTACAACTTCTCTCAATTTTACCTTTAAACGTCCGGATTAAGCCCGTGAAGAAAACCCAGAAATGGGTTTCGGATCCCCTCTTCGATTCGACCTCTACACCGGAAATTGCAGCAAGAGGGGTTGGGGAAAACGTTCACCAGTTCGAGGAGTCCCTGCTGTCCACTTTTGGCGGTCGGAGGTGGTCGGAAACGATGGAATCGCCGGAAGGATCGAAATCGGATCCGGAAGGAACTTCACGTCGATTTGAGCTTTTCCGGCCAAATCGTTGAAAATCAAGGGCACCAGCGTGAAGGTGGGAAGGAGGCGAGTTTGTGGTGGCTTGGAACACGCCGGGGGACGGCCGGACGGCGTCGAATTGCAGCGAGGAAGCTGCTGCCCGAAGAGGAAGGGGGAGAGCGCGGGGAAGAGAGAGAGCTGGGGTGAGTTTCCGGAAATGGAAACCTACCTCGGTAATTTTCCATATATATTAAATTTTTTTACCATGAACAGTAACTTTCACATTTTCGCGTATAACTTTCGCATACGAACTCCGATGTTTACGAACCACATATGCACGCGCTCGGTTTAACATCCTCTACAACTTTCGTGAAGAAAATTTTCTCGGATTTTGACCCGAACAAAAAGTCATATTCTAACCCCCCCTAAACTGTAAAATGATAACTGCGAACGGTAAAACGTACCATAATTCACATACACACAGTAAATGAGGTTAAATCGGATATGGGGTGTAACAGAAGGTTCTAGATTTCCCAATCCTACACGGATTGGTATTCCTTGTATCATTAGAACTAGTACTTTGTAATCCCTATATATAGGGCTCCTATTCTCAATAATATGACACACAATTCTCTCTACATTCTCTCTCGAATCTATTTTACTTAAACACGTTATCAGCACGAGTTCTAACCACAAAGCAAAAACCCAAAACCCGAAAAATCTTTTTCACCAAAACTGCCGCAGCACCTAGCCCCTTGCTAGCCCGCCTGCCCCTGCAGCCCTCTCGGCCAGCCAAGCCTGCAGCTCCGCGTCACGCGCCCCTGCGCTCTGCTGCCCCTGCAGCATCCGAGCCTACCAACTAGCTTCCCTAGCTGCTGCTCTACCTTATCAACCGGCAGCAACTGCAAGGCTGCAGCCCGCTCACCTATCGCATACCCCTAGCATTCCAAGGCCTTCCCATCGAAACTCCATCAATCAACAATCGCCCAAGCTTCCATAAGTTCAAGATTTCAAGAATCAAGGTTTCAAGCTTCAATTAACCAAGTAAGTTTTTATAATTAAAGTTCCCGCTTTCCGAATTTAAATTCCTCCTTCTTTTTCTTCGGGGACTTGCAACCTCCCTTCTTCTACATCCCACCTTTCTTATAACGTGGGTTCGATCATTGAAAAGCGGAATCGTGGGGATTCACGCAATTAACGAACTAAAAGCGTTCGTAAGACTTCGGACTAAGAGCGTCCGTAAGCATCGAATTTTGACCATATAAACATCATTGTTTCGGTCTAATCCAATTATTCTTGGAAATCGATTTCTTGGTAGCATAGCTCGGAAATCTTATTATTTATTAGTTGTCGTGGAAGTTTTAACTCCGAAACTAATATATTTCTTCTTCTTATTTCAGGATGTCGAAGCCAAAGCTTGACTTTCCTATACTTGACTCAACTGGCTCGGAATATCATAGTACGTTGGGTCACAGATGTTGAGAACCACCTCACTTCAAAAGGGATCCTACCCGTAATTCAAGCACCAAATCCCGACCTCATATTTGAGCGTACGGCTACAAATAATGCCACCGCTCTCATCTTGATGAGACGCCACATGGATAAATCACTCCGATTGGAGTACATGGCAATCAAGGATGCTAGGGAATTATGGGTTGCGCTAGAAGAGCGTTTTGGTAATGTTCAGGATACCCTCCTCCCCGACTTGAAAGTTCAATGGGGCAATCTACGATTCGCCGACTTCAAGTCTGTAGCTGAATATAATTCAGAAGTTCTACGCCTCAAAACCATGTTGGGGTTCTGTGGACAACCTGTCACAGAGCAAGAACTAATTGAGAAAACTCTCTCCACCTTCCCCGTCTCAGCTATTTTGCTATCAAAGCAATATCGAACCGAATTCAATACTGGACGGATCACGAGGTTTCATCAGCTAATTAATATCATGTCTGTAGCTGAAAAACATGATAATATCCTCGTGAAGAATTATAATTCAAGGCCTATAGGAACTAAGAGTGTTCAAGAGGCGAATTATAATCATGCACCCAAAGGAGGGCGCAAGGAGCGGAACCCTAAAAATAAGGGACACAACGGACGTTTTGGTCCATATAACCGCCCTACAAAGGAAGGAAATCGTCAGAATGAAGGACGAACACGTGGCAATTAATACATGGCAACGTGGGAGAGGAGGCCGTGGGGCTCCAGGACGTGGAAGAGCCGCCCAAGGCCGTGGGAATGGCGCCAACCCCTCTAGGGGACGCCACCCAAGTGCAAATAATGCACCTCAATTAAGGGGAGGAAATCACAATGACATGTGTCATCGATGTGGATCAAGTGAGCATTGGTTCAAGCAATGCAATGCAAGCAAACAATTAGCTGCACATTACAAGGCATATAGAGACTTTAGAGAGCATGAAGCCAATCTTGCCGAAGAAGAAGATGATGGTGATGATGCCAACGTCAATCTCACCATAGCGGACTTCAAATCTGACAAAGAATTGCACAAGGATGCTGCAGATTTTGATTAGTTTAGTCCTTAGTTTTATTTCCAAGAATTGTGTAATGGCAATATGCCTTAGTCAATAAAAGACATTTTGTATTAATTCTATCTTATGTGGCGCATCTAATTAAATATGATGTCAAGGAAAGTAATTGAGATTAGTGGTACTTAAGAGAGCTTTGCTCCACCGACATCTCTCTCTACTTCCCTGGTCATATTTGATTGGAGTTACCAAACGGATAGAGTGACTACAATTTGTCTACAATTTGATTTTTATGTTGGATTAGATTTTGGTCACGAAACTTTGATGTAATCATTGGCTATTATTAATAAAGTATCGATTTATTTTAATTCAATGTCTTGGACATATTTTAATTTCGAACTTTATTATTTTTCAGTATGTTTCCCGGAGAGCTAGAATGCCTCGTGGATAGTGCAACTACAAATACCATCCTTCGAAATAGGCAACTATTTCTATGGGTGACGCCATCTCGATCTTCCGTGACTACGATGGCTGGATCATCTCAATTAATTCATGGTAGAGGTCCAGCCCAATTTATGCTGCCAAATGGCACAATTTTCAATGTCACCGAAGCTCTTTACGCTCCTAGGGCAGGAAGAACCCTATTGAGTTTTAAAGATATAAGAGCCAATGGTTTTCATGCGGAAACGCATTGTGAGAATGGACAAGAGTTCCTTTGCATTACCTCTAATGACTACGGATATAAAAGAGTCTTAGAGAAACTTATGTGTCGATCTAGTGGGTTGTATGCAACCACTATTCGAGTAATTGAATCCAATCATGTTATGAGAGATGATTTATGGGATTCTGACACATATAGGCTTTGGCATGACCGTTTGGGACACTCAGGTCGTGATATGATGATCCGTATATTAAAGATTTCACACGGACATCCGTTTTTCAGAACGAAAAGAAGTAAAACTTGGTTTTTGGACACCGAAGGAGCCCCTGCGCCTCACGGCGCCATTCACCCCGAAATCCGGCCATCCTTGGCCGGCGCCGCCATCCCCCTGCGGCCTCAAGGTGGCATTGACGCCACCAAGGCTCCTTTGTCTCCAAAATTTACTTCTAACATCCATTGTGACTTCATGGCTCAACCAAAATCCTCATTGGTTGTTTCTAAAGCCCATCATTCGTTCTGCAAAGCCTGCTCTTTAGCAAAATTAGGATCGAGACCATCCTATGCAAAGGACACTAAAGAAAATATTCCATTCTTGCAAAGAATCCAAGGTGATATTTGTGGACCTATTCAACCACCATGCGGACCATTTAGATATTTTATGGTGTTGGTTGATGCATCGACACGCTGGTCACATGTCATGCTATTGTCCACTAGGAACGCTGCATTTGCTAAACTCCTAGCACAAATTATTAAGTTAAGGGCTCACCACCCTGATCATCCTATTAAGTCTATAAGATTAGACAATGCTGGGGAGTTTACATCAAAAACTTTTGATGATTATTGCATGTCCATTGGGATTGAAGTTGAACATCCAGTTCCTCATGTTCACACCCAAAATGGTCTCGTAGAAGCCGCCATTAAACGACTACAAATGGTCGCTAGAGCATTGGTCATGCGCACCAATCTTCCTATTTCTGCTTGGGGCTATGCAATATTGCATGCAACCGTGCTTATTCGTCTGAGGCCTACTGCCACTCAACCCTTTTCTGCGTCCCAGATGGTGACTAGGTATGAGCCTGATGTCTCACACTTACTCATATTTGGGTGTGCAGTTTATGTTCCAATTGCGCCGCCACAGCCGCACCAAAATGGGTCCTCAACGACGATTAGGCGTTTACGTTGGATATGATTCTCCAACAATTGTCCGCTACTTAGAACCCCTTGACAGGCGATCTCTTTACCGCAAGATTTGCGGATTGTCACTTCGATGAGACAGTCTTCCCGTCGTTAGGGGGAGATAAGAACATGAATGTTCAACAGGAACGATAGGAATTGTCGTGGTCTGTCCCCACTCTGTCTCATCTTGATCCCCGAACCGCACAGTCCGAAATTGAAGTGCGGAGAATTCTCGATGTTCAGAACGTAGCAGAATCGATGCCTGATGCGTTTTCTGATATCGCTAAAGTGACGAGATCACACATACCTGCTGCAAACGTGCCTGCAAGGATTGATGTCCCTAAAATTAGAGGACATGACGCCATCTCAAGGTTACCAGAGCATGGCGCCAACGTCCCCACTCATAGTGATGGTGACGTTGTGGCTAGGCCCATGGCTCCTGCCAGGAAGCGCAGGAGGCCGATAGGTTCGATGGATTCTCGCCCAAGAAAGAAAGCGAGTTTGGCACAAAATAATCCATTAATCATCGATGTGAATAATCCATCTCATGAGAATATTCCGGATTATGGTTATGTCCAAGAGACATCATTGGGGGACGCTCCAATGTCAAATCCAGAGAATAGAGAGATCTCCATTAATTACACTAGTGTACATGAGATGATGGATAGAATTTCTATGGCAATTGATGATGCATTTGCATATCATGTTGCAAAAGGAATCATAGAATATGATGATATCGAACCTCGCTCTGTCGAAGAATGTCAACGAAGAGCGGATTGGCCTAAATGGAAAGATGCGATCCAGGCTGAATTAGATTCACTAGCAAAGAGACAGGTATTTGGGCCCATAACGCAGACACCCCCAGATGTAAAACCTGTTGGCCACAAATGGGTCTTTGTTAGAAAGCGTAATGAGAAAAACGAGGTGGTTAGATATAAAGCCTGTCTTGTGGCGCAAGGTTTCTCACAACGCCCTGGAATCGACTACGAGGAGACATATTCTCCCGTAATGGACATTATAACGTTCCGCTACCTTGTCAGTTTGGTAGTTTCCGAAAAACTTGACATGCAGCTTATGGATGTGGTTACTGCATATCTCTATGGGGATCTAGATTCAGAGATATACATGAAGGTTCCAGATGGACTTCAATTACCCAAATCAAGTGGCTCTAAACCACGGAGCGCATTTTCAATAAGATTAAAACGCTCACTATATGGATTAAAACAATCCGGACGGATGTGGTATAACCGTCTAAGTGACTACTTGATTGGGAAGGGATATATTAATAACGAAATATGCCCATGCGTGTTCATTAAAAGAACAAGTTCAGGATTTGCAATCGTAGCAGTTTATGTCGATGACATGAATCTAATTGGAACTCTAGATGAGTTAAAGGAGACTGCTACATATTTAAAATCCGAATTTGAGATGAAAGATCTTGGGAAAACACGGTTTTGTCTCGGTTTAGAACTCGAGCACCGTAGTGATGGGATTTTGATCCATCAGTCTGCATATACTCAGAAAATCCTAAGGCGCTTTAATGAAGATAAAGCAAAGACTGTGAGTACTCCCATGATCGGTCGTAGTCTTGAGCCCGGAAAAGATCCGTTTCGCCCAAAGGATGAGGACGAAGAACCATTAGAGGCCGAAGTGCCCTATTTAAGTGCAATAGGCGCATTATTGTACTTAGCTCAATGCACAAGACCAGATATCTCATTCGCAGTGAACTTGTTAGCTCGACATAGCTCTGCGCCAACACGCCGCCATTGGATTGGTGTAAAGACAATCTTTCGATACCTAAGAGGTACGATTGATATGGGCCTATTTTATCCCTACAGAGAGAAAAGGAATGACCGAAGAATGGGATCGGACCCCATTAGGCATGGAGCCACCGTCCACCATGACAAAGTGGCCGGCCATGTTGCCGCCAACGCCGCCACCACCACCAAGGGTGGCCGACCTCACCCTATCCCCCTCCATCAAAACGACAGTGATGTTTTGATGGGTTTTGCTGATGCAAGGTACCTCTCTGACCCTCACAAAGGTCGCTCTCAAACGGGTTATGTCTTTACCATGGGAAGCACTGCAATATCTTGGAGGTCTACAAAACAGACCCTTGTTGCTACTTCCTCAAATCATGCAGAGATTATTGCTCTACATGAAGCCGTACGTGAATGTATATGGCTAAGGTCTATAATTAGACATATACAAGGAAGTTGTGGTTTGAAGTCTACCACGGATGAACCTACATGCATTTATGAGGATAATGCAGCTTGTATTGAGCAAATGAAGTTAGGTTTCATCAAAGGCGACAACACCAAGCATATATCGCCTAAGTTCTTTTATAATCAGCAACAACAATCACTTCTAAAGATTAAAGTGAATCAAACACTACTAGCAAAACAGGCATCTCACACAGATTTAATTCACACAGATTTTATAAAGCCACAGACATCAGTGTGTATTGGCAATATATACAGAAAACCGTGTGAAATAAGTAAAATTGGGCCCACAAGAGTTTATGGAATAACAATAGCCACAGAAGTCTGTGTGAAATAACATCAGATACAGACTTCCGTGTGAAAATTAAAATATTTTATTATCAACTCACACGGTTGTCCGTGTGAAGTTTAATTCACACATATTTCTGTATATATTAAATATTAGTTTATTAAAAAATCTTTTTTTTTTTGCGCTATATGAATTGTACAGGGACGGTTGTCCGTAGCTAAAATATTTTGATACAGACATCTGTGTGAATTTTTTTCTCACACAGATATCTGTGATAAATGAAGATACAGACATCTGTGTGAGAAAAAGATATGCATACGGAATTCTGTGTAAATCTTCAAATGTGTATCTCACACGGATATGAGTGAGAGTTTTGAATGTATCTCACACGGATTTCAGTGGCAACAAAAAATTATATTGTTCTGAAAAAAAAAAAAAAAAAAAAAAAAACACACTCTGCCCTTGACAAATATACTAAACCTAATACCCTTTCAGCCTCTTTTTCCTTTCAAACCCGTGGTCACAGGCTCCCACACCAACTCTCCGTCTCTGTTGTTTCTGACGCTTGCCCACGATCTTCAACACCTCACACCGCCATGGATGAGCTTGTTGGTATGAATTTCCTACCGCCGCGACTTGGAGTCTGGAGACTTGGACTCTTGGAGCACAGAGGCGCAGAGCAGTCCGACTCAGCGACCCGACGATCTGTAAAAGTGCAAGGCTGGAAGCCTGGAACCAGCAACCGATCTCCGGTAGTCCGGTCTCCGAGCTCCCCACCGCCACCAGCAACCCGTCTGGGCCGTCTGGCTGTCTCCGTGGTATCTCACCATCCCTCTCTCCCTAGTTCTGATTTCTGAAGTTCTGAGTTTTAATTAGTAAATAATCGATTTCCTGATTTCCATTTGATGATTGATCTTGTGAAGTTGTGATTCTTGTCTTCCATTTAATCTATATCACTATATGTCTATATCAGTTCTGAGTTCTTGTTGGTTTTTAAGTTTTATAGTTGAAAACTTGAAAATTGAAATGGGTAATGGCCAATGGTTTCGATTTCGGTTGGTGCTACTGTCCTACTGATGTTGATGGTATAATTGCTAAATTGCAGATTTGCAGAAATGATATAATTGCTTGGCCTATGGAGTATGGAGTATGGATACTGATTAACTGATGGTGACATGGTGTATTGATGTTGATGAGTTGATGTTGATTACTTGATTTTAATAAAGGTAATGATACTGATTGAGTGATTGGGTAGTTAGAAATGGGTTTGATAACTTGGTTTCCGTATAATGTTGATTTCTTCTTCAATTGCAGTTTGTAACTTTGTATGATTCATGATTCATGAGGAGAAGGCCTCAGACCTCAGAAGCAGAGGGCCACAATTCGTTTGAGAAAGCTTGAAAAAAAATAAAGGTAATGACATTGCTCACATAATTCGTTTCAGAAGCAGGTCATCTTTTTGAGATTTTGGGTATCTTGTGGTAATAATGACATGTTTCTGGGGATAGATAGTTGCAATTGAGTTTTGAATGATCTTATTTGTTAAGTAGTGATGTGTAGTTGGTGTTGCAGGTTCTTGCATTGCTGAAAGTCAAGACACTGGGTCTTCGGCAACCTCATCAAGATTTGCAGTTGGCCAGTTGTCTACTTATCTGGCCTCAGGCCTGCAATTTCAATATCATCAACAGGTGCTTTCTGCATTGAATTTGGAAGTTTACTTTTGAGTAAAGAAATTGACAGCTTTTTGTGTTAGACAACATTGGTTTTTGTACTTGGGAATTGTATGGCTCTGGAGGATATTGAATATGCTGCCATGTTCTTTATTTGGCTCATTTGCGGAGTATTTGGAGGAAGCTTGTCCTTTTCTTTTGCTAGGAAATCAATGGCTAATAATTGTTACTTATGTAATTTGATATCTGCAGGCACATAAGGTTAGAGAGCTTCATCTTTTTTGCATTTTCACCCATTATGAAGTTGCATCGACAAAGAATTTTTTTTTTTTTTAAAGGTCTGAAGAGTTGTATATATTCATTTCAAGTTATAACTGCTGCTGTATATTTTTATTTGGTTCACCAAGTTGTGGACCTTGATGACCATGCCCTCCCAGAAAATTTGGGTTTGCTTCCTATGAATGTGATTATTGATGTTGTAGGTGGACTGCATTGTGTTCGACAAGACAGGGACTCTTACAATTGGGAAGCCACTGGTTGTTAACACACGACTCATGAAAAATATTGTGCTTCGAGAATTCTATGAACTTGTTGCTGCAGCTGAGGTAGGCTTTTAACCTGTGTAAGCAATTGCTATATCTGCTTTATTAGATGGACTGAAATGTTTTTCAGAATCAAATCAACATCTGAGCATGTATGTTAACAGTTCTTTATGACGCATACATTTCAGGTTAACAGTGAACACCCCTTGGCCAAGGCCATTGTTGAGTATGCCAAAAAATTCAGAGAAGATGAAGAGAATCCAGCCGGGCCAGAAGCGCATGACTTTGCCTCCATTACTGGTCACGGGGTGAAGGCTATTGTTCAGGGCAGGGAAATAATTGTGGGGAACAAGAGCTTGATGGTGGACCAGAACATTGCAGTTCCACTCGATGCAGAAGACTACCTAGCAGAAGCTGAAGGGCTGGCTCAAACTGGGATTCTAGTAGCCATAGATGGAGAAGTGGCTGGAGTTCTAGCAATATCTGATCCACTGAAACCAGGTGCTCAAGAAGTAATTACCATACTCAAGTCAATGAATGTTAGAAGCATAATGGTGACAGGTGACAATTGGGGAATTGCAAATTCTATTGCCAATGAAGTTGGTATTGATACTGTTATAGCCGAAGCGAAACCTGATCACCAGAAAGCAGAGAAAGTGAAGGAATTGCAGGTACATACAATGACTATTACATGAGGAAGTCCTTAAGTTCATTCATGTTTATGTTAGTTATGCACTTATGCTAACAGGTTATAAACTTCAAATATCTTATTCATAGGCTTCAGGCTACACTGTGGCGATGGTGGGAGATGGCATCAATGACTCACCAGCACTTGTGGCAGCAGATGTAGGAATGGCAATTGGTGCTGGCACTAACATTGCAATTGAGGCAGCAGACATTGTGCTAATGAAGAGTAGGTTTCCTCTTTATTTTCTGTAAGAAAGACAAGTTTATAGAGGGAACTTGTCTCAGATAATTGGAGTAAATTGATCAATATATGGTTGAGATTTTTTGTTTCCAGTATTAATTTCTGATGGAAATGACATTAGTTAGTTGTGGGTACAATATTGATTGGGTTGTGAATTATGTTACTGTTTGGATTCTGATTAATGGAATTGTATATTAAAAAAAAATTATTCTGTAATAATTTAGCACCAATTTTTTTTTTGAATAGCACCACTCTTACACACTGATATCTGTGTGAGTTAGGAATATATTTCACACTGAAATCTGTGTGAGTTAGGCATATATTTCACACTGATTAGGATATCAAAATATCAGGAAAACAAGTGGGACCCACAAAAAATTTCACACGGACTCCCAAAACCGTGTGAGTAGAGCATTAGCGTCCCCTCCGAAGGCAACCGAAAAACAATCCGTAGCTGCACTGTAGGTAAAGCCCTTTACACACTGACATCCGTGTGAAATGCTAGTATTTCACACAGATTTAAATCTGTGTGAGTTGCCCGTTTTGCTAGTAGTGAAATCCGATCAGAGGATAATGTAGCAGACTTATTCACTAAGTCGTTACCTGAATCCACATTCGAGAAACATGTGAAGAGCATCGGATTGAGAAAGTTATCCGAACTCCCACGATTGTAGCAATCAGGGGGAGATATAGACATCAGGGGGAGTCATGATGCCTACATGTTCGATTTCGAAGAGTCGAGGACGTGTTGTACTCTTTTCTCCTCCTCGAGCGTGTTTTTGTCCCACAGGGTTTTTCACTCGAGCAAGGTTTTTAACGAGGCAACGGATGAAGCGTCACCACCAAGTTTGAGCGGCACAAGGGGGAGTGTTGAAGGAAAATCAAGTTTAGTGTGCCTTATCAAACTAGGAATAGGAATAGGAGAGAAGGTTCTAGATTTCCCAATCTTACACGGATTGGTATTCCTTGTATCATTAGAACTAGTACTTTGTAATCCCTATATATAGGGCTCATATTCTCAATAATATGACACACAATTCTCTCTACATTCTCTCTCGAATCTATTTTACTTAAACATTTGTCAAATTGTTAAATAAATACCTGGAAGGATAGTTGTTTCTTTGCGGCTTTACTTGCTACAGATGTTGATGATTTAAATGTGGCTTTACAATTTTTCCCTTCAAGAACACCTTTAAATCTACCATGACGACCGCGTGGTCGTCCAACAGTAGCTTTTCTTTTAACTCCACGTGCATTTGATACTTCACCTTCCAAAGCTCCAACATCTGAAGTTTGAATTACCCATGCATCTTCTTTCAAAAGTTTCTTCTTCTTTTCTTCCAAATTTTTAAGCAACTCGATGGCATATTCATCTGCATACTTTGTTATTTCCTCATGTTCTGCGGCAAAGGATGCAATCGCACGATAATTACGACACAAATGGCTATACCGCTTTCCAATCGACTGCTTGAGATTTTCATTAGTGTTTGGTCCATGATAACAAGTGATGCTTCTTGCCTTAGCTTCTTTACTCCATCGATTTAATAGGCAAGTAGGAGGGATTCTTCTCACGTTCTTCCTATCCAACACTTTCAATGCATGACGGCATAAAATCCCAACAAAATTAAACTTCATGCAACTACAAGTTATTGTTTGCTCTGAAGCATCAAATTTTACCAAATGCTCTCGAGTAAAACCACGATAAGATACTTTGTATTCATATTTCATCTCAGACTTGCTAACTTTATTAGCAACATAATCACCAATACTTGTGTATTGTTGCTGGAAGAGTCTAAAAGCTTCTGGGGTATACACCTCCTCTGCATGTTGCAACATCTCTACGTTAGCAGATAACACAGGAGAGGTTTGCATCATCTTGAAGTCAGCAATTAATTATTCATATCGTCGATCAGCCAAAACTCTCTCATAGTGTTCAAAGAAGCACAACAGGTCATAACTAGGCTTCAAGTATTTTTTTCAAAATATTATTCATACTTTCACTACGTTGTACTCATCATATCTGCAGTAAAAGTATGCCGCACATATACCAATGCCCATTTTTTTCTCATATCAAACAAATTCTTTAACCATTTATCCTCCTTCAAATTGTGTTTCTCGAGCTTATTACTCTATGCCAATAACCAATCATCTTCATCCTCATAGTCGTATACACACTTTCCAAAATCATGAGCAAACTGTTCTGATCCGTGAAACACACGACTTAACCTCTTTGTAGCATTTTGATAAATATGCCAAACACATAGTCTATGATAAGTTATAGGAAATACTTCTGCTATTGCACTAGCCATTGCTGCAGATTGGTCTGTAAGTATGGTTCTTGGTTGCTTTCCAGACATCGCTCCAAGAAAAGTCTCAAAAAGCCACTTAAAGGACTCAATGGTTTCATCATATAATAAAGCTGCACCAAATACCACTGTTTGCTTATGATGATTGACCCCAACAAATGGAGCAAATGGTCTACCATATTCATTAGTCTGATAAGTTGTGCCAAAACAAACGACATCCCCAAAGAGACCATAATCACTTACTGAACGCTCATCTGCCCAAAAAATATTTGTGCTCATATCATCCTCATCAAGTTGCATTGAATAAAAAGAAGATGAATTATCCTCTTTCATTTTTTGGAAGTATTGAAATATAGCTCCAGCATCTCCTTTTTCCATCTTCATCCTTCGCTTTCGATGTATGTAATTCCGATAGTCCTTTTCCATAAAACCAAGATTTTCTCGTCCCCCAACTTCTCTACTCATCAATTCAACTGTTGCTTTTGCTGAAATTCCTGACATCTCAGCATCATCAGCATGTTCTTTTTGAGCTTTAGAGAAACTTCGATTAATCTTTAACATATGCTTCATAGGTGTTTTAATCAACTCATGATTGTGATTTGTCTCAAACGACACAATCTTGAATTTTCCGTTGCTTTGACGATAGCAACTCATATGGGCTTTACAACCGACCCTTATAACTGGTAATGAATAAGATGTTTCCCTCTTTGTTCTGGTCTTTCGGTAACCTTCTTTTGAGCAACAATAAAGCCACTTTACA
The DNA here is from genome assembly GCF_958449725.1 of Rosa rugosa. Taxonomy (NCBI): domain Eukaryota; kingdom Viridiplantae; phylum Streptophyta; class Magnoliopsida; order Rosales; family Rosaceae; genus Rosa; species Rosa rugosa. Next base: position 26,054,015 of record NC_084825.1, read on the forward strand.
ACCAAACCCTTGTTGTTTCTCTTCTTTCGTTGTTTTCTCACATTGAAACCAGATTTTCCTCCATATTTAGCATAAGCTTTATATGCGCTCTCATCAGAACTAAACTCCATTCCAATATATAGTTCTTCTTTCTTCTCTTTGTCTTCATTTGAACTTAAAGAATAAGCATTACATTGAAAAGTCTCCTCAGTTTGCACATCATCTTCATCCTCACTTACTAAATCATCTTGTTCCTCACCTTGCAAATCAATTCCATTCTCACCCAGCAAATTGAACTTGTCATAACCTTGCAAACCGAATTCATCCTCATCTGGAAAAGCAACTTCTCTACCACTTAACAGCTCATTATTTATACATACTATATTCTTTGTAACCTGCAATATACATATTAATACATATTAATTCTAAATTTTTATTTGTTACCTACAACTATTAACAAACTGAACTAAATTTTATTTGTTACCTACATATTAAACTGAACTGCTGCCTTCACTTAAATTTTGACCACGATATCAACTATTAACGAAGAAGAAAAATTGATCAAGCTATATTCCAATTGACCAGGAAAAATAAGATAACTACTACACAAAACACATATCTGGACACCCCGTTTTTTTTTTTAAGGACGTCTTCTTACTTCGAGTGTCATGAAACGCATTTCATGACGTTGGGCCCAAAACAGCTGAAACTTAAAAGAGAAAATAATGCGATACCAGCCCTTCAGGAAAAAAAAACACAGAACACAATCTCTCTCTCTCTCCTCCCCCCCCCTCCCCCTCCCCGTATAACATGCGCCGAGCACAGCATCGATCCTACCGGACGATACACCGTAGACTCCGACCTCCAACTTGAGAGGGTTAACATCTACTACAACGAATCCAGCGGCGGGAGGTATGTTCCACGCGCCGTCCTCATGGATCTGGAGCTTGGGACCATGGACATCGTTAGATCTAGTCTCTACGGTCAAATCTTCCATCCTGATAACTTCATCTTCGGTCAGTCTGGGCTGGAAACAATTGGGCAAAAGGTCACTACACGGAGGGGGCTGAGTTGATCGATGCGGTTCTCGATGTGGTGCGTAAGGAGGTGGAGAACTTTGACTGCTTGCAAGGTATGAATCTGTTCTAACAAAAACCTAATTCTTCTTAGTTTACATGTAAATCGAGTTCTATTATATGGATTTGGTATATTAGAGAGTCATGATGAATACAGACCGAAGAAAACCCTAATATTAGTTGATTGAACTTGTATGATAGTCGGTGGATTAGAGAGAAGAAGAAGAGGGATCCGGGTTTGGGTTTGTTTTGGGTTGCTCGGTGGAATTTGAAGTTTAGTGATCCTGTTGGAAGGGGGTGTGCAAGGAGAAGAGGTAATTGTTTATAGTGATTGTTTGCTATACATAAAATTCTTCTTCTTTCTTAATCTGCTTAAAGTGATTAAATTTATCTTTGTGAGTTGGAATGAATTTGTTTTGTAGTATTTAATCATTTTGAAGAACAAGTTTTTCTTTTGTTTGCTTTTGGGATGTTTGAATGAATATTTTAAGTTCCATCTCTGATTATTTGAAAAAGGTAAGAGGAAAAGAATAGAACAAGGTCGGAATGTTGTGGACTGCAGTTTAAATTTTTTTTTTTTTCTAATTTTTATATGCTTTTCTTATATTTGGACTCTACTTCCAGATACAGGTGAGCAACTGAGCATATAGTCTTGGTTAATCTTGAAGATGACAGGTAAATGAAATAATTTGAATGAGTGGTTGTTGAAAATATGAATGCAATCATTAAACTAATCAAAAACTAATGTTCATACTGACAAGGCATACCAGACATGCATATCATGAGGTTGACTGTAATATTTTAGTGGTAGGATTTAAGTGTGCGCCACTGATATTAGGTTTTGTTACTTATTTTTCATTTGTGGTATTGTTTTTCTCGCTTTGAAGTAGTAAAGTTCCTCTGTTCTTGAAAACCAAAGAAAATAGTAGCAGAAGTCGTGGATAGCATTTGAACTTTAGTGATGGTAACTTAAAAACTTTTATCAATTTTTGTTTTGTTACATCCTGTTTGCTCTTCTATATTGGCTTAATCCTATTTGTTTTGTTATATCCTGTTTGCTCTTCTATGTTGACTGTGAAAATGATATTGGCTTAATTCTTTTTCATGAGTGTTTCTGAAGAGTTAAATATGAGCAACAGAGAGAGAGATATTGTGAGAAGCAGAGAAAGAAGATGCACATTTTTTTTTTGCCAATAGAAAAGGGTAGAGTGAAGATTAAATTTTTACAGAGATTAGGGGATGTGTATCTGGGAAGTAGCAGTACTCCAGAGCTTTTGCCTCTTAAATTTCCCTCTTTGGAAAAGATCTGAGCTTCATGTATTCGTCTAAAAGTTTGTACATTGTAGATTTTTGCACAAATATGAAATGGGATTATATACTTCTCTTTTCTTCAATCCAACAAAAATCTCATGTTGTTAAGGGACACTAGAGTGTATTACTGCACATTACAGCTTATGTATCTGTCCCTTCCAGTTTATGTAGCTTCTCTTTCTAACCGTCTTACTTGAGAGCACAAATTTTCAGTTCCATTCTTTCATGTGGTCGTGTTATGGATACTGTTTCAACATGCTATTTTCTACCCCTCCATTTTTGCCACATTTAATTATCAAACAAGCTCTATTTGTTTGCAGTAATTCATTGTGAAAGTTGAGTAAAAGGTTTCTTTGATTGGTTTAAAGGCGTCATGGATGATATTGTTGTGTTACCACCATGTGAGTTTAAAAGTGCCTTCTTTAACAGGAACCGTCACTATTAATAATCCACTAATGAGATTTGATGATTGTTGCAGTAAGTAATAGAAATGTCCACCTACTTGATAACCGCGTACAAAGAAGGAGATGCAGGATCTGCACTTAATACCATGTTACAGAAATGCAACATGCTAGGAATGGGGTCGATGTTGTCTTAGAAAGTCAAGTATTCACTAACCAAAATTACCATTTATACAAAAAATTGTTGATGGGTTATTAACACTAATTGTAGCCATATCTCATATTTATTGTAATTGTGACAGATAAGGACACATAATTGTTTTCGGACTTGGCTGCAGCACATGAATCATTTTGAATAGGTAAGCCACTAATTCATGATGGATAGTGAAGCCTTCAAGCTACAAAGTTTTCTGCACTTCAAGCATAACAATATACATAATACCCTTATTTCTTAGTTCTTGGTGTTGAACAAGTTAGTTCTTATTGCAATATCAGTACTTTCATTGTCCTTAATGTCCAATTTTAAATACCATACCAGTGCCTTGAGACAAGTAGCCCGTTTATTGCATTTAATTGAATTAAATCAAGCTTTTATTATTAGAGATGCATGATGAGCACATAGTTTTTTTCATTAGTATATACAAGGTTCTATATATTGCTTTACAGTATAGTACAGTTGAAGTTGGAAGTAGTAGACAACCCAATAATTTATAGTTGTATTGTTCAGATCAAGTTCAGTTCTCTTTTCAGATAAATTTTAATCCTCTTTTGGTTGTTCAGCAAATAAAGTTGTGGAGGTGAATGAAATGTGGTGAATCTGGCAGAAAGAGCTCGAATCAGATGAAAGACTTAAAGGCAAGATGAAGGATGAGAGCAGAAATGACAGGAATCCTGGAAATGGTAACACTCCTCTAGGTAACTACTTTCACAACCATCTTTTTGTCCAATGATGTGGGTTTTGTATTTGATCTTTTTGTATTCACGTGTATATGCTTATAAGCTTATATGATGATTGTATATACTACAGAAAACAATTGTTTGCATTTACTGATTTTAAGCTTGGTGCTTGTCCATGTTAATAAATTGTTTGCATTTACTAATGTTTGTGCTTGTATCCAACTTTGTTTGGTTTCTCTTAAACTAGACAGTTCATTCCTATGTACTTGAGAATTCAAATAAGTGGAGTTTGATTCTTTCTCTTAGAGCTTTAATGTCTCAAAGCTGTGCCAGTACTTCGATATATCAATGCTATTAGGCTAATGCTGTTAAATTATCTTTTGTCTAAAAAGAAGGATGTTTGCCTACATTTCCAATGAGTACAAGTTATCTAGCTTTATGATTTCATATCGTTGCCTTAAGGAAATAATGGCATTCCTGTTTAGAGGTCAATAATGTAAGCATTATCGAGTCATTGAAGCAGGCTCAAGGAGTTTCTTTCTGTGCTGATATACCTTATTTATAATGTTCAGAGTTCTTTAATCGTGGAGTACAAAGCTGTGGGTTAAATGTGAGCATAATTATGTGTATAACTTATTTAATCTGATTCATTATGTGTATCTATTATATCTCATTATGCAGGTCTTATCACTGTCAACTTGTTCTTCAGTAAGCTAAGCATTAAACTTAATGACTTACAATGCATGTTTCCTTTTTCATATTTTTTTTCCCCAAGTAATTGACTACAACTTAAGGAGCTTATTGCAGTGAATTATTTTTGCAGTTTCAGTTTAGGTTTTTGTTTGTGTTTAGTCCATTTGAGTCTTTTGTCTTGTTTTTGTTTGTTTACTAACATGGACCATATATGCTAACTAAGAACTTTTTTTTGTGAATAATTGCAATCTACCTCAAGTTTTACCATCATCATCTCTTATTGTTTTGACTATTGAAAATCCTTTCAGTGCAGGTAATTGTTCCCTGTCATGTTTCTTGAAACTGTCTCAAAGGTGAGCCACCTTATCCACTAATATCTTCACAAATTAAAGCTTTGCATTCTATTTTTATCTTCTGTATTGTATTGTAGCAGCAGATTTGAGATGTGAACTTGGCCCTATGATTTCTGTTAAATGCTTGGCTTTTTGTTATATCTATCAGGTAGTGGATGAAGATACTGGAGATGATGAAACCAAGTTTTTGTGCCTCTACTGTCATCTAAGATCACATAGGATATCAACCTGTAATTAGGATTTATTCAGTTTGTTTTAATTGTAGTTTAGTTTAACTGTTATGAGTAACAGATTAGTAAATGTCCTCTTTTCTTTTCAATGACATTTTTTGTTCATATCGGGACTTTTTTTTTTGTGTTATGTAATAGTTACAATGACGTTTTTTTTTAGATTTGAGGACCTTTTTTCAGCGTCCTTGTATATATAAGATGACACTTTTTTTAGATTTAAGGACACTTTTTCAGTGTCCTATAAAACATTAGAGGACGTTTTTTTTTAGATTAGAGGACACTTTTCTAACGTCCTTATAGGTATTTAAGGACGTTTTTCGAACGTCCTTGTAAGTGACTTACAATGACTCTTTGATAGATGACACTTTTTTTGCGTGTCATCTAAAGTTTTCAAAGACGTTTTTTGAACGTCCTTAAATGGTTTTTTTGTAGTAGTACTGCAACAGAGACTTGAATTAAGTATTTTTTTTTTTAAGTGAAGAAGGCAGCAGTTTGGGCATGTAATAAACAAGTGTTTTTATCCCATGTATACACAGACAAAGTGGAGATATATTGTTTTATGACTTTGAGAGACATGTATCAATTGCTTCAAAATATCTTACAGAAGAAAGAAAGAGATTCATGCTTAAGTCCCAATTATATATATTTAGTAAAAATCAGGTAACAGAGACCTAAGCAAAAGTGGTTCCAAATTTTCACAATAGGAATGAGATTCCAGAAATCATGATCACACTTCTTACTTTACTGAGAGCATTTAAATTCCAAGCTTCCAACTCTAGACAACATCGAAATCAAAATATCATTTAAAAGAAACACAAGAATCATAACTGATTAATGATATAAATTACTAACCAAAGAGTTAAAGCTTGTTCTGTGTGTACTCAATGATTTCAATCATATAGTTGTATACGTATAATCAATATAACCATATTCAATTGACTAATTAAAAACAAAAAACAAAAAAAGAAGAAGGAGATGACTTAATCGAAACCATGTGCTGATATAAAGCAGACAATATTATTGACCCAAAATTAATAGTTAATCGAAACCATGTGCTGATATAAAGCAGACAATATTATTGACCCAAAATTAATAGTTAATCGAAACCATGTGCTATAAGTCAGCATCCACCATAAAGCAGACAGTATTATTGACCCAAAATTTAATAGTTAATCGAAACCATGTGCTATAAGTCAGCATCCACCATAAAGCAGACAGTATTATTGACCCAAAAACTATTTAAAACTTATATTGAATTTCTTGAACCGTATGACTTGATCGAAACCGTATGACTTGATCGAAATATTACCTCCTGTCCAAGCGCAATCTGTTCTTAATCCTTGTCAGAGATGGTATCCATAGTTGCAGCTTCAGTCATTATGGATTGACTGAGGCGTGGCTTAGGTTTCAAAACTTCCTCTATTCTTCGTCCTCGCCAAGAGCAAGATATGGATTTGGGATTTGAGAACGTCGTTAGCTAACGTCCGTTCCTTTATTGAGTCAGAATTCTGTTTTTATTTATTTATTAATTTTTTTTATAAATAGTTCAGCTAGAGTTTTATTTCTTTATTCAAAATATATGTGGCTGTTTCTGATTGGTAGGTTGGGAGAGGGGTGAACAAGCAGGTTCACCCGGGGGTGGATCCAAGAATTGTTCTTTATTATCTAAGTCATCTAATCCGTTGCCAAACAACAAAAGTGTTTTACCTTTGGTTGGGAGCAACCATCGTCATTCAAAATTTGGTTGGTTGGGTAACAGAGCGCTACTCTTTTTATCTTTTTTTTTTTTTTTTTTTTTCTATTTTAAGGAGAAAAGGTATACTTTTATTGACCATCGAAGAAAATTAAAAAAATATAAAAAATGATAATTATATATCGCTATCTGTTTCCTAAATGGCCTGTTGGTTTGGGCATACTTTACTGTTCCTTTTTGCATGGCGTAGTCTAATTAGAAATATAAAATAAATAAATAAATAAACATGGTTTAAATAATAAACGTGTACAAAAAATCAAGCTGAATTATATGTGGTTTCCCACCAGGCCACCAACCACAAGATTCCCACTACTCGAAGTCGTCCCTCAAAAAGTAGTAAGGGGAGAGACAAGAAACTACAAGGATCCATCCAATGAGAGAAGGTACGTTTGCTAATTGGTTTATTTTTTCTTCGTCAAAAAGACAAATGAGTACAAATATTTTTTTTTTGATTTGTCAATCACACGGTGTCCTCAAAGGCTTCCTAGGCCCAGAGGCTAATCCGTGCTCGGGAGATCTTGTCAGAACGCTTCCTCCCCCCTGGCCACCAAAAATATATTGGGATTTAACTCCAATAAGCGTCGGCGGGATTCGAACCCGGGTGTGGGGGTTCCACACCTGGAGGCTCTTACTAACTCGACCACCTGTGGTGGTTAAATGAGTACAAATATTAATTGAACCTTTTTCAAGTTTTCATTCATTCATACAACAAAAGGGAAAAGGTAAATTATAAGTCATCCATTGATGTGTCCACCCACAAAAGAAAAGGCACGAACGCGTTTCTTACATTGTTGACTTGTTTGATCAAGGACGATTGGTTCAGTCTATAAATACCTCATTCCATTTAATCTGGATTTTATCAAATTAAACATAAATCATGGGGTTATCATCTCTATGCTTAATAACTGTGTCCATCTATATCCTTTCAACAATTGTGTTGTTCCATCTTATGGTGGCCAGCTCTTTGGAGTCATTTACTCCTACTTGCCATGATGATGAGATCTCTGCCTTGCTGCAATTCAAGCAAAGCTTTGTCATCAACAAAAGTGCTTCAGTTTATGATGGTGCTTATCCAAAGATTTCTTCATGGAAATCTGCAGGGGATCAAAACAGCAGTTGTTGCTCATGGAATGGTGTAGAGTGTGATGAGAAGACAGGTCACGTGATTGGGCTTAATCTTAATAGCAGTTATCTCTATGGCTCTTTCAGCTCCAACAACACCTTATTCAGTCTTGTTCATCTTCAGCGTCTGAACCTCGCTGATAATCACTTCAATTACTCTCGAATTCCTACTAGCATTAGGAACTTTCCAAGGCTCAGGTACCTCAACCTCTCTTACTCTGTTTTTTCTGGTCATGTCCCATCTGAAGTTTCACAACTCTCTAAGTTGTCTTCCCTCGATCTATCTCGCAATGATATGCTTTCCAATGAAGAATTTTTAAGAAGCCTAGCTCAAAATTTAACTGGCCTAGAAACACTTGATCTTTCTTCTATTAATATATCATCCATAGTACCCGACACCCTAACAAATTTGTCTCTTTTGACATCCCTCACCCTTAATCATTGCGGCCTCTTTGGTAAATTACCAAGAAGAATCTTTAAATTACAGAATTTGAAGACTCTTAGGGTGGCCAGCAACCCTGCTCTCACAGAAAATGAAGAATTGTTGAGAAGCCTAGCACAAAACCTAACTGGCCTAGAAGCACTTGATCTTTCTTTCATTAATATATCATCCACAATACCCGACACCCTGACAAATTTGTCTCTTTTGACATCCCTCACCCTTGATGATTGCAGCCTCTTTGGTAAATTACCAGGGAAAATCTTTAAATTAAAGAATTTGAAGGTTCTTCATGTGAGCAACAACCCTGCTCTCACGGGGTATTTTCCTGATGACTATAGTGGAAGTAGTCCTGATCTCATGTCACTCAAACTCTCGTCCACTAATTTTTTCATAAACCTGCCTTCTTTGATAGAAAGGTTTCCTTCACTGAAAGAGTTGGGTGTGAGTTCATGCAATATTTCAGAAGGTCCAGTACCATTTTCACTTGGTAATCTTAGGGATCTCATCTATTTGGACCTTTCAGATAATAAGTTTAATGGTCAAATTCCTGCGGCTATGTTGGGAAACCTTACCCAACTTACTTATCTATCACTGTCTAATAATTATTTTCATGGTTCAGTCCCCCGGTCCTTGTTCAGTCTCATGAATCTTCAAACCCTTCGTCTAGATCATAATAATTTGAGTGGTACAGTAGTGTTAAAGAAGTTTCTTAACCTACAAAAACTCACCGTTCTAGATCTATCTTATAATAATCTAGAATTGCTCACAGAATCTAGATTTTTGAATAAGACAACTAGTGTACTTCCAAAGTTTAGGTATCTAGGATTGGGTGGGTGCAACATAACAGAGTTCCCAGATTTCCTAAGATCTCAAGATGTATTGTCTTGGTTAGATCTCTCTAGAAACAAATTGCAAGGCCAAGTACCAAAATGGATGTGGAACACAAGCACTCAAACTCTCTATCACATTAACATTTCTCATAACTTGCTGTCAGGCTTCGAGAAATCTCCACCTGTCCTTCCATGGCCAAACCTTGAATACTTAGACCTGTCATTCAACATGTTTCATGAATTATTATTGTTACCTTCAACATCCATCATCATGTACTATAACATTGCAAGCAACCAATTAACGGGACAAGTTTCACCAATGATTTGCAATATGACTTCTCTTGGATACCTTGATTTGTCAAACAACCAATTAACGGGACAAGTTTCACCAATGATTTGCAATATGACTTCTCTTGGATACCTTGATTTGTCAAACAACCAATTAACGGGACAAGTTTCACCAATGATTTGCAATATGACTTCTCTTGGATACCTTGATTTGTCAAATAACAAGTTGATTGGCGACCTACCTCAGTGTGGGGGAGACTTCAGTGTTAATCTGGAATATCTCAAACTTGGAAACAACTCATTTCATGGAAATCTTCCTCAATCATACTCCAGTGGAAGCAATTTAAGGATGATGGATATTAGTCACAACAGTTTCCAGGGGCAACTACCGAGGTCACTAGTGAATTGTACAAGTCTTGAAATTTTAGTCCTTTCACACAATAATTTTAGTGATACCTTCCCTGTTTGGTTGGGAGCTCTCCCTGAGTTGAAAATTTTGACAGTGGACCACAATGTGTTCTATGGAGTGATTGTGAAGCCTGACAAGAAGAATCTTCAATTTCCGGTGCTGCATATTCTTGATTTGTCTTACAATAATTTCTCAGGTCAGTTTCCATTTGAATACATTTTTTCTGGAAATGGGACAACAAGTATCACTCATGATTTGGAGCATTACTACATTGGTTCATTTGGTGGTGAGTATTACTCAATCACGATAATCAATAAAGGTGTGGAGAGATACTATCCAAGAGTTCCGGAGGACTTGATACTCATTGACATCTCAAGCAACAAATTTGAAGGGAAGATTCCTGAATTCATTGGGAAACTTGAGGGGATCTGGTCACTCAATCTCTCCAATAACATTCTCACGGGTCGCATCCCATCATCCTTGAGCAACTTATCAAGGCTTGAATCGTTGGATCTTTCACATAACAAGCTCTCTGGTGAGATTCCTCAGCAACTGGCACAACTTGATTTTCTCACAAAGTTCAATGTCTCTCACAACAATCTCACAGGCCCCGTACCACGGGGAAGTCACTTCACTACATTTGACAGCACTTCATATCTGGGAAACCAAGGATTGTGCGGAGATCTATTGCCAAAGAAATGTGGAAATTCTGAGGGCACTCAACTTCCACCTTCAACATCAGAAGATAATGACTCGGGCTCTGGAATTGAATTGGATTGGAAATTTGTTGTGGCAGGGTTAGGGAGTGGCTTGTTGGTGGGAGTGGTTCTTGCAGACTTTGTGATTACCAAGTGGAATGTGTGGTTCATTGAGATTGTTGCAGTACTGATCATGTTTTCGAAAAGGATAAGGAATTAGCCTAGAAATTGAGTGTTCGATCATGTTGCTCTTTGTTTTTAAGTTGTGTTTCCAATTTCTTAGATGTATGCATTCTTAGCTAGGGAGGATTTGTAATGTTCAGTATCAATAACTTTCAGGAGTTTTACTTTTGGTAGCAATCCCTCTTTATTTGTGGTAGCAAACATCACAAGATCAAAAAGAGGTATATCTTTTAAATAAGTTCAATTCCATCTTTCTCGTTAATCATATGAAATAACATCATGAAGTAAATCAAATAATATTAACTCTTACTCAAATTCTGTTAGGCCATGGTATTTTTTGTCGAAAACATAAATATAAATCACAATCCGAATCTTGGTTCTGTGTATGGGCAAAAAATACATGAGGACCACCAGTTTTGCATCCTCACTGAACAGAACTCGGTCTCCATCCTTTATCTGTAATCCTTTCCAGTTTCTAAGCTAATCGAGTGTTGCACATCTTACTAAGGAAAAAAGAAATTTCAATGCCAATTGTTTTGAGCTTTCTCTGTTCCTTATGTGCAGCATGTCACAGCAAGGAAATTCTTTGGCAGACTATCAACTCACTGACCCTTTAGGACATTCCGGAGGGCCACGAGAGGTGTCTTTATTATTGTTACTTCATTGATTTACTTACATGCCCTCATATAGCTGGGGAAACTTTTGCAGTGATGTCAAGATTACTATCAACGGCTTCAAATTTCAAGGAGCAGACATAGAAATAGTACAAAGAGGCATTTTGCAGTTTGCAGTATGTATTAGCTATATCTACACCAGAAGATACGTGAATTCAGCATGAACTAGTTCTGTCTTTACTAGTAGACAGTACCAAACTTTTTTGTTTTTGAATAAATGAATTGAGAAGTTCTTCAGATATTTGATTTTGCTGCCCCTTACATAAACACTTTTGTACTTATATAGAACATTCCCATGCTTTGAAAACTAAAATATAATTGGACATAAACTTGTGGGAAAGTTTAAGGTGTGTACCTTTGGGTTTTTTAAAGATGATTATGAGGAAGATAAAGTGAAGCCCACTTCAAAGCCCAGTTTTAACCTTCGGTCTATTTACTTTGACAGAAGTAAAAGCCACTCCGTTTCAGGCTTTCAGCATTCCTTAATCCTTACCTGTCAATGCTGTTGAAAACTGGTTGTGTAATTCGGAGTCTGTATGTTTTGGTGAGGTTGTCTGATTCATTGCTAATCTATTTTAGCTATTGCAAAAGGGGCAAAGAAGACTCTGTGCTGTTTGGTGAGGTTGCAGAGATGTGCAACTGAGCTTGAATTTGTAAAGCAGGAGAAAACCAAATCATCCGTTTGAGATTACAGAGTGCTAGTTGGAGGTTGAAGAGGAGTGAAAGTTAAGTGGGTAAGCTCCTGATACAATTTAATTTGGTTTGAAGTTTTTTTTTATTTTTTTATAAAGTTCCATGAAAATTCCCAAGTTGCCAAGAGCATCAAGTTTGATTTTTGATTATTGCAAATGCTAACAAGACGACTCGTGTGGTTTGGTGTGAGATGCAGAAACTGAGGCAGAGAGAAAGAGTTGTTTCAGTCTCAGATAACCTGGTAGGCAGTCCTTAACTACCATTTATTAAGTTTTCAATGGCTGATTGCCTGATTCGATGGATTAGAGAGTAAGGAGTGGGTTGAGGGTTCTATATTTTCTTGTCTTTGATGATTACAATTAGAAAGATGATACCTTTCACGTAAGAAATGAATGCACAGTCATGGCGTTTACTTTTCTTTTTTGTCGTTGATAATTGCAAATAGAAATAAATCGAAATTTGGAAAAGTCTGAAGAGAATTGTTGGCTAAAAACAAAGTAAATAACACTTCCAGAAAAGAAGTATTTAGGTTTCAGAAACTTATTGATCATCCCTTACAATGGGGTCATTGATATATCATGCAACAAATTTGAAGGGAATATTCCTGAATTCATTGGGGACTTGAAAGGACTTTGCTTTCTTAATGTTTCCAACGACATTCTCACTGGTACAATCCCACCATCCTTGGGAGAGTTGACATTACTTGAAGCATTACACCTTTCAAATAACAGGCTTTCCGGAGAAATTCCTCAGCAACTAAAGCAGCTTACATCCCTCGCATGTGTCAATGTCTCTCACAACAATCTCACAGGTCCCATACCACAAGGGCGCCAATTTAATATGTTCGGAAGGACGTCATTTGAGGGAACCTGGCATTGTGTGGAGAACCATTGCCAATGAAATGTGGAAATGCTAAGACTCCAACTCCACTGCCACCCTCAAGCATAGATGGAGTTGAATTTGATTGGAAATTTGCATTTGCGGGATTTGGAAGTGGGTTGTTTGTGGGAGTGGTACTTGTGAACATCACCATCACTCAGAAGCGTGAGTTGTTTCTGGAGATAGTTGGAATGTTGACCAGGCTAATCAAAAGGATCAAAAGGGAGATGTCGGGATGCAGAAGTTGATGAGGCTACTATGAGGTTATGGATTTGGGATTCTTTCAGTTTTTTGTGTTTGTTTTGTTTTGTTATTGCTTTGTTTCTCCTTGAGCCTTTCTATCTGTATGGTTTGTGATGGTGTATCAGCAACAACCAGAGTGATTACAAATAAAAGTTTCAAAGTGTCATGTATATATATGGTTTTGTTAATGCAAATGACAGTAACTAGTGTTTCTTCAGATATTGACATCCCTCAGACCAAAAGAAGAATAGAGATTAATTATGACACTCCACCAGCACCTTATTGTTTGTCCAAAACAATAGTCATCAAATTTTGTTCAACAAATCATGGACGTGTGATATTATTCAAAAAAAAAAAAAAAATCATGGACGTGTGATAACATTTTGTCTATTCACACCTTAGAACTCTTTCAAACTTAATTCATTTTCACACAAGTAAGGTATTAATTAATACGTATGGTATTTTATCGTATGATGGTGATTAAAGTTACCAAACAATCTTGCGGACATATCGATGGAAAACCTAGCTTTGGAAATAATGCTTATAGTGGTCTCATTCTAAGTTTTGTAGTTATAGACATGGGCGTGTGAAATTTCACACTACCTCTAATGAAGTGATCAAGTCGCAGTTGCTTCGTAACAAGTATTGTGAATTTGCAAACTTTTCAGAGTTTGGTTCTTCCATTTCTTATCATATGGAAGTAGAAAGTTCATATTTTTCAGTCATTGATAAACAATTTATTGGACAAATACTCAATTAATACAATTACCACTAAATATACAAATTGTGAGGATATTTAGAATTATCTAGATCTCAGCACAAAGGGCAGGTTCTTACTCGTTATTCACATGTCCGCCACTATGCGAGACTCAAAACACTAGTGGCATGTTTCATGAATGTAATTATAGAGTAAGTTGTATGTGCACTGATTTAAAGCATAGGATAAATACCAATTTGGTAAGGTTTTGATGATATATATATATATATAAGCTGATGCATAGGATATATATACCAATTTGATAACGATGACTATGATAAGCTGATGCATATAAATGAAATGTGGAATAGAAGTCAGCAAGTAGGTGTGGGTGTGTCTACACACACACACACACACACACATATATATATATATATAATTTAATTACAGAGCAGAGTTTTAGTGAAAGGAAAATGAAAATAAAATTTTCTAATGCCTCGAACTAAATCTACTAAATTTTTCAGTATATTAATGCATCGTTATGTCGATGGCAACTAGATTGTTATAGTGGTAGACCAACCTCTTATAGTGATAGACCAATCCTCTCCGCTATATCTCTACAATGATTAGAATAACTTATTCTATAGTATACCCAAGTAATCCAGTTCTCCTTTCCCAAAATGTCTCCTCTGTTTCAAATTCCATTGCAACCATTTTGTTTAGGAGTCTTAAGTTTTGGGTTGCATGAGCCATTCAAGGAGAATCAAGTGATTCGATTTGGATGTTTGACGGAAAAAATCCAAATTTGGTGACATGCAGAATGCGAACGAAGTCGTTCTCTGTCTCAGTGAAGATGAACTGGCAAGTTTCACTTCAGGAAATAAAACGGTATGTAGCTGATACAATTTCATTCTGTGAATTTTTTGATACGTTTGTTCTAAGATCAAGCATTTTCTATCGCATGTACTTTTCTGTCTGTTTCTTTCTTTTCTTGTTCTTCTTTTTGTTTCTTTTTCCTTAACTTGATCTATGTTTTATCTGTGTACTTATGGATTAGTAATGGAATGTCTAAGCATTTAGAGACCACAGTGATTGCATTAGTTATTGCAGGTGTAATAAGGTATAATCCTTCCTTGTTGTGCTTTAGTTCCATACTTTTCAAGTCCTTTTGCATAAAATCTGATATCCAAGAACTAATTAATGACCTTAGAGGTTGTGGCCCTTCTCTATTGTTTCATGGACACTTAATCAATTAGCAAACACCTACTCTTTGTAAGTAGATAACCCGAGGACCAGAAACTTTTGCACCTTCATTGATAAGAATATGATGCTTCCCCTTCCATGCATAATAGTAAATTGGTGAGTTTAGTTAACAACATGTAGCTAGAGTACTGGTGAGGCACTCCTTAGCCTTAGGCCAGGGATTCATGCTTTGGGACAGCTGGCTAGCTAATGTATCCTCTCTTTGTTATCTATACTTCACATGCAGCATCCCATTAAGCAAAATTTTCATCTTGGTAACTGCCCATGAGTAGTTTACTCCTTGGTGGGATATTTCTATGCCTTGAAGGAGAAACATCTGTTGAAGGCTTTGATTTTCAGAAGTCCAGAAACCTCCTCTTCTGAATATGCTACTTCTCCTTCTGGAACTAATTATGATGTGTTCTTGAGTTTCAAAGGCATGGACACTCGCAAGACTTTTACAGATCACCTCTATACAGCCCTTGTCAACGCTGGACTCCGTACTTCGGGAGATGACCCTGAACTTGAGAAGGGAGAAAGTTTCAAGGAAAATCTAGAGAAAGCACTCCATCGAAGTTCTGTTATTGTGCTTTCAAAAGAGTGTGCATCTTTCAGGTGGTGCCTTCATGAGCTTGTGACAATCCTTGAACGCAAGAGGACCTCCTCCGGTCAACATGTTCTACCAGTCTTCGACGACATCGATCCATCTCATGTGAGGAAGCAGGCAGAAAATCTTGCAAAGATTCCTACATACCAAGACAATCAGTGTTTGGAGAAGTTAAATGACTGGCGGGCAGCTAATAAAGTCTAGTCATTCATTAATATCTTTACTAATCTTGAATCTAATTTCCTTTTGCTTGTAGGCATTCTCTTCTGACCACAGTTTCAGGGTCAAGCTGGTAGTGGTGTTTATATGTCTTTTGTTGCTAGCGTGATATCAGCTCTGAAGATGTTACAAGTTTACAAGAGTATGGTGCTTCCACTAAAGGTATTTATTCTTAGAATAACACGTGCTTTATTTCGTCCTTAGATGCAGTTAACTATTGTGGAAATAATTTCTATTAAAATTGTAAAGTGTTATGTGTATTGGTCCATAGGATTTGGATGAATACCAATTTTTAAGATTTCAGATTATCTCTATTGATGATTATGAGTTGATGCAAATACGATTGTTGCTTCTTATGTACTTATATTGGTGAATTTCTACTGCTTGTAAGTTAATCCATCACTAATGGCAATAAATTCACAAAATTTGTTCATATTTTTTAAGCAGGTAACTTGTATAGAAAGTTTTTAAAAGCCAAGCTATGAATATGCAGAACATCCATGGGACCATAGCCTATCCATACAAAACCAAAAGTACAGAATTTGGACATATTGTATCTTTTCCCAATGGTGGGTTGCATGGACCCAACTTGACAGAGATGAGTATCTATGATTATTGGAAATTGGGTTCCTGGCTGCAACATATGCGCTCACTCCTCCCATCTCTTAAGTTTTTGTCAGTATCAGATTGCCCAAAGTTTGTCAACTATTGTGGAAGGGGATTGCCTTCACGATTAAAATCATTTGACATCAGGCATGGTAAAAAACTCAATCCAAAAGTTATGCAGAATCCGAACAAGGGGCTCCGAATACTCGCATTGTCACTTGACTTTGGTAAACTCTTCTCCGGAAGAGGGGCTGTTTCCCAGCACTCTCACCCATCTAACGATCTACCGGGTCTAAATCTTAAGACCATGGATGGCGCCAAGTGGTCTGGGCATCTCAACTTTCTCGAAATTTTGAAGATTAGCTGTTTCTCTGCGCTTCAGTACTTTCCAGATAGTGGACTACCTAGTTCTCTTAAAATTTTGAAAATAAGGTATTGTTATGCGCTGTAGTGCTTGCCTCGAAGTGGACTACCCACTTCTCCTAAGATTTTGGAGATTACGTATTGCTCTGTGCTGCAGTGCTTGCCAGAAAATGGGCTACCCATTTGTCTTTGTGAAATACATATCATTGGATGTCACTTGCTAGAGAAACTGTGCCAGATAGAGTGGGGAATATTGGCCCAAGATTGCTCACATCCCCCACAAAATGATCACTTCCAGGCGTTGAGGCTGTCCCAATTCTTGTAATCATCATCGTAATCATATGCAATTACCTGTCAGGTATGTAAATATGTTGTTTTCTTGTCATGAATCTTTTTCTTCTTTATCATACCAAACTTTTGTTTGCATAGTTGATCAAAGTGTTGTCTAGAAAAAAATGGCATTTCCTCCATTGAAAGGTAGGCCTCAACCAGGAATGTTCGACATACCAATTTCTGATCCTTAATATATTGCCTAAAAATACTGTGACATTACATCAATATGTTTTATGGGGTACTTAAGTTTCACTAGTTGTATTGGTAAAACCCTGCATGTGAATATCCACTTGCTCATTTGTTTGAGTACAATCAAAGCTTCTGAAGCACTTGTATATTTTAATTTATTGCAAAATATTATGATTGCAAGTGTTAATACGAGGAAATCAGACTGAGTGTCACAGAGATGTAGTTTCGAAATTGGTTAAAAATATACATGGTTGAACCTCTGTAATTCATCCTTGTCAGTATTGTTTATAAAGAAATATATATATATACAGGGGGCATTGTTAACAGCATCTTAATGTCAATTGATCAATAAAAAGCTGGGTAATGCATCCTCTGTCTGCCCTATTTTTTATGTGCAGCATCTCAGTAAGCAATCTTTTTTTAGGGTCTCAACTCTTGGACCTCCTGGAGAACCGTATGTTAAAAGAAGGCTAAGAATGCTCACATGCCCAATGTTCGGATGTCTTGCTGGCATCAGTTGTAATTGTAATTATCAAATTCTAAGGTTTTACTGCAATCTATGCATCTTTTAATCTTTTGCATTGTAATTTGTAACACATAAGTCGGGTTTGTATTGAACTTCTAATAGACTTTTGAACTCGAGTCCACAATAATGCCTCAAAGAAAATGGAATTGAAGCCTTAGGCATTGCATTTTGTAAAAGATGGCTTATATATCCTCTATATTCTGTTCTCTACATGCAACATCTCAGTAACTAAAATTTGTAACCCCTCATCTCAGCAACCAGATATGATACCCTGATTAATTAGAATAACTTAAATTCTGTTCTTGAGAAGGGGCTGTTACCCAGGATTCTCTCTTATATCGGGATGTCTACCTCTTTATTCTTGAGAAAATGGAGGGCATCAAGTGGGCCTTGTTAATTTCTTGTTGTTTCTTTTGTGTTTTTCAGCCCTTTCTTGGGCTTCTGTTGTAATTTTCCTTTTTCTTTAAAAAAAAAAAAAAAACTCTTAACTTTTCAGTTCTGACAAATTATACCTATCTTTTTCAATTTAGACAAAATTTGTCATCAATTTTCAGTAATTTCATTCAAAATAATTTTATTTTATTTCAACACGATATTTTGTATTTCTAGATATCCAGTGTCTCCAAACAACACATGTATACTATAACAAATCCGCAGAAATTGAAAAAAAAAATAAAAAGTAACTAGGGTGAAATTTATGAAAGTTAGAAAGTTACTGGGGCAATCAGGTAACTTCACTTTTATTAGCATTCATTGATTCATATTTCTGTTACACTTGACCGTTAAGGCCTTCCCCATCGTCTTCAACACTAGTTCACACCATGCTGCTTCGCCGGAACCTCTCCCCCAAACCCTTCTCTCTCCTCCACTCAATCACCGCCGTCCCCTTCTCCACCTCCACCTCCGCCGTCGATTTCCTCCACTCCTACATCGTCACCCCTCCGATCGAAAACTGGCCCCACCACCTCCACCCAAAGCGCCTCATCACCCGCGAGCCCAAACTCGACCTCGCCCTCCAAATCTTCCACCACGCCTCCAAATACCACCCCGGATTTCACCATAATTACCACGCCATCATCCGCCGCCTCCTCCGCTCCCGCGCTTTTCACCTCATCGACCCCCTCCTCTCCGACCTCCGCAGCTCCAATCTCCGATGCAGCGAGGACCTCTTCATCTCCCTAATCCGCAACTACGGCGTCGCTTCACGCCCCAAACTCGCATTCAAGACATTTATCACCATTCCGAAATTCGGCGTCCAACGATCCGTGAGGTCCTTGAATGCTTTGCTGAACGCTTTGGTTCAGAATCACGAGTACAGATTGGTGCACTCGGTGTTTCGGAACTGTAGGGAGAGGTTCGGGGTGGCGCCGAATGTGTTTAGTTGTAATATATTGATCAAAGCATTGTGCAAGAGAAATGATTTAGAGACTGCACACCAGGTGCTCGACGAAATGCCTGCGATGGGATTTGTGCCCAATGTGGTGACTTTTACTACCATTTTGGGTGGTTATGTGTCGCGGCGCGATATGGTTGGTGCCAAGAGGGTGTTTGGAGAGATTTTGGACAGAGGGTGGTGTCCTGATGTGACTACTTATACCATATTGATGGATGGGTATGTGAAGCAGGGGAAGCTGGTTGAGGCTATTAAGGTCATGGATGAGATGGAGGATAATGGGGTTGGCGCCAATGAGGTTACTTATGGGGTTATGATTGAAGCTTATTGTAAGGAGAAGAAGTCGGGTGAAGCGGTTAATTTGCTTGATGATATGGTGGAGAAGAGGTATATACTGAGCTCGGCACTCTGTTGTAAGGTGATTGATGTTTTTTGTTGCGAAGGGAAGGTGGAGGATGCTTGTGAACTGTGGAAAAGGCTTTTGAAGAAGAATTGCACTCCGGATAATGCAGTATTGGGCACACTCATATACTGGCTTTGTAAGAAAGGAGAAGTGTGGAAAGCCAGGAAATTGTTTGATCAGTTTGAGACGAGTGAGCCTCCAGATGTCATGACTTACAACGTGCTTATTTCTGGAATGTGTGAAGTGGGGGAGTTGTGTGAGGCAGGGAGGTTGTGGGATGACATGGTGGAGAAAGGTTATTCTCCGAATTCTTTTACATATAATGTATTGATCAAAGGATTCTGTAAGATTGGAAAAGAAAAGGAGGGAATTAGGATTTTAGACGAGATGTTCGAAAAAGGCTGTTTGCCAAACAAGTCTACTTATGCTATGTTGATTGAGGGGCTCTGTGACTCAGGAGAGGAAGCTGAAATCACTAGAGTAATATCTATGGCAATGTCATGTGGAGACATTGACAGTGATTCCTGGGATCTTTTCCTTACAAAGGTTGTTGGTGATTTGGATTCTGGGGAAAGTGTTCTAAACAGAATACTGCTGGAGAATGCTGATTAGAGCCCCAGACCTTGTGGCCTTGGCATATACTGACCTTGATCTCAACCACAATGTTTCTCAGGTCGGTATTTTGTTATTGCATCCATTCTTTTTTCGTTTTGGGAAGAAATAAATGTTGCTTACAGTTTGTTTATTGATAACTTTCTGCCAATAACTTACTGTAGTAGATTATACTATTGAAGGGATTATGTTGCTGTATTTTTATGTTCAAAAAGAGTTTGTATCTTTGATGTAAGCTCATACTGGGTCATGTCAAAATTAGGCATATGTCAACCCTCTTAGATCCTCTTAGCACCTCTTTAGCTGTATGTGACTCTAAGGGTGTTATTCTTTTTCACTCTTAGATTTACAATAGAGTTTGTTAGCTGTGCATGATAAAAGTTATCATCACAATTGTTACATCCTGATGCTTAATAATCTGTTTTCTTTTTTCGATGGGGTAGGTGTTCCTTATTGGAGTCAAGTCTTCAGGACCCAAGATGGGCACTGATGGTGGATATTGGAAGGGGTACCATTCTTATTCCTTTACTAATGAACTCTATCTCATGTCTATTTAAGGTTGTAGTCATAGTGATTCTCAATTATAAGCAATTAGCATTTCCTCCAGATTTTGGTTCTTCAATTCAATGGCAAGAATGATAAATTTATTTAGGTAAAGAAAAAGTTGGAATTTGATTAAATCCCTTTATATGTTATGTTTAATGTATGACTCAATATGGATGATGATTCTAATAGAAACCTTGACTGTCATGATCCACAGCTCTTGATTAACCCATATTATGAATTTATAAATACAAATAACAGATCTGTTGGACACGTACTTCCTTTATAATTTTTCACATTTGTGGAATGTTTATCGAGCTACTTGACTTTAGTCATAGAGATGAACAAGGTCATAGATACAAAACAGGAAGTTGTTAGGGAGTATGTTAGTTTTAGTCCAAACTTTTCCATAAATCTTTTGTCCTTGGACATCACTGCTTACTCGCTCCCATCCTGTGATATATCACAAGTAGCACAAAACTCTATGGCAAACCATTTAGCAATTAGCATGCACATCAACACATCATGATCAGGGAGTAAGAATGTTTTTGTAGACAATAGTTAATTATGTCAACATGCAAGGCAGTTCTTGTTTCTTAACAATAGATGCTTCATTAACATACAGATAAAGAAAAGCTTATATATTGATACATGTACTAAGCTTATATATCCAGGGGCATATTGCCAAAGGATAAATATGGCCATCGGTCTTTGTCGTCTCTTATCTCAAACATAGAGAAATTCACATAGTTTGTGAAGTTACCGTATAGAATGATCAGTTTTACAAAATTTTATGATTTTCCATAATGTTATTAATTGTTGGGGGTCATGCACTCGCAACTAAGCAAAGGTCTTGCATCAGTTTGTCATCTTTTTGTCATCTTCTGTGAATATTATCATAGCCCTTGCTCCAGGGATGCCCATATCCACAGCTCTGTGTTAAACATATTATGAATGATATTTACAGATCCTTTGGAGCCCTATTGCCTCTTTTTAATGCTTTTGGTGTACTGAGCTATCTGACTTTATTCTTAGGGATCTTAGAAAATTGCTGTATCTACTCTAATTTATGCTATGGCATGGCTGCTTACCTTACTTATTACTTACTCCCACGCACATTCAGCTTGTGTTTTGGTATTACATTTGATGGACAATCTCCTCTCCCTCTTGTGTAATGTGGAAAGCTAAACTACCTCCAAAGGTATAGGCGTTAGTATTATCATAACCATTGCTCAGTTTATTGGGACAGTATTTCAAATTGTCCTTCATGTTTTAAGGTGTTTTTCATCATCATTGTGTGTGTGTGTGTGAGAGAGAGAGAGAGAGAGAGAGAGAGAGAGAGAGACCATACAATTAGTTGTGAGGTAGCAGCAGATTTCTCATCTGGCTCGCTAAAGAAACTTAGTTTTGAGATATTATTTGGGACTGGAAATACGACAGAAAAAGCACTTGGGCTAATTTTGATACACTCGAAAGTTCTTCTGATTAAGTTATTGTATAATTAATTGATCCTCATTTCTCGTTTCAATATTACGTCTGTGTTAAATATAGTTATGTTTTTCTTTTCCTCATGTAGATGGTCGAGCATGCTGATGTCTGGGTTTAAGACTACCTCTTTGTAATGTGTAAGGTTTCTCGATCAAATTAGGTCTTCAATCCTATTGCATATTATTGATTATCTCTTTATATATCGTATTTAACTCCATGCAGATATTTCACGTTTTTTGCAAATGCTACGACTTGTTTTAATCAACTGGTTTCTACCTACCCCGGATCATTGATGCTTGTTTTAATCCTGGTAAGTTCACCTATCACACTGAAATTTTTAAGGTTTATGAATACTGTCCAAAGTGGTTGTCTTCAACTCATGAAAAATATTTATATATATAGCTGAAGCACCATCTGTTTTTATAAGCAATGAACTTTTTATTGGAATAGGGAACACTAAACGAGAAACAAAAGCTGTGGACTAGAAGTCTTTTATAGGCTAGTCTGTTGTAGTCTACTTTGTTTATGTTTTGTCTCTTGTGGCTGCATCACTATCATTTGAATGAATTCTTTGTTTATGTTTACATGCAGTGCCCAGACCATACTTCACGAGACGCTGACCCATAAAAGCATTACCCAGTGTTAATAAGAGAGCAAATTGGCGCATATGTGGGTTGTGATCATAGCATTAGAGAAGAACTGGGAGCGTGTTTGGACAAAGGAAATTATGGAAGTGTACGTTTGCTCTAATAGGGTTGTTTTTATGTATCACAAGGACGTTGACCCGTAAAAGTAATGTGAAGGGTTGACACATAAGTTGAGGTTGTGCGGCTCTGATGCTTGCCGTCTTTAGAGGGCGTTTTGGAGCATACGTTTGGTAGCAGAGTTGTTTGTGTGTGTCACAAGGACGTTGACCCATGCTTATAACCTAGTCTTTAATTAGAGAGTGGGACATTGGCGCACATCCATGTGGGATGTGATCATAGTATTTGTTTCTACTGAAGAATACGGAACGGGGACTAAGTGTGGATCATGATGGGGAGAGAGAGAGAGAAAGGGACACAAGCATGTATAGTGGTTCACCTTGCACTTGGGGCAAGGCTACGTCCACTTAGATATTTTACTATGAGTGAGGTCAAGTGACCTTTGTAGTGATACAAGTATAGGGATCATGGATCCATCCTCTCTAAGAAGGGGAGGACTTCCTTTTATAGCTAAGGGAAGTCCCACTCTATTTACATATCCTCGATGTGGGACAATAATACATATATTGCTTCTCTTGAAGCCTCTTGGAGAGCATGGGAGGGTGGCCTCCCGACTAGATACCGGCCGACCTCCACCATGGCAACGTAGCTCGGGTGTCGGCCTACCGGATGCATGCCATAGGCGGGGCTAGCCATGCCGCGGGGCCCACCTATGAGGTCGTTGATTATGCTTGGCGGTATGTAATATAGGTGGTATGTACAAGTCCCCCAAGTCCCCGAGTAAGAGGCGCTTCTTGGTTGGGGAGTTTAAATATGATGCCGCCAAGTATGAGTGATGACCTTGTTGAATGCTATACCCATACTAGTCCCCCAACTCCGTAAGTAAGAAGGGACTCTACGGGTATGTTGGTGCCCCGGGACCCTCATCAAGCTAGTACCTGCAAATAAGATGAGTGCACACAAAGCATATTGATTGCGCTAGGGCAATCTAAGTGACATTTGAGTCAAATGCATCGAGGTGCATGAATGTTTATATGAGATGTATGTTACACCTTGTGTGTATGCACGTATTATGTAATGTTGACATACGACGTATAAGTCGAAAATGTATGTGATTGTGATAGCATTCAAAGTGCATATGATGCAAAGATGTGTGATGAACGCGATGACGCGTACATAATGATATGTATATGTTGTATGCACGTGATACATATGTGTTAGGATCGGGAGTGTTATTACTCGCCGAGTCCCCCAAGTCACGTAGTTAGTACAGTCGAAGTTTAGGACTTGAGTTATGTTCGACGATACCGGTGAGGTTGAGCAAAGAGTTCCGGCATCGTAGTATATATTGACTAGCGAGACTATGGCGTGACCATGATAGTCCCCCAAGTATAGGTTAGAGGAAGGATCTCTAACTTACTTAACCCGAACGTATAAGCCATAACCCGATTGTTTGGCTCATGTGTAACGGGAATGTAAGAGTTGAGCTCGCTCATGTTGAGCGGATGATAGGTTGTGAGAGTTTTGTCCTATGGTCTTATTAATGGGATGTAAAAGAAATTTAATTGTTGCGACCAACAATAGGGGAAAAATTTCAATATTTCCATTAATAGACCGTAGCACGAAAAGTATGAGCGTGAAGCTCAATGATAGTCCCGGTCGGGAACTACCTCCACTTGTGATAAGTGGTATGAATAAGTCCCCCAAGTATAGAGAATGCTCGGGAGGTGAGATGACTCAAAAGCAAGGGACTGGACCTTGGCTTACCCCGCCTTCGGTACCAAGTGGGGTTTTCTGAGGGCTTGAGTCTATGGTTCCCGATGGGGTAGAATGAGGATTTGGGTCTCTGATACCCGGAAGGGTAAATGAGGACTTGAGCCTCTGATACCTGGAAGGGTAGATTGAGGACTTGGGCCTCTGATACCCGGAAGGGTAAATGAGGACTTGAGCCTCTGATACCCGGAAGGGTAGATTGAGGACTTGGGCCTCTGGTAGGCCTGGGCTCGGTGCGGTTCGGTTCGGTTTGGGCTTGAAACCGCAACCGCACCGCATTATTCGATTGCTTCATTTTACAAACCGCAACCGCTTTTTACATTGTTTGGACTGCATTTTCGGTTGCACCGATTTACCGGTGCGGTGCGGTGCGGTTTGCACCCAAAACCGCATATTAAAACATGCAACCAAAACCTGGAAATTTGAAAACCTGCAGACTTGAAAAAAAAGTGGTGCAAAAGAGAGCCAAATTACACTAGTACAAAGCATATTAAAGGCTTGCTAATACACTCAGTCTGAATAGATTCAAAAATCAAATTACACTTAGACAAAGCATTTCCCAAAGTTTAAATTAACCAAATGCCGAATCTAAGAATGGGAGTTCATCAAAGTGCCAAATTACAAACCATTCCCCAAGTCTAAATTCACCAAATTCAGAAACTGAGAAAATATTCAAATAAAATGGCAGTCCAACAAGCAAGCAAACTTCCTCCAAGCAATCCAGCTCCTTCACTTCATCCCTCAGTGTCACTATCAGCAGTAGCACCACCATCTATCCATCAAATTTCAAACAAGTGCAAAACAGAAAAACAAAAAAAGTAAGCCAACTCTACAACTCAAGTTCAAAAAAAATTAAAACGGTGAAACCCTTACCAATTTCTAGCTTTTCCAACTCGGCGTACAGCTGCAGCTCATCTGTTGTTGGTTCCTTAAACACATTAAATCCAGCTCCCCTTAGCCAATCACTCAAGCAAACTAATCCCTCAACCATCTTAGGGGTAAGGGAAGCTCTAAAAGGATCCACTACCCTTTTTCCAAGGCTAAATGCAGCTTCGGAAGCCACGGTTGAAGCAGGTACAGCGAACACATCTTTGGCGATTTGGGACAGAATGGGGTATCTTGGAGCATTCTCCTTCCACCAGGCCAAAATTTCAAACTTTGGGTTCGAAGGGTCTTCTGAAGCTTCCAATAGATACTTGTCCAGCTCATTCTTGATCACCACCACGTCTTTCTCTTGCCGCAAAAGCTTGAACTGAAGCAGAGAAGCTGCATGACTATCCTCTTGAACTTGCTGATGCGTAGACTCAATGCTTGGCATTGTCACGTTCCTTGAAGCCGCTGCAGCAGCTGGATCTTCGTCTGCAATTGAAGGAAAAATTGAGAAATTAGAGTATTTATATTCTAATAACTATACAAAATAATAAATGTGAGAACAGAAAAAACAAATAAAGAGTAACCTGCATAAAAATCAAACAACGAGCTCAAGGCTGTTTTCACTTCATCGATCTTCACTTGCACACATCCTGGGTCTGCTTGCAGCTTTGGGAAGAAAAATTCAAGATACAATAATTTGTATCTTGGATCTAAAACCACAGCAATAAGCAGAATTTTGTTTAGATCTTCAAAATCCAACCACAAAATGTCAAAAACTGCTGCCAATCGGTCCTCCGCGGAAAACTGAAATAGAGCAGTGAAAACGACATAAACCCAACAGATCTTAACCCATTGAATTAAAAAAACCAATCTTTCTACATTCTCGTGATCTTTATTTGGACCAAAAACATTTATATTAGGAAAATCATACCTTGTAACCTATCAGACCCACTCTGTTCAGACGGGAAGATTGAAATCTGCTCAAGGGAACACGCTTTCCATATCCATTCTCAGATACAAACAACAACCACGGGCCTTTCAGACTTATAGCCCTGTTCAAAAATCAATAACAGAATACAAAGTTGATCTGAGTGCACCTACACACCAACTTGATCCATAATCTACAAGACCTCATTAAGAAAGGAGAAGATGTGACACTTGCCTGTGGCCACAAGGACCAAGCTGCTGTCGTGTGAGTCTTTGAGAGATGAGAGAAACTGGGAGCAGCCGAGAGAGGGAGAGAGAAGAGAAGGCAGTCAACGCACAAAGAAAAAATGCAAAAATGAAGGAAGCGGCTGAGAGATGGAGAGAGAAGAGAACGCACAAAGCTAGGGTTAGTACCAAATAATATAAAAAATTATTAAAAATAATTATATAAATATATATTAATAAAATATCGGTTCGGTTCGGTAAATGCAGGCGGTTCGAAGTCATAAACCGAAACCGCACCGCATGTAAGCGGTTCGGTGCGGTTCTCTTAAAAAATGCAGTCGTTTTAAACCGGTTCGGTTACCGAACCGAATTTACCGGTGCGGTTCGGTCGGTAACCGCTTCTCAACCAGTTTCTGCCCAGTCCTAGCCTCTGGTACCCGGAAGGGTAGAATGAGGACTTGAGCCTCTGATACCCGGAAGGGTAAATGAGGACTTGAGGCTCTAATACCCGGAAGGGTAAATGAGGACTTGAGCCTCTAATACCCGGAAGGGTAGATTGAGGACTTGAGCCTCTGGTACCCGGAAGGGTAGAATGAGGACTTGAGCCTCTGATACCCGGAAGGGTAAATGAGGACTTGAGGCTCTAATACCCGGAAGGGTAAATGAGGACTTGAGCCTCTGGTACCCGGAAGGGTAGATTGAGGACTTGAGCCTCTGGTACCCGGAAGGGTAGAATGAGGACTTGAGCCTCTGATACCCGGAAGGGTAGAATGAGGACTTGAGCCTCTGATACCCGGAAGGGTAAATGAGGACTTGAGGCTCTAATACCCGGAAGGGTAGATTGACGACTTGAGCCTCTGGTACCCGGAAGGGTAGAGTGAGGGCTTGAGCCTCTAATACCCGAAAGGGTAGATTGAGGACTTGAGCCTCTGGTACCCGGAAGGGTAGATTGAGGACTTGAGCCTCTGGTACCCGGAAGGGTAGAGTGAGGGCTTGATGCCTCTCGTACCCGATGGGGTAGCATGAGGGCTTGATGCCTCTGATACCCGGAAGGGGTAGAGTGAGGGCTTGATGCCTCTCGTACCCGATGGGGTAGCATGAGGGCTTGATGCCTCTAGTACCCGATAGGGTAGCATGAGGGCTTGATGCCTCTGATACCCGGAAGGGGTAGAGTGAGGGCTTGATGCCTCTAGTACCCGATAGGGTAGAGTGAGGGCTTGATGCCTCTCGTACCCGATGGGGTAGCATGAGGGCTTGATGCCTCTGATACCCGGAAGGGGTAGAGTGAGGGCTTGATGCCTCTAGTACCCGATATGGTAGCATGAGGGCTTGATGCCTCTGATACCCGGAAGGGGTAGAGTGAGGGCTTGATGCCTCTGATACCCGGAAGGGGTAGAGTGAGGGCTTGATGCCTCTAGTACCCGATAGGGTAGAGTGAGGGCTTGATGCCTCTCGTACCCGATGGGGTAGCATGAGGGCTTGATGCCTCTCGTACCCGGAAGGGGTAGAGTGAGGGCTTGATGCCTCTAGTACCCGATATGGTAGCATGAGGGCTTGATGCCTCTGATACCCGGAAGGGGTAGAGTGAGGGCTTGATGCCTCTGATACCCGGAAGGGGTAGAGTGAGGGCTTGATGCCTCTAGTACCCGATAGGGTAGAGTGAGGGCTTGATGCCTCTCGTACCCGATAGGGTAGAGTGAGGGCTTGATGCCTCTCGTACCCGATGGGGTAGCATGAGGGCTTGATGCCTCTCGTACCCGATGGGGTAGCATGAGGGCTTGATGCCTCTGATACCTGG
Organism: Rosa rugosa; assembly: GCF_958449725.1. NCBI lineage: Eukaryota > Viridiplantae > Streptophyta > Magnoliopsida > Rosales > Rosaceae > Rosa > Rosa rugosa. The sequence goes on from NC_084825.1 coordinate 26,082,690, forward strand.
AAGGGTAAATGAGGACTTGTACAGCGTGGCCCGGTGGGGTCACGTGAGGGCTTGAGCCTCCTTAACCCAATGGGGTTGAATGAGGGCCTGTAGGCCTCCTTTACCCGGTGGCGTGGCCCCGGGTAGAATCAGAGATTGAGCCTTGTAACCCTATTGGGGTATCCAGTAGATTTCGCCTCCGGTACCCGGTGGCGTGGCCCCGGGAAGAATGATGGCATTGGCCTTGTAACCCCGTTGGGGTACCTCGCCGATTGGAGAGGATTTGTGTAATGATATGACCTTGACTTACCCCTTGGGGGTACCGCGCTCGGGGCGAGGATTTATGAGATGCATGTTGCATTTATTTTAGTGAGTGTCACATGTGTATATGTAGCAATTTAATTGGATTGCAATTAAATTAAAGCTTGACATTAATACATAGTCGTAATAGATATGATATCGAGACTATCACATATCGTAGGCATGCTTAGATTATAGAAACCATTATTTGAAGCATGCTTAAAAGTGTAAATGAGAACTTATCTGGAACCGTTCATAAGTGGTGAAAATAGTGTAAAGAGACATGAGATTCCACGTAAGCTAGCGAGTACCAATAATCCGTTTGGCTTTGCCCATATAAGAAAGACGTCCCATGGAGGTGATGGTACCTCGACAAAAATAAGCAAGTGAGTAGCGATTTGCTCATATAATTTAATTGACAAATTGACCATAATCCGTCTATATATTTTGGCATGCCAACATTTAGGAGAATATCCGGTGTTACCAGCATGGAGACAATGGCATGAATCAAATAATTCTTTCAATATGTAAAAGAGTAATGTAATTAGTTTTGACAAAATTGCATGCTTTAACATGGGGAGATAAAGGGAACATAGGGTTTTGGCCAACAAAATTGGTTTGCATGATAGCAAGGCACATGTGATCATGCATAATGTCATTAAACGGAGCCAGAGCAGTAGATGCTTGCTAGCGATGTATAGGTAAGTAATGCTTGCTGCCATATGGTCCAAGCAAATAAGTATATTTGCAAATTGTTGTAAATCAAAGTGATCAATGCATGACATGCATGTTTCTATATGTATGTACCACGTGGTGGTGAGTGATCAATTATGTGTAAAAGATTGTGAATACATTGGTGAAAGGAATTGTGCATGAGCAGACAACTTTGACCATGTTATTGATACATGGTACCAATTTAGTAGACAGCAAATCGTATGTATAAGCAACACGTGATGAGTAGTTGAACTATATTGACTTCAACCCTTATAAGAAAAGCCCCAGAAATTATCATATATATATCTTTGTCAGTGTCCCAGCTGAGGGGTGTCCTAGCTGACACGTGATGCATGCTTTGAGCTATATAAAAAAAAAAGAGAGAGAAATAAGAACGCTTATCTCTAGGAGTATTGCCGAGTGGGTGCAGAGAGTAGCTATCTCACTAGCTCAGTGCTCAGGAGAATTTTGTTGTCAGGTGGGTGAAGACCTGGTAGCCCGAGTCGAGCATGATTCTTGAGTTGAAGCAACGGGGTGGGGATCGAATGAGCCAAACTACTCTGTGGATGCAGGAGGTTCTGGGTGTACAGAGTAAACACATGCACCTCTTCTCTTCTTTTGTTTTGGTTGTTTGTTGCCCGGAGTGAAGGAGACCAGCGGGTATCGGTGATGGCAGCGGGAACCGGTGAGAGCAGTGGGTACCGGTGATGGCAGCAGGTACCGTGAGGGCTGTGGGTACCGGAGATGGCAGCAGGTACCGTGAGGGCTGTGGGTACCGGAGATGGCAGCAGGTACCGTGAGAGCTGTGGGTACCGGAGATGGAAGCAGGTACCGGAGAGCTGTGGGTACCGGAGATGGAAGCAGGTACCGGAGAGCTGTGGGTACCGGAGATGGAAGCAGGTACCGTGAGGGCTGTGTTGGGATGCGAGTCACCGAGTTCCCGGGGAAGGGAGACTTGCCTGTTACCGGTGAGGAATCGAGCGAGAGCAGTAGAAGAGGTTGGCTTACCGGTATGCTAGGGCCCGGGATGCTGGCTCCGTCGGATTGACCGCCGGGAGGTGAGGAAGGTAGCGAGGCCCGAAGTCATTCCGGGTGTACCGATCGAGTAGCTTCTCATCTAGAGGCAGTGTGAGGTGGAGGATAGAGCCGGCGGGTGAAGTTTGTGATGAGGCACCGAGAGGATGTCCAGGGAGGCATCCGGGGAAGCCATGCATCAAGAATTTGCTTGGGTGAACTCAGTGCTCCCGGGACGTCGATCATGAATTGGACCGGGATGCTAGATGTAGTAGCTGCTCGGTGCCAGAGGGAGCACCGGGGTGCCCAAATCAATGTTGCTGGTGAAGTTATAGATAGAGGAAAGATCACCGGGATGCTAAGTTGTGAGTAAGTGATAGTGGGCGGTGGTGATCACAGGGAGGTGAGGATGCTGTCGGTGAGGCCTGATCCCAGATCAATTTTTGAAGTGCCGGGCGGGGTTGTGCAATGGTACCCAGAAGCTTTCTTCGGGTAGCAGTCTGCTGTGGTGTGGTGTAGGCGAGATGTGAGGTTCACCGGTATTCGTCATAAGTGGTTCCCGGATGGAGACCCATCTGACCATGATGTGGCTGTAACTTGAGGTGTTGATCGATCCGGGCTGGCGGGTTTTGTCATAACATGATCCAAGAAGCGGGGCTGCTGGGTGTAGATAATTTCAGGGGAGACACGGTGCCCAGAGGTTTGACTCTCCTTGATGACCTATGAACTTGATAGGCTGATTGGTGGTACCCGATTCATGACTCTTGCTCAAGGTTGGAGGTTCATACCCAAACTTAGGGGCCCTCCTTCTAGCGCCAATGTTTCTACTGAAGAATACGGAACGGGGACTAAGTGTGGATCATGATGGGGAGAGAGAGAGAGAAAGGGACACAAGCATGTATAGTGGTTTACCTTGCACTTGGGGCAAGGCTACGTCCACTTAGATATTTTACTATGAGTGAGGTCAAGTGACCTTTGTAGTGATACAAGTATAGGGATCATGGATCCATCCTCTCTAAGAAGGGGAGGACTTCCTTTTATAGCTAAGGGAAGTCCCACTCTATTTACATATCCTCGATGTGGGACAATAATACATATATTGCTTCTCTTGAAGCCTCTTGGAGAGCATGGGAGGGTGGCCTCCCGACTAGATACCGGCCGACCTCCACCATGGCAACGTAGCTCGGGTGTCGGCCTACCGGATGCATGCCATAGGCGGGGCTAGCCATGCCGCGGGGCCCACCTATGAGGTCGTTGATTATGCTTGGCGGTATGTAATATAGGTGGTATGTACAGTATTAGAGAGGAACTGGACGTTGACCCATGATTATATGTGGTTTCCCACCAGGCCACCAACCACAAGCTTCCCACTACTCTGAAGTCGTCCCTCAAAAAGTAGTAAGGGGAGAGACAAGAAGGTACGTTTGCTAATTGGTTTATTTTTTCTTCGTCAAAAAGACAAATGAGTACAAATATTAATTAACTTTTTCAAGTTTTCATTCATTCATATAACAAAAGGCAAAAGGTAAATTATAAGTCATCCATTGATGTGTCCACCCACAAAAGAAAAGAGCAAAAGGCACGAACGCGTTTCTTACACTGTTGACTTGTTTGATCAAGGACGATTGGTTCAGTCTATAAATACCTCATTCCATTTAATCTGGATTTTATCAAATTAAACATAAATCATGGGGTTATCATCTCTATGCTTAATAACTGTGTCCATCTATATCCTTTCAACAATTGTGTTGTTCCATCTTGTGGTGGCCAACTCTTTGCAGTCATATAATACTCCTACTTGCCATGATGACGAGATCTATGCCTTGCTGCAATTCAAGCAAAGTTTTGTCATTAGAAAGTCTGCTTCGGTGGACAAGGGTGCTTATCCAAAGATTTCTTCATGGAAATCAAACAGCAGTTGTTGCTCATGGGATGGCGTAGAGTGTGATGAGAAGACTGGTCACGTGATTGGGCTTGATCTTAGTAGCAGTTGTCTCTATGGGTCTTTCAGCTCCAACAACACCTTATTCAGTCTTGTTCATCTTCAGCATCTGAACCTCGCTGATAATCACTTCATAGGATCTCAAATTCCTACTAGCATTGGGAAGTTCCCAAGGCTCAGGTATCTCAACCTCTCTTACTCTGTCTTTTCTGGTCATGTCCCATCGATCTATCTCGCAATGATGATATGTTTTCTAATGAAGACTTGTTGAGAAGCCTAGCTCAAAATTTAACTGGCCTACAAACACTTGATCTTTCTTCCATTAATATATCATCCACAATACCCGACACCCTGACAAATTTGTCTCGTTTGACATCCCTCACCCTTGCTGATTGCGGCCTCTTTGGCAAATTATCAGGAAGAATCTTTAAATTAAAGAATTTGAAGGTTCTTGATGTGAGCAACAACCCTGCTCTCACGGGGTATTTTCCTGATGACTATAGTGGAAGTAGCCCTAATCTCATGTCACTCAAACTCTCAGCCACTAATTTTTTCATAAACCTGCCTTCTTTGATAGAAAGGTTTCATTCATTGAAAGAATTAGCTGTGAGTTCATGCAATATTTCGGAAGGCCCAGTACCATTTTCACTTGGTAATCTTAGGGATCTCATCTATTTGGACCTTTCACATAATAAGTTTAATGGTCAAGTACCATTTTCACTTGGTAATCTTAGGGATCTCATCTATTTAGACCTTTCATATAATAAGTTTAATGGTCAAGTACCATTTTCACTTGGTAATCTTAGGGATCTCATCTATTTGGACCTTTCATATAATAAGTTTAATGGTGAAATCCCTACAATGTTGGGAAACCCTACCCAACTTACATATCTATCGCTTTCTCATAATTATTTTCATGGTTCGAATTTTGGAGCAGAGACTACCGGGATATGCATCGTGCCGCCGAGACGAGTCGACCAGACCGATCCGGCTTGACAAGGCCGGTTGGGGTTTGCAGCTCCGCCTCTTGGGTTGCTGCTGCGGCTGCTTCTTCTTTGGAAGCAGAAGGAGAGAGAGAGAGAGAGAACGAGGAAAGAGAGCTGGAAGAAGAAGGGGTGAAAAGAAAAGAAAAAATAAAGAGAAAAATAAATAAATAATAAAAAAAGAGTAAGTGAGGGTATAATCGTCATTTTAGTGTGAAATGAATGCCACGTCAGCAAGATAACCGAGGTTTTTGACGGCAGGGACGAATTGAGCGGAAATTGAGAGTTCAGGGACTTTTTAGGTGAAATTCGAAGGTCAGGGACTGAAACGACGAAACCCTATAAGTATAGGGAGTAACCAGTATTTAACTCAATTTTTTTTTTTGGAGCCAATTATATCATGTCATAAGGTGACCAAAATATTAAAAAGTCATCATATTTCTAATTTTCATAAATTACAAAACTGACAATGTGTGTGAAAAGCTATTGTTATTCTTCAAAAATACAACTTATATATATATATATATATATATATATATATATATATATATATATATATATATATATCGTCTTTTTGTAAACCGATATTTACTATTTGTCGGTATATTCTGCTGCTGGCAATGTCGTGAAATAATTTGATTTTTACTCATCCACCAGCTATTATCTTTTTTCTAAAAATAGTTTTTGAAGGAGATGAATAAGAATAAAAATTCGGGCCAGCATATAAGGGGCCAATGTTGAACTCTCAGCTGGTTTCCCACCAGGCCACGCTCCCACTACTTTGAAGTCGTCCCTCAAAAAGTATTAAGGGGAAAGTCAAGAAACTACAAGGATCTATCCAATGAGAGAAGGTACGTTTGCTAATTGGTTTACTTTTTCTTCGTCAAAAAGACAAATGAGTACCAATATTAATTGAACCTTTTTCAAGTTTTCATTCATTCATATAACAAAAGGCAAAAGGTAAATTATAAGTCATCCATTGATGTGTCCACCCACAAAAGAAAAGAGCAAAAGGCACAAACGCGTTTCTTACACTGTTGACTTGTTTGATCAAGGACGATTGGTTCAGTCTATAAATACCTCATTCCATTTAATCTGGATTCTATCAAATTAAACATAAATCATGGGGTTTGTTTGGCTCCAGTTTTGCTGCAGCTGGTCAACAGTCTCTTTTCTGCGCGGGCGTGCCAGCACCGTTCGGGTGCGGTCGTCGGGGGTGTCCCTTGACCTGACTTCTATCAAGCGATTGTAGACGAGGAGAGCACCAACCTCGTCGCGGGATTCTTTGTGCCTTGTGGTAAGGACTTTGCTGTAGTTTCTTCTTGTTCACACAATCGATACTCAATATTGTAGATTGAGCAGAGCGACATCACCGAGAAGTGTTGAGATCTTGCTAAAGCGTGACTTTAGCTTGGCTGGGTTGCTAGGGCGTTACCCTTGCTTGGCTGGTTCTGTAACCGTTGTGGTCGCGGCACTACCGTCGGCTCCCGAGGAGACTAGGACCGAAGCACGTTGACAGAGGGTTTGGTGGCACTGAAAGTCGGCTTCCGAGAAGACTAGGACTAGGAGTGTGATCACCGATAAGAGAAAGAGAAGGAGAGGAGTTGCTCTTAGAGAGGTTTGCTCTAGAGAGAACTTAGATCATCTTAGAGATGTTTTGATGTATGAATTGGTCTTTGAATTGGTCTGTGGTCGTGGTACTACAATCGGCTCCCGAGGAGACTAGGACCGAAGTACGTTGACAGAGGGTTTGGTGGCACTGATAGTCGGCTCCTGAGGAGACTAGGACTTAGAGTGTGATCACCTATAAGAGAAAGAGAAGGAAAGGAGTTGCTCTTAGAGAAGTTGCTCTAGAGAGAACTTAGATCATCTTAGAGATGTTTGTAGAGTGAATTGGTGAATTGTTCTATGTTGTAGCCTCTATTTATAGGCTACCAAGCAACACTATTTGGCCTTAAAAACAAATCATAATGGGTTAGGTTTGAGCACTTAAACACTTAATGGAATGTTAGGTTTGAGCACTTAAACACTTAATGGAATGTTAGGTTTGAGTCATTTTCTGCTCCCTTATCCTTCAATTTTTATCTCCATCAAGCACTCAGATTCAACCTTCGATTTCTTCATATGAAATGATCCACCATGAATGTAGATTATTGTGGTAAAATTTCAGAATTTATTTCCATGTGGTTGGGCCGGAAATGCTGCTGGACCTCTTACAGGTCCAGTTTTCCAGTTTTGCTTCTGCAGAAAATTGGACTGATTATTTGAAGGCCTTCCACTCAAAGCTAGCTCTGGCACTCTTCATAAGAAATGATTCTTGGGCTGTCTAGAATGGATCTGCAGAGTTTCAGCTCATTTTGAGTTCATTTGGTCAGTCTGCCACCCCTCCTTCCTTGTTTAGCTCGGTTTCTCCTAACCGAAGTAGGAAAATGTGCTATAGTTGACTTTTCATGCTTCCATAGTAGGCTTTATTTAGCCTCTAAATATATATTTCGAACTTGTCGACAATATATATCTTGAGTCACTGACTTTGGCTCAATTTCTCCAAGACACGCCTTGTCAGACCAAAATGCTCATTTTGGGTCCAAACATTGGCCCCCAGACCTCGAAGTCAAAGATCTTCGTCTTGACTGAAGAGGTCTTGAATCAGCACTACTCTTATAATGTTGTTGCTCCAAAGCCACTTGTATTGGCTTGATTGAAATTACTGCTGATACCATACTAGACATATTAAATGCCTCTTGTATATGTGCCCAGGCCAAAACCAATGGCCTCTTAAGTATATTAGCAAGTTCCAGCCACTATTAGGCAAGAACACAATTTTTTGCATCCTCCGCGACGCACAAATTTGAAATTCTTTTTGTATTTTTTTTTTGATAAGTAGCTGAATTCAATAAGACAATGTGAATCAAGGTTTAGACATGCGACCCAAGTATAGTCACCTAGACACAACTTTTCTTTCAAATCCTTTGGGCAACCTTACTGAAATGGCCAGGTGGGGGAGGGCGAACAAGAGAGGCAGAATCCATTCTGGCATGAGCTACTCCCACATAGTGGTTTAGGCCCATTTGCACGCACTTCTGGATTCAAGAACCTGTCATGAACGTTGTCCCTTTTCTAGACACCATTTCACATAGGCTATACTTACTAAGATGAGAAAGGTCATAAGTGTGAAGACAGTTCAACAAGTGTTAATAAAAGCCTCCCTTAACCTTAAGGGACCTGAACTAGGCACCAATAAGGAGTTTAGGCCAATATTAACAAAAGAGACTTCACCTATTCCGTTATGATTCACAAATGACGAAAATAAAAGTGAAAACTGAAAATTGACAGGAAATTTAAAACAAAGAAAGAAGTTAGCAGCACTATGTTTAGCTAACCTCCAGAAGGCCACGGGGGAGGCCATCTATGCTTCACTCCAAGCTCAGATGTGTCAAAATTTATAGCATGAAAACCCCTCTTGTGAGAGCTTGTAGGAAAAGAACAAAGATACTTCGCGTCGAAGAATTGGAAGAAATTTGGCTCACAGGAGGAGTAGTCTTGCCCCCCAAATATCTTTGTTGGTTGGCGAATGATGATCTTCAATTGCAACTTTGGCGATGAAGATGTCCCAAGATCGGCTTTGTCGCCAACGATTGCCAACTTCTTTTGATCAAAGGGATGATCATGGGTCATATCTTGCCCCCCATGCATCTGATCAGTAGCCACGTATTTGGCTTGATCAGTGGAGAAATTAGATATTTGTTCAGAGACAATTGTATTGTCAGAAGAACAATCTTGTTGATGACCTTTTCCATGCACAGCCTCTGTGTAAGGCTGTGACTCACCAGTGAGACCCTTAGGTTGATTGCCACCTATAGGCAAGTTAGTCTCAGAAACGACCTCTTCGTGAGCAGGTTTTTGACGTTCGAATTCGCCTTGATGCGAATTAGCCAAGGTAGAACCTTCCTCGCGTAAGGTCGTGAACTCAGATGTGATGTTCGCGGCATGTTGAGTGGTCTGTTTGTCGCTGCTCAAGAAAGGCTTACGGAATTGTTCTCTAACTTCTCGAGCGTTCTGCTCAATTTGTTGGTCCCAATCGCGAAACCTCTGCTTTGTTTTTGCGATCAAACTGGCCATGTCCCTGGCTCGCTTTTCTTTATGCCTCTCGACGTTGGCCACGATGATCGCCAGCTGTTCCTCAACGCTTGCCCCCTCTGGGATGGGAATAGGCATAAACTCATCATTAATGGCACTATCGCCAGTGGTGGCAACATTGACCATCTATTCACTTTAGGAATTTCTTTTGGTAAAGATTTTCCCCTGGCAGCTCAATGATGGCGAACAAATGCAAAAAGACTCTAGCGTAGTCCCACTGGGCGTGCCAAAATGTTTGTTTTGAAGGCCAGTGGTTGAATGTGCTTCAAAAGAAAAACTTCTAATGTGGTCCCACTGGGCGTGCCAAAATGTTTGGCTCCAGTTTTGCTGCAGCTGGTCAACAGTCTCTTTTCTGCGCGGGCGTGCCAGCACCGTTCGGGTGCGGTCGTCGGGAGTGTCCCTTGACCTGACTTCTATCAAGCGATTGTAGACGAGGAGAGCACCAACCTCATCGCGGGATTCTTTGTGCCTTGTGGTAAGGACTTTGCTGTAGTTTCTTCTTGTTCACACAATCGATACTCAATATTGTAGATTGAGCAGAGCGACATCACCGAGAAGTGTTGAGATCTTGCTAAAGCGTGACTTTAGCTTGGCTGGGTTGCTAGGGCGTTACCCTTGCTTGGCTGGTTCTGTAACCGTTGTGGTCGCGGCACTACCGTCGGCTCCCGAGGAGACTAGGACCGAAGCACGTTGACAGAGGGTTTGGTGGCACTGAAAGTCGGCTTCCGAGAAGACTAGGACTAGGAGTGTGATCACCGATAAGAGAAAGAGAAGGAGAGGAGTTGCTCTTAGAGAGGTTTGCTCTAGAGAGAACTTAGATCATCTTAGAGATGTTTTGATGTATGAATTGGTCTTTGAATTGGTCTGTGGTAGTGGTACTACAATCGGCTCCCGAGGAGACTAGGACCGAAGTACGTTGACAGAGGGTTTGGTGGCACTGATAGTCGGCTCCTGAGGAGACTAGGACTTAGAGTGTGATCACCTATAAGAGAAAGAGAAGGAAAGGAGTTGCTCTTAGAGAAGTTGCTCTAGAGAGAACTTAGATCATCTTAGAGATGTTTGTAGAGTGAATTGGTGAATTGTTCTATGTTGTAGCCTCTATTTATAGGCTACCAAGCAACACTATTTGGCCTTAAAAACAAATCATAATGGGTTAGGTTTGAGCACTTAAACACTTAATGGAATGTTAGGTTTGAGCACTTAAACACTTAATGGAATGTTAGGTTTGAGTCATTTTCTGCTCCCTTATCCTTCAATTTTTATCTCCATCAAGCACTCAGATTCAACCTTCGATTTCTTCATATGAAATGATCCACCATGAATGTAGATTATTGTGGTAAAATTTCAGAATTTATTTCCATGTGGTTGGGCCGGAAATGCTGCTGGACCTCTTACAGGTCCAGTTTTCCAGTTTTGCTTCTGCAGAAAATTGGACTGATTATTTGAAGGCCTTCCACTCAAAGCTAGCTCTGGCACTCTTCATAAGAAATGATTCTTGGGCTGTCTAGAATGGATCTGCAGAGTTTCAGCTCATTTCGAGTTCATTTGGTCAGTCTGCCACCCCTCCTTCCTTGTTTAGCTCGGTTTCTCCTAACCGAAGTAGGAAAATGTGCTATAGTTGACTTTTCATGCTTCCATAGTAGGCTTTATTTAGCCTCTAAATATATATTTCGAACTTGTCGACAATATATATCTTGAGTCACTGACTTTGGCTCAATTTCTCCAAGACACGCCTTGTCAGACCAAAATGCTCATTTTGGGTCCAAACATTGGCCCCCAGACCTCGAAGTCAAAGATCTTCGTCTTGACTGAAGAGGTCTTGAATCAGCACTACTCTTATAATGTTGTTGCTCCAAAGCCACTTGTATTGGCTTGATTGAAATTACTGCTGATACCATACTAGACATATTAAATGCCTCTTGTATATGTGCCCAGGCCAAAACCAATGGCCTCTTAAGTATATTAGCAAGTTCCAGCCACTATTAGGCAAGAACACAATTTTTTGCATCCTCCGCGACGCACAAATTTGAAATTCTTTTTGTATTTTTTTTTTGATAAGTAGCTGAATTCAATAAGACAATGTGAATCAAGGTTTAGACATGCGACCCAAGTATAGTCACCTAGACACAAATTTTCTTTCAAATCCTTTGGGCAACCTTACTGAAATGGCCAGGTGGGGGAGGGCGAACAAGAGAGGCAGAATCCATTCTGGCATGAGCTACTCCCACATAGTGGTTTAGGCCCATTTGCACGCACTTCTGGATTCAAGAACCTGTCATGAACGTTGTCCCTTTTCTAGACACCATTTCACATAGGCTATACTTACTAAGATGAGAAAGGTCATAAGTGTGAAGACAGTTCAACAAGTGTTAATAAAAGCCTCCCTTAACCTTAAGGGACCTGAACTAGGCACCAATAAGGAGTTTAGGCCAATATTAACAAAAGAGACTTCACCTATTCCGTTATGATTCACAAATGACGAAAATAAAAGTGAAAACTGAAAATTGACAGGAAATTTAAAACAAAGAAAGAAGTTAGCAGCACTATGTTTAGCTAACCTCCAGAAGGCCACGGGGGAGGCCATCTATGCTTCACTCCAAGCTCAGATGTGTCAAAATTTATAGCATGAAAACCCCTCTTGTGAGAGCTTGTAGGAAAAGAACAAAGATACTTCGCGTCGAAGAATTGGAAGAAATTTGGCTCACAGGAGGAGTAGTCTTGCCCCCCAAATATCTTTGTTGGTTGGCGAATGATGATCTTCAATTGCAACTTTGGCGATGAAGATGTCCCAAGATCGGCTTTGTCGCCAACGATTGCCAACTTCTTTTGATCAAAGGGATGATCATGGGTCATATCTTGCCCCCCATGCATCTGATCAGTAGCCACGTATTTGGCTTGATCAGTGGAGAAATTAGATATTTGTTCAGAGACAATTGTATTGTCAGAAGAACAATCTTGTTGATGACCTTTTCCATGCACAGCCTCTGTGTAAGGCTGTGACTCACCAGTGAGACCCTTAGGTTGATTGCCACCTATAGGCAAGTTAGTCTCAGAAACGACCTCTTCGTGAGCAGGTTTTTGACGTTCGAATTCGCCTTGATGCGAATTAGCCAAGGTAGAACCTTCCTCGCGTAAGGTCGTGAACTCAGATGTGATGTTCGCGGCATGTTGAGTGGTCTGTTTGTCGCTGCTCAAGAAAGGCTTACGGAATTGTTCTCTAACTTCTCGAGCGTTCTGCTCAATTTGTTGGTCCCAATCGCGAAACCTCTGCTTTGTTTTTGCGATCAAACTGGCCATGTCCCTGGCTCGCTTTTCTTTATGCCTCTCGACGTTGGCCACGATGATCGCCAGCTGTTCCTCAACGCTTGCCCCCTCTGGGATGGGAATAGGCATAAACTCATCATTAATGGCACTATCGCCAGTGGTGGCAACATTGACCATCTATTCACTTTAGGAATTTCTTTTGGTAAAGATTTTCCCCTGGCAGCTCAATGATGGCGAACAAATGCAAAAAGACTCTAGCGTAGTCCCACTGGGCGTGCCAAAATGTTTGTTTTGAAGGCCAGTGGTTGAATGTGCTTCAAAAGAAAAACTTCTAATGTGGTCCCACTGGGCGTGCCAAAATGTTTGGCTCCAGTTTTGCTGCAGCTGGTCAACAGTCTCTTTTCTGCGCGGGCGTGCCAGCACCGTTCGGGTGCGGTCGTCGGGAGTGTCCCTTGACCTGACTTCTATCAAGCGATTGTAGACGAGGAGAGCACCAACCTCGTCGCGGGATTCTTTGTGCCTTGTGGTAAGGACTTTGCTGTAGTTTCTTCTTGTTCACACAATCGATACTCAATATTGTAGATTGAGCAGAGCGACATCACCGAGAAGTGTTGAGATCTTGCTAAAGCGTGACTTTAGCTTGGCTGGGTTGCTAGGGCGTTACCCTTGCTTGGCTGGTTCTGTAACCGTTGTGGTCGCGGCACTACCGTCGGCTCCCGAGGAGACTAGGACCGAAGCACGTTGACAGAGGGTTTGGTGGCACTGAAAGTCGGCTTCCGAGAAGACTAGGACTAGGAGTGTGATCACCGATAAGAGAAAGAGAAGGAGAGGAGTTGCTCTTAGAGAGGTTTGCTCTAGAGAGAACTTAGATCATCTTAGAGATGTTTTGATGTATGAATTGGTCTTTGAATTGGTCTGTGGTAGTGGTACTACAATCGGCTCCCGAGGAGACTAGGACCGAAGTACGTTGACAGAGGGTTTGGTGGCACTGATAGTCGGCTCCTGAGGAGACTAGGACTTAGAGTGTGATCACCTATAAGAGAAAGAGAAGGAAAGGAGTTGCTCTTAGAGAAGTTGCTCTAGAGAGAACTTAGATCATCTTAGAGATGTTTGTAGAGTGAATTGGTGAATTGTTCTATGTTGTAGCCTCTATTTATAGGCTACCAAGCAACACTATTTGGCCTTAAAAACAAATCATAATGGGTTAGGTTTGAGCACTTAAACACTTAATGGAATGTTAGGTTTGAGCACTTAAACACTTAATGGAATGTTAGGTTTGAGTCATTTTCTGCTCCCTTATCCTTCAATTTTTATCTCCATCAAGCACTCAGATTCAACCTTCGATTTCTTCATATGAAATGATCCACCATGAATGTAGATTATTGTGGTAAAATTTCAGAATTTATTTCCATGTGGTTGGGCCGGAAATGCTGCTGGACCTCTTACAGGTCCAGTTTTCCAGTTTTGCTTCTGCAGAAAATTGGACTGATTATTTGAAGGCCTTCCACTCAAAGCTAGCTCTGGCACTCTTCATAAGAAATGATTCTTGGGCTGTCTAGAATGGATCTGCAGAGTTTCAGCTCATTTCGAGTTCATTTGGTCAGTCTGCCACCCCTCCTTCCTTGTTTAGCTCGGTTTCTCCTAACCGAAGTAGGAAAATGTGCTATAGTTGACTTTTCATGCTTCCATAGTAGGCTTTATTTAGCCTCTAAATATATATTTCGAACTTGTCGACAATATATATCTTGAGTCACTGACTTTGGCTCAATTTCTCCAAGACACGCCTTGTCAGACCAAAATGCTCATTTTGGGTCCAAACATTGGCCCCCAGACCTCGAAGTCAAAGATCTTCGTCTTGACTGAAGAGGTCTTGAATCAGCACTACTCTTATAATGTTGTTGCTCCAAAGCCACTTGTATTGGCTTGATTGAAATTACTGCTGATACCATACTAGACATATTAAATGCCTCTTGTATATGTGCCCAGGCCAAAACCAATGGCCTCTTAAGTATATTAGCAAGTTCCAGCCACTATTAGGCAAGAACACAATTTTTTGCATCCTCCGCGACGCACAAATTTGAAATTCTTTTTGTATTTTTTTTTTGATAAGTAGCTGAATTCAATAAGACAATGTGAATCAAGGTTTAGACATGCGACCCAAGTATAGTCACCTAGACACAAATTTTCTTTCAAATCCTTTGGGCAACCTTACTGAAATGGCCAGGTGGGGGAGGGCGAACAAGAGAGGCAGAATCCATTCTGGCATGAGCTACTCCCACATAGTGGTTTAGGCCCATTTGCACGCACTTCTGGATTCAAGAACCTGTCATGAACGTTGTCCCTTTTCTAGACACCATTTCACATAGGCTATACTTACTAAGATGAGAAAGGTCATAAGTGTGAAGACAGTTCAACAAGTGTTAATAAAAGCCTCCCTTAACCTTAAGGGACCTGAACTAGGCACCAATAAGGAGTTTAGGCCAATATTAACAAAAGAGACTTCACCTATTCCGTTATGATTCACAAATGACGAAAATAAAAGTGAAAACTGAAAATTGACAGGAAATTTAAAACAAAGAAAGAAGTTAGCAGCACTATGTTTAGCTAACCTCCAGAAGGCCACGGGGGAGGCCATCTATGCTTCACTCCAAGCTCAGATGTGTCAAAATTTATAGCATGAAAACCCCTCTTGTGAGAGCTTGTAGGAAAAGAACAAAGATACTTCGCGTCGAAGAATTGGAAGAAATTTGGCTCACAGGAGGAGTAGTCTTGCCCCCCAAATATCTTTGTTGGTTGGCGAATGATGATCTTCAATTGCAACTTTGGCGATGAAGATGTCCCAAGATCGGCTTTGTCGCCAACGATTGCCAACTTCTTTTGATCAAAGGGATGATCATGGGTCATATCTTGCCCCCCATGCATCTGATCAGTAGCCACGTATTTGGCTTGATCAGTGGAGAAATTAGATATTTGTTCAGAGACAATTGTATTGTCAGAAGAACAATCTTGTTGATGACCTTTTCCATGCACAGCCTCTGTGTAAGGCTGTGACTCACCAGTGAGACCCTTAGGTTGATTGCCACCTATAGGCAAGTTAGTCTCAGAAACGACCTCTTCGTGAGCAGGTTTTTGACGTTCGAATTCGCCTTGATGCGAATTAGCCAAGGTAGAACCTTCCTCGCGTAAGGTCGTGAACTCAGATGTGATGTTCGCGGCATGTTGAGTGGTCTGTTTGTCGCTGCTCAAGAAAGGCTTACGGAATTGTTCTCTAACTTCTCGAGCGTTCTGCTCAATTTGTTGGTCCCAATCGCGAAACCTCTGCTTTGTTTTTGCGATCAAACTGGCCATGTCCCTGGCTCGCTTTTCTTTATGCCTCTCGACGTTGGCCACGATGATCGCCAGCTGTTCCTCAACGCTTGCCCCCTCTGGGATGGGAATAGGCATAAACTCATCATTAATGGCACTATCGCCAGTGGTGGCAACATTGACCATCTATTCACTTTAGGAATTTCTTTTGGTAAAGATTTTCCCCTGGCAGCTCAATGATGGCGAACAAATGCAAAAAGACTCTAGCGTAGTCCCACTGGGCGTGCCAAAATGTTTGTTTTGAAGGCCAGTGGTTGAATGTGCTTCAAAAGAAAAACTTCTAATGTGGTCCCACTGGGCGTGCCAAAATGTTTGGCTCCAGTTTTGCTGCAGCTGGTCAACAGTCTCTTTTCTGCGCGGGCGTGCCAGCACCGTTCGGGTGCGGTCGTCGGGAGTGTCCCTTGACCTGACTTCTATCAAGCGATTGTAGACGAGGAGAGCACCAACCTCGTCGCGGGATTCTTTGTGCCTTGTGGTAAGGACTTTGCTGTAGTTTCTTCTTGTTCACACAATCGATACTCAATATTGTAGATTGAGCAGAGCGACATCACCGAGAAGTGTTGAGATCTTGCTAAAGCGTGACTTTAGCTTGGCTGGGTTGCTAGGGCGTTACCCTTGCTTGGCTGGTTCTGTAACCGTTGTGGTCGCGGCACTACCGTCGGCTCCCGAGGAGACTAGGACCGAAGCACGTTGACAGAGGGTTTGGTGGCACTGAAAGTCGGCTTCCGAGAAGACTAGGACTAGGAGTGTGATCACCGATAAGAGAAAGAGAAGGAGAGGAGTTGCTCTTAGAGAGGTTTGCTCTAGAGAGAACTTAGATCATCTTAGAGATGTTTTGATGTATGAATTGGTCTTTGAATTGGTCTGTGGTCGTGGTACTACAATCGGCTCCCGAGGAGACTAGGACCGAAGTACGTTGACAGAGGGTTTGGTGGCACTGATAGTCGGCTCCTGAGGAGACTAGGACTTAGAGTGTGATCACCTATAAGAGAAAGAGAAGGAAAGGAGTTGCTCTTAGAGAAGTTGCTCTAGAGAGAACTTAGATCATCTTAGAGATGTTTGTAGAGTGAATTGGTGAATTGTTCTATGTTGTAGCCTCTATTTATAGGCTACCAAGCAACACTATTTGGCCTTAAAAACAAATCATAATGGGTTAGGTTTGAGCACTTAAACACTTAATGGAATGTTAGGTTTGAGCACTTAAACACTTAATGGAATGTTAGGTTTGAGTCATTTTCTGCTCCCTTATCCTTCAATTTTTATCTCCATCAAGCACTCAGATTCAACCTTCGATTTCTTCATATGAAATGATCCACCATGAATGTAGATTATTGTGGTAAAATTTCAGAATTTATTTCCATGTGGTTGGGCCGGAAATGCTGCTGGACCTCTTACAGGTCCAGTTTTCCAGTTTTGCTTCTGCAGAAAATTGGACTGATTATTTGAAGGCCTTCCACTCAAAGCTAGCTCTGGCACTCTTCATAAGAAATGATTCTTGGGCTGTCTAGAATGGATCTGCAGAGTTTCAGCTCATTTCGAGTTCATTTGGTCAGTCTGCCACCCCTCCTTCCTTGTTTAGCTCGGTTTCTCCTAACCGAAGTAGGAAAATGTGCTATAGTTGACTTTTCATGCTTCCATAGTAGGCTTTATTTAGCCTCTAAATATATATTTCGAACTTGTCGACAATATATATCTTGAGTCACTGACTTTGGCTCAATTTCTCCAAGACACGCCTTGTCAGACCAAAATGCTCATTTTGGGTCCAAACATTGGCCCCCAGACCTCGAAGTCAAAGATCTTCGTCTTGACTGAAGAGGTCTTGAATCAGCACTACTCTTATAATGTTGTTGCTCCAAAGCCACTTGTATTGGCTTGATTGAAATTACTGCTGATACCATACTAGACATATTAAATGCCTCTTGTATATGTGCCCAGGCCAAAACCAATGGCCTCTTAAGTATATTAGCAAGTTCCAGCCACTATTAGGCAAGAACACAATTTTTTGCATCCTCCGCGACGCACAAATTTGAAATTCTTTTTGTATTTTTTTTTTGATAAGTAGCTGAATTCAATAAGACAATGTGAATCAAGGTTTAGACATGCGACCCAAGTATAGTCACCTAGACACAAATTTTCTTTCAAATCCTTTGGGCAACCTTACTGAAATGGCCAGGTGGGGGAGGGCGAACAAGAGAGGCAGAATCCATTCTGGCATGAGCTACTCCCACATAGTGGTTTAGGCCCATTTGCACGCACTTCTGGATTCAAGAACCTGTCATGAACGTTGTCCCTTTTCTAGACACCATTTCACATAGGCTATACTTACTAAGATGAGAAAGGTCATAAGTGTGAAGACAGTTCAACAAGTGTTAATAAAAGCCTCCCTTAACCTTAAGGGACCTGAACTAGGCACCAATAAGGAGTTTAGGCCAATATTAACAAAAGAGACTTCACCTATTCCGTTATGATTCACAAATGACGAAAATAAAAGTGAAAACTGAAAATTGACAGGAAATTTAAAACAAAGAAAGAAGTTAGCAGCACTATGTTTAGCTAACCTCCAGAAGGCCACGGGGGAGGCCATCTATGCTTCACTCCAAGCTCAGATGTGTCAAAATTTATAGCATGAAAACCCCTCTTGTGAGAGCTTGTAGGAAAAGAACAAAGATACTTCGCGTCGAAGAATTGGAAGAAATTTGGCTCACAGGAGGAGTAGTCTTGCCCCCCAAATATCTTTGTTGGTTGGCGAATGATGATCTTCAATTGCAACTTTGGCGATGAAGATGTCCCAAGATCGGCTTTGTCGCCAACGATTGCCAACTTCTTTTGATCAAAGGGATGATCATGGGTCATATCTTGCCCCCCATGCATCTGATCAGTAGCCACGTATTTGGCTTGATCAGTGGAGAAATTAGATATTTGTTCAGAGACAATTGTATTGTCAGAAGAACAATCTTGTTGATGACCTTTTCCATGCACAGCCTCTGTGTAAGGCTGTGACTCACCAGTGAGACCCTTAGGTTGATTGCCACCTATAGGCAAGTTAGTCTCAGAAACGACCTCTTCGTGAGCAGGTTTTTGACGTTCGAATTCGCCTTGATGCGAATTAGCCAAGGTAGAACCTTCCTCGCGTAAGGTCGTGAACTCAGATGTGATGTTCGCGGCATGTTGAGTGGTCTGTTTGTCGCTGCTCAAGAAAGGCTTACGGAATTGTTCTCTAACTTCTCGAGCGTTCTGCTCAATTTGTTGGTCCCAATCGCGAAACCTCTGCTTTGTTTTTGCGATCAAACTGGCCATGTCCCTGGCTCGCTTTTCTTTATGCCTCTCGACGTTGGCCACGATGATCGCCAGCTGTTCCTCAACGCTTGCCCCCTCTGGGATGGGAATAGGCATAAACTCATCATTAATGGCACTATCGCCAGTGGTGGCAACATTGACCATCTATTCACTTTAGGAATTTCTTTTGGTAAAGATTTTCCCCTGGCAGCTCAATGATGGCGAACAAATGCAAAAAGACTCTAGCGTAGTCCCACTGGGCGTGCCAAAATGTTTGTTTTGAAGGCCAGTGGTTGAATGTGCTTCAAAAGAAAAACTTCTAATGTGGTCCCACTGGGCGTGCCAAAATGTTTGGCTCCAGTTTTGCTGCAGCTGGTCAACAGTCTCTTTTCTGCGCGGGCGTGCCAGCACCGTTCGGGTGCGGTCGTCGGGAGTGTCCCTTGACCTGACTTCTATCAAGCGATTGTAGACGAGGAGAGCACCAACCTCATCGCGGGATTCTTTGTGCCTTGTGGTAAGGACTTTGCTGTAGTTTCTTCTTGTTCACACAATCGATACTCAATATTGTAGATTGAGCAGAGCGACATCACCGAGAAGTGTTGAGATCTTGCTAAAGCGTGACTTTAGCTTGGCTGGGTTGCTAGGGCGTTACCCTTGCTTGGCTGGTTCTGTAACCGTTGTGGTCGCGGCACTACCGTCGGCTCCCGAGGAGACTAGGACCGAAGCACGTTGACAGAGGGTTTGGTGGCACTGAAAGTCGGCTTCCGAGAAGACTAGGACTAGGAGTGTGATCACCGATAAGAGAAAGAGAAGGAGAGGAGTTGCTCTTAGAGAGGTTTGCTCTAGAGAGAACTTAGATCATCTTAGAGATGTTTTGATGTATGAATTGGTCTTTGAATTGGTCTGTGGTCGTGGTACTACAATCGGCTCCCGAGGAGACTAGGACCGAAGTACGTTGACAGAGGGTTTGGTGGCACTGATAGTCGGCTCCTGAGGAGACTAGGACTTAGAGTGTGATCACCTATAAGAGAAAGAGAAGGAAAGGAGTTGCTCTTAGAGAAGTTGCTCTAGAGAGAACTTAGATCATCTTAGAGATGTTTGTAGAGTGAATTGGTGAATTGTTCTATGTTGTAGCCTCTATTTATAGGCTACCAAGCAACACTATTTGGCCTTAAAAACAAATCATAATGGGTTAGGTTTGAGCACTTAAACACTTAATGGAATGTTAGGTTTGAGCACTTAAACACTTAATGGAATGTTAGGTTTGAGTCATTTTCTGCTCCCTTATCCTTCAATTTTTATCTCCATCAAGCACTCAGATTCAACCTTCGATTTCTTCATATGAAATGATCCACCATGAATGTAGATTATTGTGGTAAAATTTCAGAATTTATTTCCATGTGGTTGGGCCGGAAATGCTGCTGGACCTCTTACAGGTCCAGTTTTCCAGTTTTGCTTCTGCAGAAAATTGGACTGATTATTTGAAGGTCTTCCACTCAAAGCTAGCTCTGGCACTCTTCATAAGAAATGATTCTTGGGCTGTCTAGAATGGATCTGCAGAGTTTCAGCTCATTTCGAGTTCATTTGGTCAGTCTGCCACCCCTCCTTCCTTGTTTAGCTCGGTTTCTCCTAACCGAAGTAGGAAAATGTGCTATAGTTGACTTTTCATGCTTCCATAGTAGGCTTTATTTAGCCTCTAAATATATATTTCGAACTTGTCGACAATATATATCTTGAGCCACTGACTTTGGCTCAATTTCTCCAAGACACGCCTTGTCAGACCAAAATGCTCATTTTGGGTCCAAACAGGGTTATCATCTCTATGCTTAATAACTGTGTCCATCTATATCCTTTCAACAATTTTGTTGTTCCATCTTGTGGTGGCCAACTCTTTGCAGTCATATAATACTCCTACTTGCCGTGATGACGAGATCTATGCCTTGCTGCAATTCAAGCAAAGCTTTATCATTGACATGTCTGCTTCGGTGGACAAGGGTGCTTATCCAAAGATTTCTTCATGGAAATCAAACAGCAGTTGTTGCTCATGGGATGGCATAGAGTGTGATGAGAAGACGGGTCACGTGATTGGGCTTAATCTTAATAGCAGTTGTCTCTATGGCTCTTTCAGCTCCAACAACACCTTATTCAGTCTTGTTCATCTTCAGCGTCTGAACCTCGCAGATAATGATTTCAATTTCTCTCAAATTCCTACTAGCATTAGGAACTTTCCAAGGCTCAGGTATCTCAACCTCTCTTACTCTGTCTTTTCTGGTCATGTCCCATCTGAAGTATTACAACTGTCTAAGTTGTCTTCCCTCGATCTATCTCGCAACGAAGATATATTTTTTAATGAAGAATTGTTAAGAAGCCTACCTCAAAATTTAACTGGCCTACAAACACTTGATCTTTCTTCCATTAATATATCATCCACAGTACCCAACACCCTGACAAATTTGTCTCTTTTGACATCCCTCATCCTTGATAACTGCGGACTGTCTGGCAAATCCCTAGGAAGAATCTTTAAATTGAAGAATTTGAAGGTTCTTAGTGTGAGGTACAACCCTACTCTCACGGGGTATTTTCCTGATGACTATAATGGAAGTAGTCCTGATCTCATGTCACTCAAACTCTCGGCCACTAATTTTTCCATAAACCTGCCTTCTTTGATAGAAAGGTTTCATTCACTGAAAGAGTTGGATTTGAGTTCATGCAATATTTCAGAAGGTCCAGTACCATTTTCACTTGGTAATCTTAGGGATCTCATCTATTTGGACCTTTCACATAATAATTTTAATGGTCAAATCCCTACCGCTACGTTGGTAAACCTTACCCAACTTACATATCTATCGCTTTCTTATAATTATTTTCATGGTTCAGTCCCCTGGTCCTTATTCAATCTCATGAATCTTCAAACCGTTTATCTAGATCATAATAATTTGAGTGGTACAGTAGAGTTCCAGAAGTTTCTTAACCTACAAAAACTCACCTCTCTAGATCTGTCTAATAATAATCTAGAATTGCTCGCAGAATCTAGATTTTTGAATAATGCAACTACTGTACTTCCAAAGTTTGAGTATCTAGGATTGGGTGAGTGCAACATAAGGGAGTTCCCAGATTTCCTAAGATCTCAAGATGTATTGTCTTATTTAGATCTCTCTGGAAACAAATTGCAAGGCCAAGTACCAAAATGGATGCGGAACATAAGCACTCAAACTCTGTTTTACATCAACATTTCTCATAACTTGCTGTCAGGCTTCGAGAAATCTCCAGCTGTCCTTCCATGGCTTTACCTTGGCTACTTAGACCTGTCATTCAACATGTTTCGTGAATTATTGTTGTTACCTTTAACATCCTTCCGGTACTATAACATTGCAAACAACAAATTAACCGGACGAGTTTCACCAATGATTTGCAATATGACCTCTCTTGGATACCTTGATTTGTCAAACAACAAGTTGATTGGCAACTTACCGCAGTGTGGGGGAAACTTTGGTGCTGGTCTGGAATATCTCAAACTTGGAAACAACTCATTTCATGGAAATCTTCCTCAATCATACACCAATGGAAGGAATTTAAGGATGATAGATATTGGTCACAACAATTTCCATGGGCAACTACCAAGGTCACTGGCGAATTGTGCAAGTCTTGAAATTTTAGTCCTTTCACACAATAATTTTAGTGATACCTTCCCTGTTTGGTTGGGGGCTCTCCCTGAGTTGAAAATTTTGACAATGGACCACAATGTGTTCTATGGAGTGATTGTGAAACCTAATAAGAAGAATCTTCAATTCCCGATGCTGCGTATTCTTGATTTGTCTTACAATAATTTCTCAGGTCAGTTTCCATTTGAATACATTTTTTCTGGAAATGGGACAACAAGTATCACTCATGATTTGGAGTATTACCACATTTATGAATCTTTTATTGAGTATTACAGTTACTCAATCACGATAATCTGTAAAGGTGTGGAGAGATACTACCCAAGAGTTCGAGAGGACTTGATACTCATTGACATCTCAAGCAACAATTTTGAAGGCAAGATTCCTGAATTCATTGGGAAACTTGAGGGGATTTGGTCACTCAATCTCTCCAACAACATTCTCACGGGTCGCATCCGATCATCGTTGAGCAACTTATCAAGGCTTGAATCGTTGGATATTTCACATAACAAGCTCTCTGGTGAGATTCCTCAGCAACTGGCACAACTTGATTCTCTCTCAAAGTTCAATGTCTCTCACAACAATCTCACAGGCCCTGTACCACGGGGAATCCACTTCACTACATTTGACAGCACTTCATATCAGGGAAACCAAGGATTGTGCGGAGATTTCTTGCCAAAGAAATGTGGAAATTCAGAGGGCACTCAACTTCCACCTTCAACATCAGAAGATAATGACTCGGGCTCTGGAATTGAATTGGATTGGAAATTTGTTGTGGCAGGGTCAGGGAGTGGCTTGTTGGTGGGAGTGGTTCTTGCAGACTTTGTGATTACCAAGTGGAATGTGTGGTTCATTGAGATTGTTGCAGTAATGATCATGTTTTCGAAAAGGATAAGGAAGCCTAGAAATTGAGTGTTCGATCAGTACTGATCATGTTGCCATGAAACAAAGACAAAAAACTGGGGCTTGTTGATTAATTGTTCGGTGCTCGTTTTTTTTTCTGGAGTTTGGTTTGATGTCCTTGTTTAGTTGTAACGTTTGCATTCTTTCTCTTTGTACCATGGGCCGGAATATTTTTGAAGGTCCTTGATGTTGGTTAGTAATCTTGTGTAATGTTCCTGGGTGGCTTTGGTCTAGTCCTCCAGCCAGTTTGTATTCTCTTTTTTTTTCTTTAATAAATTTTCGAGAGGGGACGAGGAGTTAGTCCCTCTCTCGCTTTCCAAAAAAAATAAAAAAATAAAAAAAGTACTGATCAAGTTGGTCTTTGTTTTTAAGTTGTGTATCCAATTTCTTATTAACTCTTAGTCAAATTCTGTTAGGACATGGTATTTTTTGTCGAAAACATAAATATAAGGGAAATTCGTCCAAACAGTGTCTGAACTTTTCCAGACTATTAATTTTCATACCTATACTTTGAAAAATTACATAATGGTACCGAAGTTTTGGCCCCGACCCAATTTCCATACCTGGCAACAGTAAAAACGCTAACTCTGTTAACTTTTAAAGGGTTTTTTCATCATTTTACTTTTAAAGTGTAGTTTTAGTTAAATCACAATATTTAAACCGTTTAGCTTTGCGAATGTGTGAAGCAAACAAAACAGAGCAAAACAGAATGTTTTTGGTGAAAACAGTTTCATTTTCTGAAAACAGTTTCCCTTGAACAGATTGGAGCCAATTACGGCGTCGTTTCAAGCCCCAAAATCGCATTCAAGACATTTATTACCATTCCGAAATTGGTTCAGAATCACGAGTATAGATTCGGAGCAGCGCCGAATGTGTTTGGTTGTAATATATTGATCAAGAGAAATGATTTAGAGACTGCACACCAGGTGCTCGACGAAATGCCTACCATGGGATTTGTGCCCATTTTGGGTTCCTGGTGAGATTTTGGACAGAGGGTGGTTTCCTGATGTGACTACTTATACCATATTGATGGATGGGTATGTGAAGCAGGGGAAGCTGGTTGAGGCCATTAAGGTTATGGATGAGATGGAGGATAATGGGGTTGGGGCCAATGAGGTTACTTATGGGGTTATGATTGAAGCTTGTTGCAAGGAAAAGAAGTCAGGTGAAGCGGTTAATTTGCTTAATGATATGGCGGAGAAGAGGTATATACCGAGCTCGGCGCTCTGTTGTAAGGTGATTGATGTGTTGTGAGGAAAAAGGCTGTTTGCCAAACAAGTCTACTTATGCAATGTTGATTGAGGGGCTCTGTGACTCAGGAGAGGAAGCTGAAATGGCTAGAGTAATATCCATGGCAAATTGGCAATGTCAAGTGGAGACAAATATTGACAGTGATTCCTGGGATCTTTTCCTTTCCAAGGTTGTTGGTGATTTGCATACTGCTGGAGAATGCTGATTAGAGCCCCAGACCTTGTGGTCTTGGAATATGCTGACCTTGATCTCACCCACAATGTTTCTCAGGTTGGTATTTTGTTATTCCATCCATTCTTTTTCATTTTGGGAAGAAATAAATGTTGTTTACACTTTGTTTATTAATAAATTTCTGCCAATGATTGCAAATTTACTGTAGTAAATTATATTATTGAAGGGATTATGTTGCTGTATTTTTTTTGTTCAAAAAGAGTTTGTAACTTTGATGTAAGCTCGTCCTGGGTCATGTCAAAATTAGGCATATGTCAACCCTCTTAGCACCTCTTTAGCTTTATGCGACTCTAAGGGTGTTCTTCTTTTTCACTCTTAGATTTACAATAGAGTTTGTTAGCTGCACATGATAAAAGTTATCATCACAATTGTTACATCCTGATGCGTAATAATCTTTTTTCTTTTTTCAATGGGATAGGTGCCTGTGTAGAAGTACCTTATTGGAATCAAGTCTTCAGGGACCCCAGATGGGCACTGATGGTGGATATCGGAAGGGGTACCATTCTTATTCCTTTACTAATGAACTCTCTCTCATGTCTATTTATAGTTGTAGTCCTAGTGATTCTCAATTATAAGCAATTAGCATCTCCTCCAGATTTTGCCATTTTGGTTCTTCAATTCTATGGCAAGAATGATAATTTTATTTAGGTAAAGAAGAAGCTGGAGGTAAAGAAGAAGAATGATAATTCTATGGCAAGAATGTTTTTGTAGACAACCTGTTAATTATGTCAACTTGCAATAAGGTAGTTCTTATTTCCTAAAAATAGAGGCTTCATTAACATACAGATAAAAAACACTTATGTATTGATACATGTACTGAGCTTATATATCAAGGGGCATATTGCCAAAGGATAAATATGGCCATAGGTCTGTGTGGTCTCTTATCTTAAAAATAGAGAAATTCACATAGTTAGTGAAGTTAGCATATAGAACGATCAGTTTTACAAAATTTTATGATTTGCCATAATATTATTGATTTTTGGGGGTCATGCATTAGTTTTGTATCTTCTGTGAATATTATCATAGCCCTTGCTCTAGGGATGCGCACATCCACTGCTCTTTGTTAAACATATTATGAATGATATTAACAGATCTGTTGGAGCCCTTTTGCCTCTTTTTAACACTTTTGGTGTAGTGAGCTATCTGACTTCATTCTTAGGGATCGTAGAAAATTGCTATATCTGCTCTAATTTTTGCTATGGCATGGCTGCTTACCTTACTTACACTTACTCACACACACATATTCAGCTTGTGTTTTGGTATAACATTTGATGGACAATTTGATGGATAATCTCTTCCCCCTCTTGTGCAATGTGGAAGGCTAAACTACCTCCTAAGGTACAGGCGTTAGTATTATCATAACCACTGCTCATTTTATAGGGACAGCATTTCAAATTGTCCTTCATGTTTTAAGGTGTTTATCTTCATCATTCTGTGTGTGTGTGTGTGAGAGAGAGTACTTATTATATTTCATTTATGTATTAGTCTACGATGTAAAAATTCTGAGGTAGCAGCAGATTTCTCATCTGGCTCGCTAAAAGAAACTTAGTTGTGAGATATTATTTGGGACTGAAAATACGACAGAGAAACTCTTGGGCTAATTTTGATACACTTGAATGTTCTTCTGATTAAGTTATTGTACAATTAATTGATCATCATTCCTCGTTTCAATATTACGTCTGTGTTAAATATAGTAATGTTTTTCTTTTCCTGATGTAGATGGTCAAGCATGCTGACGTTCGTCTGGGTTAATGTCTTAGTAAAGGGTAAGGTTTCTTGATCAACCTAGGTCTTCAGTCCTATTGCATATTATTGGTTATCTCTTTATATATTATATTTAACTCCATGCAGATATTTTATGTATGCAAATGCCCAACTTGTTTTAATCAGCTGGTTTCTACCTACCCTGGATCATTGATGCTAGTTTTAATCCTGGTAAGTTCACCTATCACACTGAAATTTTTAAGGTTCATGTACTGTCCAAAGAAGTTGTCTTCAACTTGTGAAAAAAAATAAAAATAAATAAATAAATAAATAATTGTGGCTGAAGCACCATCTGTGTTTATAAGAAATGAACTCTCTATTGGAATAGGGAACAATAAATAAGAAACAAAAGCTGTGGACTAGAAGTCTTTTATAGGCTAGTCGATCTGTTGTAGTCTACTTTGTTTATATTTTGTCACTTGTGGCTGCATCGCCATCGTTTGAATGAATTCTTTGTTTATGTTTATATGCAGTGCCAGATCATACTTCAAGAGAAAGAATCATAAGATCGAGACGGGGTTGTACAGAAGCCTTTAGTGGTGTCCATTGTGAACAATTAAGTTCGAAGCACCCAAGCTTGTGAAACTGTTCTAGTATATTTTAGACTGGACGGCTTATATTACGTGTGATCTTCTAGTTCTGAGTTTGGTTCTGTAGTGTTCGATATCTGTTATGCTTTTTGTTCTTCTAGTGTGAACTCCTGGTGAGCTGCTGCTGTAGTAGAACTATTTTGTTTGAGTTTTAGTGAATTTTTTTTTTTCAAAAAACATAAAGAAAAATAAAACTTGAAAGGCCATAACATTGACGGTTAAAGGTTATCAGAATGTCCCTTAGTTTATGTTTGAGCACCGAGACAAGTTGTAGATTAGACTATAGAGTATAAAGATCTTGAAAACTTATGTTTGAATGCCCGATAACTGGCCTCGAAGTTTTTGCATGGTTTTGCATGTAAGGCTACGGAAGGGTTGATTTGATGTAGGGAGCAGCCTGAGCAGATTTTAACTTTTCTGTAATAGTGGTCCGTCAACAATGCGAAAATGCATTGATCATTTGCCCTGTTTACTCTGTGCAAGCAAGGTATATACCCACTTCATAGATGTAATTGACGGGATTTCATGAACTAATTTCAATAGTTCTTGGGGATTCTTTGTTTCATGAATAACTACCGGTCCTATGCTTCGGGCTGTGATATACTGGCTTTTATATCACCATGATTGAAGTTACCATAAGTCAGGCACCGTATGCCCATCTTTCACTGATGCAAGCTGATTCTTTGTGACAGGACACTCAAATTTGTTTTTGGCATTTCATCTAACAACTTAGGAGCACAAACCAATATTTAAAACTATCAATCAAGGACGTTGATCCATAAAAGCATTACCCAGTGTTAATAAGAGGCAAATTGGCGCATATCCATGTGGGCTATGATCATAGCATTAGTGAAGAACTGGAAGTGCTTTTGGACAAAGGAAATTATGGAAACGTACGTTTGCTAATAGAGTTGTTTTTGTGTATCACAAGGACGTACACCCGTAAAAGTAATGTGAAGGGTTGACGCATAAAACCCCTCTAAGTTGAGGTTGTGCGGCTCTGATGCTTCACATTGCTTGCCGTCTTTAGAGGGCGTTTTGGAGCATACGTTTGGTAATAGAGTTGTTTGTGTGTGTCACAAGGACGTTGACCCATAAAAGCATAACCTAAATGGAGGTTGTGCCGCATGCTTCACATTGCATTCCGTCTTTAGAGGGCGTTTTAGAATTTGGAGCATACGTTTGCTAATAGTGTTGTTTGTGTGTGTTTTCTTGTCCTCTCTATCTTTTTTTTTTTTTTTTTTTTTTTTGTTAAGTATACAATCTGTTTATATCACCATGATTGCAGTAACCTATCTCTTTTTTTTAGTTCCTGTTGCAGAAGCCACTACTCTTCGAGATAGACTCCTAAGGAGACTCAAAACTCATCATTAACTGTGTCAAAAAGAGGATCCAACTACCATGGAGAGTGCTCAACACATTAGAGATATTTGACAGCTAGTCGGCTTATTTGATTGAATTTCCATTAGTCATGTCTATAGAGAGGCAAATTTTGCACAAATGCGCTTGCGAATTTAGGTCATAAATTTGGAAAAGGCCGTATTTGGACTAACTCCATCCCTAGTGAAGTTTCTAGAGTTATTTTATTTGATGTTGTAAACCTTGGTTACCCAAGGGGCATTCACCTATAATATAGTTTTTTTTTTCGTAAAAAAATAAAATAAAAATAAAAAAGAACATGATTGCAGTAATCATAAATCAGGCTGGTCACCGCATGAAAAGTTGATTCTTTCTCACACGGCACTATCAATCAAGGACGTTAACCCATAAATTTAATTACTTGTCAAAATGTTTTAATCTTGGATTAAATTATGTTTAGTCCCTGTACTATTACCATTTTTCCGTTTCAGTCCCTGACATTCTCAATTAATCTGAAAAGTCCCTAACGTCAAAATTTCCGTCTGATTGGTCCCTCCCGCGTCAAATTAGGTGTTGGCCTTAGGTGAAATGTCCAATATACCCCTCTGTTATTTTTTTTTTCTTTTTAATTTCTTTTTCTCCTTTTTTTTTCTTTTTCCTTTTTAATTTCTTTTTTTCCTTTTTTCCTTTTTTTCTTTTTAATTTCTTTTTTGCTTTTTCTTCTTTTTTTCTTGTTCCTTTTTAATTTTTTTTTTTTTTTTTTTTTTCGTTTTGCCTACTTTCTCCTTCCTCAACCCACCAATCCCATTCCGATCAAACTCCACAACCCATCTGTTTCTCTCCCCAAATTGAAACCAAACCCCGCAAAGACCTAGCTTGGCGGTGCAGAGATGGACATCGAGCAAAAGCAAGAGGCTAGGAGCTGATCGATCACTTCTTCACCTTCTCTGAAGCCATCTCCCTCTGTTGGGATCCGCCCTCGCCTCCATCGTCGCAGACGCCATCTCCCAAAAACAAGCATATCCCAATCAGCTCGGAAATTCGCCGCTAAACCACTCCCCTCTTGTTTTCACAGCCTACTTCTCTCTCTCCCACTCAAATCTCACTTTTTCAGACCCTGAGGTTTTTGGGTCTTGCTCAAAATGGTGATTTGGATTTTGGGTCTAGTTGAAATGATGGTTTTTGATGGCCAAGTTGACCAAAACCAGAAGTGAAGAAGAAGAATAGTGATGGAAAAGAAAAACGGCTGCCGGCGTGGAGAACAATAATTGGGGTTTCGGGTCGATCTGGATTGGTTCGCCGACGTGGCGCTATCGATGCAGCAGGATACGATGGTCATTAAAAAGGAAAAAGAAAAAAGAAAAAAGGAAAAAAAAGAAATTAAAAAGGAAAAATAAAAAATAAAAAAGCAAAAAGAAATTAAAAAGGAAAAAGAAAAAAGAAAAAAAGGAAAAAAAGAAATTAAAAAGGAAAAAGAAAAAAAAGGAGAAAAAAAATTAAAAAGGAAAAAGAAATAACAGAGGGGTATATTGGACATTTCACCTAAGGCCAACTCCTAATTTGACGCGGGAGGGACCAATCAGACGGAAATTTTGACGTTAAGGACTTTTCAGATTAATTGAGAATATCAGGGACTGAAACGAAAAAATGGTCATAGTACAGGGACTAAACATAATTTAATCCTTTAATCTTCTAAGGTCATTTCTGTCAAAATTTTTAATTTTGGCTAACAAAGCCTCTTTTCTTAATAATAGTATAGATAAATAAAGATATAAATGGAAAAATCAAAGTTTGGTTTTCAATGTACTAAATACCTGATTTTCGATGGTAGTGGAGTTTATGTGATATACAATTAATGAGAAATATTCAAAAGAAAATGTTGGAGGAGAAAGTCACTATCATTCTTTTGAACGGATAAAGACTAATATCTTGGTCACGTGTGCAATCATTTTACAACTGAAAGCTAGTCCAATTCAAGGATGTTTCCTATTTTAGCAATTACATTAATAAAAAATATGTGGTCTAGAGAGACCAATTAAGACCCACGTATGAAGAGTGCGTTTAATTAAGGGAGGACATTTTCTTTTGTTTCAACTGTCCCAGAATTTGAAACTTGATGAAGGAAGTCGACCCTCTTAGAACCGATTCTTATATATATGGACATATATAGAAGGGAACTGTGACTTGGGGTTCCAGAGTTACACACTAGTGTAGACTTTGACCGGTGCTTGTATAAACTTTGCCACCAAACACCAACGGCCTAGTGGAAGGAGAAACTCTTTCAATATGCGTCTACTTCAACTTATTGGGGGTACTCGTTTTCTGGCAATGTAGAAGGAATCATGGAAGAAGTTACGGGTTTGTTTTATTTCTGTCCTCCCAAGTGTCTCCTCCTATATGATCGACTTCTGTTTCTATATCACAAGCACTAAACTGTAATTAATCACCGGAACAAACAATTGCCAATGTCATTACAACCAGCAATGTGCGATATATCCATGGACATTGCAGTGCCCAGTGTGATCTGCATGTGACTGTGAAGCGTTAGAATGTCCCACGTGTGAATCGGCAGTGTCGATGGAGCCACTACCGCTGCTTCAGTGAGTCCGATCTTCATCGAAGCTCAATTAGAAGCTGCTTCCTCTTCCAATTCTTTACATTCAACTCTTTCATGAGATTCATTTAAGCCTATCCCATAGGCAAAGTCAAGTTCGTGCCTACATTCCAAGTTTCCACTACATCTGCTAATGCTTTTAAAGGAGATCCATTAAGCTGACAATCTTCCACCCCCAGCAACAACAACCCAACTAATTATAGGATCATCAATGACCTGCTGAAAGAACTCTTATATCTGTCCTAGTTCGCACGCATGATGTAGATATATCGGTTGGATCTGGCCATTTGCTAAAGATAGAAACATGTTCGACTTCTAGATGGAAAACAAGACTTCTTTTTTTTCGATAATCGAGCCAGTAGGGCGAATATAATTAATCAAAAGCCAGAATAGGCCGTTACATACCCTTCCGCTGCCATTTAGACAGACAAGAAGATAGTGGTAGTACCCACAATGGTACATAGAAAATAGACTCACTCATTGTACAATCGATACGTAGACATAGCGGGAATCCCCCTTTGGTACTACGCCGGAGGCGCTAGAGAGATCCGGCCCTCCCAACCTAACTCTTTAACCAATAAACCTAGTTGCCTAGAGACCTCAATTCGTGTACAACTAGATCCACTGAGACTTAGTCGACAGGACCAGACCAAATGCAAAGACTTGATGCACAAAGGTGCCTAGACTGTCCCTGAAAACGAAACACTACTGTAAATAGACAAAACTAAAAACATAGAAAATGGCTTAGGGCTAAAACAACCCTAGCCTAAATAGAAGGCCCACTTAGGGCAGCCACAAAGAGAAGAGCCCAACTCAAGGTCCAGCAAGTCAGGGTTGACCCAAGCCCAGTCCACCCGTCCACCACGCCTGCAGCCGCCTGTGCAGCTCCGCCCAAGGGTCCCGTCACCACGAACCCGCGCCGCCCAAGAGCCTCGCCACGATGCCAACTGCACCACGAGCCACGCCGCCGATCTCCACCAAGCCAGCACTTCCCCGAGCCCCGCAAGCCACAGTCAATGCACCAGCCCCAAGACCCACACACCGCCCCATCGTCCAACCGCATCCAGATCCACGCCGACGGGTCTCGCCGTCCCTGCACAGAAGCCACAGACGCCCAGAAAGGCCTTCCAAACCTGCCATCAAAGCCAACTTCCCAAACTCCAAGCAAAACCTCCTCTTCCGATCACAGCCCCGGGCTTTGAAGTACCCATCCGGCAGTCAGCCAAGAGACGACGCGGCGAAGCCGGCGCTATCCATGGCCGCCGCCGGACAGGGAACAGTTTGTCGGGGAGGTTGTGCTCTCACTTGCGGGGCTAGGTTTTTCACTAAATTAGTTGAGAAGATGGAAAACAAGACTTCTTAAATCAGAATTCAGTGAAGATAAATGAAATGTTCTAACAAGGGAAGAACAAGTTTCTAGTGAATCGTATGTAACATCTGCTTCTCCAAGAATTAATCACAAAGCACTAACAAGAAGAAAAAGCCAAGTGTATGTACAACTAAGGTTCAAAGCCTACAACTTGAGAAGACATCAAATAATAAATTCTTTATTATTGAATTGGCAGTTTATCTTCACATGAATAAATCTATCTATTCATCACAGTGCATCTGAAACTATTAGCTCAGGAGGTGATGTATCCATTGCTCAACAATTGTGGGAGACCCATACCACGGTCTTAAGATACAGACTACTACAATGTATACTACAGCAGTAGCCAATTAATTTACCCAAAAGTAGAGATGGTTTCATAAAGTATATCCATTCATATAAGAACACAAGCAAATCTGAGAGCACCAAACAGGAACAATTTGAGTTTTACCTCCCAGCGATACATACATATTTCAGTTCAGGAGTGTAAACAGCTTTTGAGCAATTCTTTTCAACATAATACAGGAGTCCCCTTGTTTGATCAATAACCCCTGACACACCTTTTGGAGGTGGTCTGCACAGAATATAGGTGACAATTATACGTCAGGAAGAAATTTGAATTAAGCTTTTGTCGATGGAAACACATAAGATAATATAACATGTTATCAGTAAGCAAGCAGCCCTCAAAGACACGGTCAGAGGGATCCAGAATTCTTAGCAAGAACTTATCATGAAAAAATTTAAAAACTTACTGGTGGGGGGTTCCAAGAGTCAATAACAGGGAAATATCTGATTTCCCATATTCTTCCATGTAGAGACGTGCAAGCCATCCTCCTGCTGAATGTCCAACTAGGGATAAAGGTCCACGATACTTCAGAATACCAACAATAAGGTTGGAATAAATCAAATAACTCAAACTCAAGTGGTCAAGTATTACCCTTAAACCTACAAAGAGTGCACAAGTTCAATCTGTAGGTTAATTGGTCTACTAAAGCCCAGTTCATTTTTCCACTAACAAGGTCTAATTGTGACAGTAAACATATGATGCCTTCTACCTAAGAAAATGCTGCTAATTGTATTGCGAAATCTGGTAACAGCTATTACTATTGGGTACAAGCCACAAGCCCACAAAATTCAAACGTGCTAAAGGTATCTTCAAACCTGAGCCTGGGAATTCCTCAATTCCAATATCAAGCAAGATGTGGTATCATACTAAGAGTTTGACAGATAAGAAACTAATTATCTTTTAGCATCTTCTTAGTCTAGTAGAACATGGTTCACACATTGTGGAGGCCTGTGTTTCTACTGGGTTTAAGGAACAAGAGCTGAGGAGCCCGGACCTTGTGGCCTTGGAATATGCTGATCTTAATCTCACCCACAATGTTTCCCAGGTCTGTGTTTTTGTTCATATAGTCCTTTCCTTTTCGTTTGGGGAAGCAAGAAAAAAGATTATATTTTTGATGTAAAGCTCTTTTTTTTTTTTTTGGTTACAGAAGCTCATATTTTTTTTTTTGTTGGGTTGTAATTTTCGAATTGCAGGAACTGGGTCACGTCAGAATTAGGCAACATGTGAACCCACTTAGCTCTTCTTTATCTGTATGTGACTCTCAGGGTGTTCTTCTTTTTCTTTCTTGCTTATGTAAGAGGGTTTATTAGCTGCAGATGAAAATTTTGATGGCATTGTCAATAATAGGTAGACCTGTAAATGGACCGGATTTGGATCGGATCGACCTAAATCCAAATCCGTTTACTTAAAAAAAAATTCGATCCAA
The DNA here is from genome assembly GCF_958449725.1 of Rosa rugosa. Taxonomy (NCBI): domain Eukaryota; kingdom Viridiplantae; phylum Streptophyta; class Magnoliopsida; order Rosales; family Rosaceae; genus Rosa; species Rosa rugosa. The sequence goes on from NC_084825.1 coordinate 26,117,177, forward strand.
ACCCGCTTCGTTAACCCGGCGGATCGTTGATAGCTCGATCCAAATCCGTATCCGCCGGGTTAACGGATACCCGATCCGCTAATCCGACCCGTTATAATTTCAAATATTTTAAAATTTTAAATAGTAATATTAAATTTATATCATGATACCTCATAAGATATTAATAAAATATTAGAACAACATGAAAAGTATCACCAAAAGTAGAATTACATTATCAAAATTCTTAATGCTTCTTGGATTCTTGGGTGATAGATTGTCCCTTAGATTTCTGCAAAAAAATTGTATTAGAAATTCTTCATATTTTATATTTTATATTTTTAAAAAATAATAATATATTAATAAAAAAATAATATTTTATTATTACAAAAACGGGCCGGATCATTAACGGATCGGATTGACCTAGATCCGTATTTGATCCGTTAAATAAACGGGTTAACGGATTCGGATCATTAACGGATCAACGGATCAAAACTTTCGATCCAAACCCGTCCAATAGTCATGGATATGGAGCGGGTCCGGATCAAAATCCGGTCCATTTACAGGTCTAATAATAGGTGCCTCTTGAAGCTTTAGTAATCTTTTTTTGTTAATTGGGTAGGTGCCTGTGGAAGTGCCTGATTGGAATCAAGTGTTCAGGGACCCAACATTGCCGCTCATGGTGGACATTGGAAGTGGTACCCTTCTTGTTCTTTTACTAATGAGACTCGTTCCTCTCTCATGTTTATCTGTAGCTGTAGTCCTAGTGCTTCTTGATTATGAGCAATTGGCTTTTCCTTTACATTTTGGTTGTTCAATATAATGACAAGAATGACGATTCTGCAAACAGAACCGACAATTTGTTGGGGATTTAATAGTTCCTTTCTTGAGCATTTAGTTCATTACAATCTGCCTTCCCAAGGATAAATATGGCCATGAGTCTCTGTTGGCCATTATCTCAAAAGTAGAGAACTTCACGTAGTTTATTGGAGCTTAGCAAATATGATTTCCATCTCTTTTATGATTTTTCATAATGTTTGTCGTCTTTTTGGTCATGCACTGAGAATAAGCAAAAGGTACTCTTGTTATTGGCTTCTTTGTGGGCTTCAGTCTCTTCCTAGTTCAGTGATTGTTCCTTTTAAGCTGTTTGTTTAAGTTGGAGTACTGCCGGTTTAGCTTCTTAGAATTATGCTTTGTGTTATTGTTTTTGCTCCGCTAGCTCTCTCAATTGTGTGTTTGTAGCTCTCTGAGATTAGTGGTTTTCTTATCAATTGCTTTGTACATTCTTCCTTTTCGTTTTGTTTTTTGGTAATATTTTCTGTTTCTTATTTATAAAAAAAAAAAAAACATATAAATAAATAAGATAGTTTGAGAAAAAAAAATTGTTTAAGGCTATCATTACTCAATTTTTATCAAGCACTGCTGAAGGAGTGAAGAGAGTATGCAGATAAGGTGAGCATCCTTAATATTGTAAGGCCTTGAATCTTTGTTTTTGGAGGATAGATGGATAAGGTACATATACAACTATAATGCATGATCTGACGTTAGTAGTTTACATGCACTTTCTTGAGTGTTCAGAATGACAATTTTGGGCAGTGGCGTAGCTACAGTAGGGCGAGAAGGGTCAAATGACCCTCCTCAATTTTTGAAATTAGCGCATGATTGGCTAATATATACACAACTGCATACATATAATATATTTAATATCATGTTTGACCCTTCTGAGTTCTGACATAAAGGCAAAAAAATTGTTTTTAAATGCTTTGGCCCATTCACCCACAAGTTTTGACGGATTCCATGATAGTCTAGGTTTTTAATTAAATATTAGTCCTATATATAGTTATATAAAGGCATACTTTATTCATACCACAATAGTTTAAGTACTTAATTAATGAATAATCATTTAGTTCTATATCTATATAAACTTAGTTATATACACTTTGATTTTGTCTTCTGCTCGTGCTCTCTATGCTGTTTTCTCTCGCAGTGTTTTTTTTTTTTTTTGTCCTTCTTCTTCTTCTTCTTCTTCTCAGTATCTTTACGAACGGCAAATTATCTTTAAAACTATGAAACATATCATAAGAGAAAAGCGTGTTCGTTTAGTACTATTTTAATTCTGACCCTCCTAATTAAGATTTCTGGCTACGCCACTGATTTTGGGCATTATATTCTTGATTACCTGACAATGGTTTTTGCTTCTTCTCAAAATAAAATAAAGAGAGAAGAAATAACTGATGAGGGTTGTGTTCTTGTATGAGGACAAGTTGTAGAGTAGCATGCGTGCAAATGCAATAGTATGTGAAAATACAATGTAGTTCTTTACAATTGAGGCTTCTTTGAGTTCTATAATGGTGAAGACGTGAGGTAGTGATTCATGTTCTAAGCTTACATATTTAAGCAAAACGTATATTGTTTAAGCCTAGTGTCAGAAATTTGGTAGATTTTAAAAGAAATTTTAACAGTAAGGAGGCTAGATTGCTGGTTTTGTTAGAAAGAGTCAGCTTGGTGGGTTCAAGATTGGATGACGGGAGATGGAAGCTGGTTCCTTCTTCTGTAATTCCTTTTCTGTGATTTCTGATTGATGATCTTTCAAAACAATTTTCTGTCCTGCAAATTCTATCTGCAAAGCTAAACTTCCATCGAAGGTCAAGGTTTTAGGCTACTTGGTACCACATGTGTCAGATGTCAAGTGACGGGATAGAGTGTCAATCATGTTTTTAAGAACTGTCGAGTTTCTTCTCTTCTACGGAAGAATTTATTTAGGGAGGCTGGGGTGAGTTCGGAGACCCCAGCAGGGAGTCCTGGTCTTTTTTATTGCTTTTGGCTAGGGGGAAGAAGGCAAAAGTTCTGTTTGGACCCAAAATAAGTATTTTGGCCTGACAAGGCACGTCTTGGAGAAATTGAGCCAATGTCAGTGGCTCAAGCTATATATTGTCGACAAGTTCGAAATATATATTTAGAGGCTAAATAAAGCCTACTATGGAAGCATGCATGGAAGCATGAAAAGTCAACTTTAGCACATTTTCCTACTTCGGCTAGGAGAAACCGAGCTAAACAGAATGAGCGGCCGCCTGACCAAATGAACTTGAAATGAGCTGAAACTCTGCAGATCCATTCTAGACAGCCCAAGGATCATTTCTTATGAAGAGTGCCAGAGCTAGTTTTGAGTGGAAGGCCTTCAAACAATCAATCCAATTTTCTGCAGAAGCAAAACTGGAAAACTGGACCTGTAAGAGGTCCAGCAGCATTTCCGGCCCAACCACATGGAAATAAATTCTGAAAATTTACCACAATAATCTACATTCATGGTGGATCATTTCATATGAAGAAATCGAAGGTTGAATCTGAGTTCTTAGTGGAGATAAAAATTGAAGGATAAGGGAGCAGAAAATGACTTAAACCTAACAAATTCCATTAAGTGTTTAAGTATTCAAACCTAACATTCCATTAATGTTTAGTGTTAAAACCTAACCCATTATGAGTTGTTTAAGGCCAAATAGTGTTGCTTGGAAGCCTATATATAGAGGCTACAACAAGTATCATCTGACCAATTCAAACAACAACACAATTCAACAACATCTCTAAGATGATCTAAGTTCTCTCTAGAGCAACCTCTCTAAGAGCAACTCCTCTCCTTCTCTTTCTCTTAACGGTGATCACACTCCTAGTCCTAGTCTTCTCAGAAGCCGACTTTCAGTGCCACCAAACCCTCTGTCAACGTACTTCGGTCCTAGTCTCCTCGGGAGCCGACGGTAGTGCCGCGACCACAACGGTTACAGAACCAGCCAAGCAAGGGTAACGCCCTAGCAACCCAGCCAAGCTAAGGTCACGCTTTAGCAAGTTCTCTCTACTTCCCGGTGGTTCTCGCTCTGCTCGATCTACAACATCGAGTATCGATTGTGATTTTCAAGAAGCTCAGCAAAAGTCCTCACCAGGAGGCACAAAGAATCCCACGACGAGGTTGGTGCTCTCCTCGTCCACAATCGCTTGATAGAAGTCAGGTCAAGGGACACCCCCGACGACCGCACCCGAACGGTGCTGGCACGCCCGCGCAAGAAAAGAGACTGTTGACCAGCTGCAGCAAAATTGGAGCCAAACATTTTGGCACGCCCAGTGGGACCACATCAGAAGTTTTTCTCTTGAAGCACATTCAACCACTGGCCTTCAAAACAAACATTTTGGCACGCCGAGTGGGACTACACTAGAGTCTTTTTGCATTTGTTCGCCATCATTGAGATGCCAGGGGAAAATCTTTACCAAAAGAAATTCCTAAAGTGAATAGATGGTCAATGTTGCCACCACTAGCGATACTGCCATTAATGATGAGTTTATGCCTATTCCCATTCCAGAGGGGGCAAGCATTGAGGAACAGCTGGCGATCATCATGGCCAACGTCGAGAGGCATAAAGAAAAGCGAGCCATGGACATGGCCAGTTTGATCACAAAAACAAAGCAGAGGTTTCGCGATTGGGACCAACAAATTGAGCAGAACGCTCGAGAAGTTAGAGAACAATTCCATAAGCCTTTCTTGAGCAGTGACAAACAGACCACTCAACATGCCGCGAACATCACATCTGAGTTCACAACCTTACGCGAGGAAGGTTCCAGCTTGGCTAATTCGCAGCAAGGCGAATTGGAACGTCAAAAACCTGCTCGGGAAGAGGTCATTTCTGAGACTAACTTGCCTATAGGTGGCAATCAACCTAAGGATCTCACTAGTGAGTCACAGCCTTACACAGAGGTTGTGCATGGAAAAGGTCATCAACAAGATTGTTCTTCTGACAATACAATTGTCTCTGAACAAATATCTGATTTCTCCACTGATCAAGCCAAATATGTGGCTACTGATCAGATGCATGGGGGGCAAGATATGACCCATGATCATCCCTTTGATCAAGAGAAGTTGGCGACAGTTGGCGACAAAGCCGATCTTGGGACACCGTCATCTCCCAAATTACAATTGAAGATCATGCCTCGTCAACCAACAAAGATACTTGGGGGGCAAGATTACCCCTCTCACGAGCCAAATTCCTCCAAATTCTTCAACGAGAAGTATCTTTGTTCTTTTCCTATAAGCTCTCACAGGAGGGATTTTTACCCTACAAAATTTGATACATCGGAGCTTGGAATGAAGCATAGATGGCCTCCCCCATGGTCTTCTAGAGGTTAGCCAAACGTGTCGCTGCTGGCTCCTTGCTTTGTTGTTAATTTCCTGTCAGTTTTCAGTTTTTTACCTTTATTTTCATAGTTAAAAAAAAAAAAAAAAAAAAAATTGAATTGGGTAAGGTGTTGTGAATCATAACGGAATAGGTGAAGTCTCTTTTGTTAATATTGGCCTAAACTCCTTATTGGTGCCTAGTTCAGGGCCCTTAAGGTTAAGGGCGGCTTTTATTAACACTTGTTGAACTGTCTTCACAGTTATGACCTTTCTCATCTTAGTAAGTATAGCCTATGTGAAATGGTGTCTAGAAAGGGGACAACGTTCATGACAGGTTCTTGAATCCAGAAGTGCGTGCAAATGGGCCTAAACCACTATGTGGGAGTAGCTCATGCCAAAATGGATTCTGCCTCTCTTGTTCGCCCTCCCCCACCTGGCCATTTCAGTAAGGTTGCCCAAAGGATTTGACAGAAAATTTGTGTCTAGGCGACTATACTTGGGCCGCATGTCTAAACCTTGATTCACATTGTCTTATTGAATTCAGCTACTTATTAAAAAAAAAAAAAAAAAAAAAATTAGTGCGATCCAAAAATTACTGAGGAGTCAAAACACTGAGGGATTAATTTATTAGCCAGTCTCTTCGCATGCATAAGCCTTCGTGGGAAATTCTAGTGTTCCTACACTCGCGAAGCCCATTCATGAAGGCCTGTTTTTGAGGCCCATAATCGTTTCTTCGCTACGCCTAGCAACACTAGGGGGGCAACACTATACAATACTAAGCCCATTTAGCATAATGTCAAAAAAAAAAAAAAAAAAAAAAATACAGAAAGAGTTTCAAATTTGTGCGTCGCGGAGGATGCAAAAATTGTGTTCTTGCCTAAACAGTGGCTTGAACTTTTTGATATATTTAGAGGCCTATATGGAAACAGTCAAGCCAATACAAGTGGCTTTGGAGCAACAACATTATAAGAGTAGTGCTGATTCAAGACCTCTTCAGTCAAGACGAAGACCTTTGACTTCGAGGTCTGGGGGGCAATGTTTGGACCCAAAATAAGTATTTTGGCCTGACAAGGCACGTCTTGGAGAAATTGAGCCAATGTCAGTGGCTCAAGCTATATATTTTCGACAAGTTCGAAATATATATTTAGAGGCTAAATAAAGCCTACTATGGAAGCATGGAAGCATGAAAAGTCAACTTTAGCACATTTTCCTACTTCGGCTAGGAGAAACCGAGCTAAACAGAATGAGCGGCCGCCTGACCAAATGAACTTGAAATGAGCTGAAACTCTGCAGATCCATTCTAGACAGCCCAAGGATCATTTCTTATGAAGAGTGCCAGAGCTAGTTTTGAGTGGAAGGCCTTCAAACAATCAATCCAATTTTCTGCAGAAGCAAAACTGGAAAACTGGACCTGTAAGAGGTCCAGCAGCATTTCCGGCCCAACCACATGGAAATAAATTCTGAAATTTTACCACAATAATCTACATTCATGGTGGATCATTTCATATGAAGAAATCGAAGGTTGAATCTGAGTTCTTAGTGGAGATAAAAATTGAAGGATAAGGGAGCAGAAAATGACTTAAACCTAACAAATTCCATTAAGTGTTTAAGTATTCAAACCTAACATTCCATTAATGTTTAGTGTTAAAACCTAACCCATTATGAGTTGTTTAAGGCCAAATAGTGTTGCTTGGAAGCCTATATATAGAAGCTACAACAAGTATCATCTGACCAATTCAAACAACAACATCTCTAAGATGATCTAAGTTCTCTCTAGAGCAACCTCTCTAAGAGCAACTCCTCTCCTTCTCTTTCTCTTAACGGTGATCACACTCCTAGTCCTAGTCTTCTCAGAAGCCGACTTTCAGTGCCACCAAACCCTCTGTCAACGTACTTCGGTCCTAGTCTCCTCGGGAGCCGACGGTAGTGCCGCGACCACAACGGTTACAGAACCAGCCAAGCAAGGGTAACGCCCTAGCAACCCAGCCAAGCTAAGGTCACGCTTTAGCAAGTTCTCTCTACTTCCCGGTGGTTCTCGCTCTGCTCGATCTACAACATCGAGTATCGATTGTGATTTTCAAGAAGCTCAGCAAAAGTCCTCACCACGAGGCACAAAGAATCCCACGACGAGGTTGGTGCTCTCCTCGTCCACAATCGCTTGATAGAAGTCAGGTCAAGGGACACCCCCGACGACCGCACCCGAAAGGTGCTGGCACGCCCGCACAAGAAAAGAGACTGTTGACCAGCTGCAGCAAAATTGGAGCCAAACAAGTTCTTTGGGGTTGCAGTGTACTGGCTGTCATTTGGTTGCTCTGGATGGAAAGATATAGAAGGACTTATATAGGTATAGCTGTGGAGGAACTTTGGGAGAGTAATATTCTGATAACTCTTTGGCCTTCTGTTTCGGCAGCGTTCAAAGACTACAGTTTCTTATATTTTGCTAGATTGGTGACAGCAGTAGGCTAGGGTTATTGTTTCTTGGGCTGGTGTGTCTGAACCCTAGCTACTGTGGATGCACTTTTTTTTCCCTTCTGTTGTGAACCTGCTATTGATCAATAAAATAAACAAAACCTATCTATTTGAGAACAAACTATGCCTCCCAAAGGATAATACTATGAAATTGTGTCTGTACAGTTCCATGCACTGAAACTAAGCAAAAACACTGGTAACTTCTGCATGTTTTGTAAGATTATCATAATGTGTATGGTCTTTGTTTCATACAGCAAAACTAAGTAAAGATACTGCTTACTTTTGCATGTATTGTGACATTTGTTATAACTCATAACCTTTGTTCATATTATAGGTGTAGAATTTTGAATTTTTCTTTGATGTTTAAAGTTTTTTAATTTCATCGTTGTTAGAGAGAAAGAGAGTACTTATTTTCTTTCAATTATGACTTATCGATCTAACTATGTAACATTCTCAGGTAGTGGTAGATTTCTCATGTGGCTGGCGAAAAGAAACTTAGTTGTGAGGAATTATTTGGGACTGGAAATACGGCAGAAAGTATGGGAAAACTCCTTGGGCTAATTTTGATACACTTGAAAATTCTTCTGATTAAGTTGATGTATAACTTCTGGTCCTAATTCCTCCACTTTTAAGACAATATTACAACTTTGTTCAAACCACTAATGTACTGTTTTTGTTTTTCCTGATGCAGCTTGTCAAACGTGCTGATGTCTGGGTTAAGGAGCTGGGTCTTAGTAATATGTGAGGCCCTTGATCATATTAGGTGTTGAAACCTGTTGTATATTATTTGTTAGCAACTGATATGTTATATTTAACTCCATGCAGACATTTCATGTATGCAAATGCCACTACTTCATTTAATCAACTGGTGTCTACCTACCCTGGACCACTGATGCTTGTTTCAATCCTGGTGAGTTCACCTATCACACTGAAACAGTTAAGGATATACCTATTATGTAGTCCAAAAAGGTTCTTTACGTCTTTTCAACTTGTGAAAAAAAAAGAAAAAAAAGAAGTAGCTGCAGTAACATTATTTAAATGAATTCTTTGCTCATGTTTATATGCAGTGCCCAGATCCGTATTTTAAGAGAAAGCATCACAAGAGACGGGTTGTACAGAAGCCTTTAGTAGATTCCATTGTGAATAATTTAGCTCCCCACGGACAGGTTTGTCAACTATAGATTATGGCAAATAATGAAGCATCTAACAATTTTATGAAAAGTGACCATTAGGTCCATTACTTTTGTTAGTCGGGAAGGTTTCTATTACTTCGGACTCTTCTAGTTCTGAGTTTGGTCATGTAGTGCTCTATCTCTGTTGTACTATTGCTTCTTTTAGCGTCAACTCCTCGTCCGCTGTTTGTGTAGTTGTACTATTTTGTTTGAGTTTTAATGGAAGTTTCTTTCTTCAAAGGAAAAAAAAAAAAGACCATAACATCAGTAGTTAAAAAGGTTGTCAAGTTTAGTTTGTGCTTGAGGTCGAGAGTTATACAAATTATAGATTTATTAGTATTTAAATCTTGAAAGTCCCATCTTTGGAAGACGTCGGGGCTGGTCCATGGATTTTTTTTCCTTTTGCCGCATTTTGCTCAAAGGTTTGAAGGGAGGTGTCCCATAAATTGGCCAAATGTTTGCATGGTTTTTGATATAAGGGTAGGGAGCAGCCGAGCTACTTTAGTACTTTTTGACTTTTTCCTATGCTGCTATAAAAATACTGTAGGTGGATCCTATTTGTCATGCATAAACCAAATGGTCAAAAAATTAGAACCTTTTCTTCCTATGGATAAATGAATCTAAAGTGGGCATAATTATATGGCTGAGGTGCAAGTGTTAGGCTGGGTCGGGATAGGTCAATAGGATTGAATCTCCCCAACCCACAAACAAATGGAATTGTCGGTTCTATCATTTAAGTCCTCTATAGTGAGTATTGAATCTTTTGATGACTGATGTGTAACTCAATTCATGCTTACCCTATCCGCATAAACAAAACTTGAGAATCACAATATTGTTTAAATTTTTGGCATCCTCATTAGGACTGCCAAATACCTGACATGCTTGTCATATCCAAACTTAATTCTGTTGTAGTACCTCTGAGCTCACATGACAATATTAGGCCACATATCTCATTAATTCTGTTGTATACTGAGTCTTACATGGTTGTATGCAACTTCTATTTATTTATTTATTTATTTTTTAAAAAAAAAAATCCCTAGCCCACGCACCTTTACATATGCCATTGAGAATTTGAACCCATAACCTTTACAATGTTGGATTTATAACTTACCAACAGGTTATAGCTCACCGACATGGTTGTATGCAACTTGAGTTTCATTTATATAATCATTTCTAGGGACGCCATTAGTGACTAGTCATTTCCTAGATCATGTGAAATGACATCAAAGCTAATGCAAATACTGTTGTATCTGCGCCGGAAGTACGTGTTAACTTTATCCCTTAATAAGGACTAAAAGTTTTATCATGGTGGGTAAGTGCAGGGATTTCAATGGGATGTTGTGGTATCATACTTTTTTTTTTTTTTTGGGTGGTGCATGACTGCACGTGTGTATTGAGTCTTGTTAACTTTGTTTGTGTTATTTTCCCTTATATAAGGGATTACAATGAGGAGCTTCTTTAATTACTAATCCTTTCAATGTTATGAGCATGTCCTGGTGGCCGATTTTGTTTCTTGATTAGAGAACATTCAAGCTCTATTTCTCACAAAAACAAACTAAACCTCAAACTCATGCTTGTAAAAGTGCATGCCTTTTAGGGGATCTCTTTCAAAGTTTCAATGATTTTGGTTTCTCATCCAATAAGGGTGTGTTGTGTTGAAGAAATGATTCTTTATGTCATTAACTTACCTGCAGGCTTCAGTCATATATCTAATATTATGTCTGCGCAGGTGTTTATACAGTCCGATGTACTTGACATCGCACTTGAGATGAGAAACCAATTTGATTCTCTGCCCCATGTTCTGAAGCACATAGATGAAATCGAATCCAGCGTGTTGTGTGACAGTGAGGGATGGTTGTTGAGCAATCCAATAGGAAAAAGGACGGAAAGAGAAATTCATGCTGAATTTGAAGGGGCAAAAATTTACAGGAGAGTATACCAGAAAGTACAGAAGGCTATTGGATGAAGTAATGCGGAATCAAGTGAATGGTTTTTGATAGAGATTTTTGTAATGTGAAATGTGATCATCATTTGTAGAGTTGTTCACATCAAGTTTTATGAGGAAGTAGCATATAATCAGATTTAGTGTGACCCATCCATATCTAGCCTTTTTTTTTTTTTAATTATTACTGTAGCAGTATTCAAACTCAAAGAGGTACATCATAATCAGACTCAAGTGAGGCACAAGCATCTTCTGAAAATACAATTCTTGTGAAATACATGTATGCAGAAAAATATTCATGAGTGTAATTATGCAGAGTGATATCGACTTTTTGGATCCAAAACAGCAGATTTCATTGCAAACTTGCCATTGAAGAAAAGGTCCTAATTGAACTCGTAACATTTCTCACGTTTGTTGATTTTTACCCCTTAACTGTTCAGTTTTGACAAATTATACCTTTTTTTTTTCAATTTCGGTTGATTTAACTTTTTTTAAGAACTAGGGTAATTAAAAAAAAAATAACTAGGGTGAAATTTATAAAAGTTGGAAAGTTACTGGGGCAATCAGGTAATTTCACTTTTCTCACCATTCATATTTCTGTTACACTTGACCGTTAAGGCCTTTCCCATCGTCTTCAACACTAGTTCACACCATGCTGCTTCGCCGGAACCTCTCCCCCAAACCCTTCTCTCTCCTCCACTCAATCACCGCCGTCCCCTTCTCCACTTCCACCTCCTCCGCCGCCGTCGATTTCCTCCACTCCTACACCGTCACCCCTCCGATCCAAGACTGGCCCCACCACCTCCACCCAAAGCGCCTCATCTCCCTCATCACCCGCGAGCCCAAACTCGACCTCGCCCTCCAAATCTTCCACCACGCCTCCAAATACCACCCCGGATTTCACCATAACTACCACACCTACCACGCCATCATCCGCCGCCTCCTCCGCTCCCGCGCTTTTCACCTCATCGACCCCCTCCTCTCCGACCTCCGCGCTTTTACTACCATTTTGGGTGGTTGGTGCCAAGAGGGTGTTTGGTGAGATTTTGGACAGAGGGTGGTTTCCTGATGTGACTTCACATATTGATGGATGGGTATGTGAAGCAGGGGAAGCTGGTTGAGGCTATTAAGGTCATGGATGAGATGGAGGTTACTTATGGGGTTATGATTGAAGCTTATTGTACGGAGAAGAAGTCGGGTGAAGCGGTTAATTTGCTTGATGATATGGTGCAGAAGAAGTATATACCGAGCTCGGCGCTCTGTTGTAAGGTGATTGATGTGTTGTGTTGCGAAGGGAAGGTGGAGGATGCTTGTGTACTGTGGAAGAGGCTTTTGAAGAAGAATTGCACACCGGATAATGCAGTATTGGGGACACTCATATATTGGCTTTGTAAGAAGGGAGAAGTATGGGAAGCCAGGAAATTGTTTGATCAGTTTGAGACGAGTGAGCCTCCGGATGTCATGACTTACAACGTGCTTATTTCTGGAATGTGTGAAGTGGGGGAGTTGTGTGAGGTTATGGGATGACATGGTGGAGAAAGGATATTCTCCAAATTCTTTTACATATAATGTATTGATCAAAGGATTCTGTAAGATTGGAAAAGCGAAGGAGGGAATTAGGATTTTGGACGAGATGTTCGAAAAAGGCTATTTGCCAAACAAGTCTACTTATGCTATGTTGATTGAGGGGCTTTGTGACTCGGGAGAGGATACTGAAATGGCTACAGTAATATCTATGTCAATATCAAGTGGAGACATGACAGTGATTCCTGGGAGCTTTTCCTTACTAAGGTTGTTGGTGATTTGGATTCTGGGGAAAGTGTTCTAAACAGAATACTGCTGGAGAATGCTGATTAGAGCCCCAGACCTTGTGGCCTTGGAATATGCTGACCTTGATCTCAACCACAATGTTTCTCAGGTCGGTATTTTGTTATTCCATCCATTCTTTTTCATTTTGGGAAGAAATAAATGTTGTTTACAGTTTGTTTATTAATAAATTTCTGCCAATAATTTAGTGTAGTAGATTATATTATTGAAGGGGTTATGTTTCTGTATTTTTTTGTTCAAAAAGAATTTGTATGTTTGATGTAAGCTCATACTGGATCATGTCAAAATTAGGCATATGTCAACCCTCTTAGCACCTCTTTAGCTTTATGTGAACTCTAAGGGTGTTCTTCTTTTTCACTCTTAGATTTACAATAGAGTTTGTTAGCTGCACATGATAAAAGTTGTCACCACAATTGTTACATCCTGATGCTTAATAATCTGTTTTCGTTTTTTTCAATGGGGTTGGTGCCAGTAGAAGTACCTTATTGGAATCAAGTCTTCAGGGACCCAAGATCGATGGGCACTGGTGGTGGATATTGGAAGGGGTACCATTCTTATTCCTTTACTAATGAACTCTCTCTCATGTCCATTGATAATTGTAGTCGTAGTGATTCTCAATTATAAGCAATTAGCACTTACTCCAGATTTCGGTTCTTCAATTCGATGCCAAGAACGATAATTTTAATTTAGGTAAAGAAGAAGTTGGGATTTGGTTAAATCTCTTTATCTGTTATGTTTAATGTATGACTCAATATGGATGATGATTCTAATAGAAATCTTATCATGATCAACAGCTCTTGATTAACCCATCTTATGAATTTATAACTACAGATCTGTTGCACGCTTCCTTTTTAATATTTAGCATTTATGGAATGTTTATCGAGCTACTTGACTTTAGTCATAGAGCTGTACAACCTCATAGATACAAAACAGGAAGTTGTTTAATTAGGGAGTATGTTAGTTTTAGACCAAACTTTTCCATAAACCTTTTGTCCTAGGACATCACTGCTCACTCGCTCCCATCCTGTGATATATCACAAGTAGCACAAAACTCTCTGGCAAACAATTTAGCAATTAGCACGCACATCAATACATCATGATCATGGAGTAAGAATGTTTTTGTGGACAATAATTAATTATGTCAACATGCAAGGTAGTTCTTATTTCTTAACAATAGATGCTTCATTCACATACAGATAAAGAAAAGCTTATATATTGATACCTGTACTATGCTTATATATCAAGAGGCATATTGCCAAAGGATAAATATGGCCATAGGTCTGTGTGGTCTCTTATCTCAAAAATAGAGATATTCACATGGTGAAGTTAGCATGTAGCATGATTAGTTTGACAAAATTTAACAATTTTCCATAATGTTATTGATTTTTGGGGCTCATGCACTTGCAACTAAGCAAAGGTCCTGCATCAGTTTTGCATCTTCTGTGAATATTATCATAGCCCTTGCTCTAGGGATGCCCATATCCACAGCTCTTTGTTAAACATATTATGAAGGGAAAATTTCGCAAACAGTACACCAAGTAAAGACCACTAATAATTCTTATACATAAAGTTCCAAACCAAACATTTCGGTACACGAAATCTGAAACTCGACCCACTATCAGTACACGACGTCAATTTTTGACACCAAAATGTCCATTATGCCCTCAGTTCTTTTTTTTTTTTAATAAATTTTTTTTTCTGTTATTTTTTTTTCCTTCGTTTTTTCTGTTATTTTTTTTTCCTTCGTTTTTATCTCTTTCTTCTTCCTTCTTCCGGGCTCACTCCCTCGCTTCCAACGCCGCCCTTGCCCTCCAATTGGTGAGATTTATGGTCCTACAGCTTATATTTGTAACTCAGCCAATATTTAGTCATGTGAAAAGAAAGAAAGAGATAAAAACGAAGGAAGAAAAAAAAAAAACAGAAAAAACGAAGGAAAAAAAATAACAAAAAAAACGAAAGAAAAAAAAATAACAGAAAAAAAAAATTTATTAAAAAAAAAAAAGAATTGAGGGCATAATGGACATTTTGGTGTCAAAAATTGACGTCGTGTACTGATAGTGGGTCGAGTTTCAGATTTCGTGTACCGAAATGTTTGGTTTGGAACTTTATGTATAAGAATTATTAGTGGTCTTTACTTGGTGTACTGTTTGCGAAATTTTCCCTATTATGAATGATATTAACAGATCTGTTGGAGCCCTATTGCCTCTTTTTAACACTTTGGGTGTACTGAGCTATCTGACTTTATTCTTAGCGATCTTAGAAAATTGCTGTATCTACTAATTTATGCTACGGGATGGCTGCTTACCTTACTTATTACTTACTCACACACACACATTCAGCTTGTTTTTTGGTATTACATTTAATGGACAATTCCTCTCCCTCTTCTGTAATGCGGAAGGCTAAACTACCTCCTAAGGTAGAGGCGTTAGTATTCGTTAGTATTATCATAACCATTGCTCATTTTATTGGGACAGTATTTCAAATTGTCCTTCATGTTTTAAGGTGTTTATCATCATCATTGTGTGTGTGTGTGAGGGAGGGAGGGAGGGAGGGCAGTACCATACAATACAATTAATTGTGAGATATTATTTGGGACTGGAAATACGACAGAAAAACTCTTGGGCTAATTTTGATACACTCGAAAGTTCTTCTGATTAAGTTATTGTGTAATCAATTGATCCTCATTCCTCGTTTCAATATTACGTCTGTTAAATATAGTAATGTTTTTCTTTTCCTGATGCAGATGGTCAAGCATGTTGATGTCTGGGCTAAAGAGCTAGGTCTTAGTAATGTGTAAGGTTTCTTGATCAAATTAGGTCTTCAATCCTATTGCATATTATTGATTATCTCTTTATATAATATATTAACTCCATGCAGATATTTCATGTATACAAATGCCACAACTTGTTTTAATCAATTGGTTTCTACCTACCCTGGATCATCGATGCTGTTTTAATCCTGGTACACTAAAAAATTTTCAGGTTCATATAGTGTCCAAAGAGGTTGTCTTCAACTTGTGAAAAAAAAAGTGGCTGAAGCACCATCTGTTTTTATAAGAAATGAACTTTCTATTGGAATAGGGAACAATAAACAAGAAACAAAAGCTGTGGACTAGAAGTCTTTTATGGCTGTTGTAGTCTACTCTGTTTATGTTTTGTCTCTTGTGGCTGCAGCACCATTTTTTAAATTCTTTGTTTATGTTTATATGCAGTGCCCAGACCATACTTCAGAGAAAGCATCATAAGAGACGGTTGTACAGAAGCCTTTAGTACAGTCCATTGTGAACAATTAAGTTCGAATCATCCAGGTTTGTGAAACTGTAGTTTACGACATAATTGTAAACTGTCTAGTATATTTTAATCTGGAAGGCTTCTATTACTTGGGATCTTCTAGTTCTGAGTTTGGATTTGTAATGTTCGATATCTGTTATACTTTTTCTTCTTTAGTGTGAACTCCTGGTCAGCTGCTTGTGTAGTAGATCTATTTTGTTTGAGTTTTAGTGAAATTTTCTTCAAAAAACATAAAGAAAATAAAAACTTGAAAGGCCATAACATTGACAGGTAAAAGGTTATTAGGATGTTCCTTAGTTTATGCTTGAGCACTGAGACAAGTTGTAGATTAGACTATAGAGCATAAAGATCTTGAAAGCTTAGTACCAAACCCCCCCCCCCCCCCCCCCCCGCCCCACCACTTGAGAATTGAGATAACCCCAAGTGCTTAAAATTGGAACCACTTGAGAATTGAGATAACCCCAAGTGCTTAAAATTGGAATTAATTTTGACGCTCTATCCTTCAAAACTATAATTGAACTAATTACATTTACTGAAGACAAACAAAATATTGCATTTATTAATAGAATTGGGGACAAACAACAGTACAATAATTTCTGGAATTTAGACAATTTACGCACTAAATATTATATTTTTAATAAATTAAATTACACAATAGCTACTCGTCCTTGAGTTGAATTCAAGAGCACCCACTTGCATAGAAAAAAGTTGTAAAACTAGACCCACTGGTTTAGAGATGGCAATTTCCTAGGCAATACAAGAAAAAGAAGTCACAGCACGAAACGATGATTCAGACCAAGACCAAGTAAAACGATGTAAACTTATGATGACAGTCTGACGGAGGCTTGTGAAGTTGCAATGAGATAAGAGGATTAGAGGTTGCTGTTTTAATACTGGTACACTAAAAATTTTTTAGGTTCATATAGTGTCCAAAGAGGTTTTCTTCAACTTGTGAAAAAAATAAGTGGCTGAAGCACCATCTGTTTTTATAAGAATTGAACTTTCTATTGGAATAGGGAACAATAAACAAGAAACAAAAGCTGTGGACTAGAAGTCTTTTATAGACTAGTCTGTTGTAGTCTACTCTGTTTATGTTCTGTCTCTTGTGGCTGCAGCACCATTTTTTAAATTCTTTGTTTATGTTTATATGCAGTGCCCTGATCATTCTTCAGGAGAAAGCGTCATACGAGACGGGTTGTACAAAAGCCTTTAGTAGAGTCCATTGTGAACAATTAAGTTCGAAGCATCTAGGTTTGTGAAACTGTAGTTTACGACATAATTGTAAACTGTCTAATATATTTTAAACTGGAAGGCTTCTATTACTTGGGATCTTCTAGTTCTGAGTTTGGATTTGTAATGTTCGATATCTGTTATACTTTTTCTTCTTCCAGTGTGAACTCTTGGTCAGCTGCTTGTGTAGTAGATCTATTTTGTTCGAGTTTTAGTGAAATTTTCTTCAAAAAACATAAAGAACATAAAAAAGTTGTCGCTAAATATTATATTTTTTATAAATTAAATTACACAATAGCTACTCGTCCTTGAGTTGAATTCAAACGCACCCACTTGCATAGAAAAAAGTTGTAAAACTAGACCCACTGGTTTAGAGATGGCAATTTCCTAGGCAATACAAGAAAAAGAAGTCACAACGCGAAAAGATGATTCAGACCAAGACCAAGTAAAACGATGTAAACTTATAATGATAGTCTGACAGAGGCTTGTGAAGTTGCAATGAGATAAGAGGATTAGAGGTTGCAATTTGGTTGCATGTCATTAGTGGTTCCAACTTCTAAATCAATGTCTTATTTATTGACTTCAATGAAAGGAGTAGTCAACTTTGAACAATATTTGTTTGGAGGACTTGAATT